>NC_031799.1:52904310-53130195 GCF_001522545.3 Parus major | reverse complement strand
CTTCCTTCCTTCCTTCCGCCACTTCCTTCCTTCCTTCCGCCACTTCCGCCACTTCCGCCACTTCCTTCCTTCCTTCCGCCACTTCCACCACTTCTGCCACTTCCGCCACTTCCTCCCTCTCTTCCTCCCTTCCTCCCTCCTTCCCTCCTTTTCTCTGTACTTATTATGTCTTAAAATTGTTATTAAAGGAGTTCATTCTAACACATACTCCTTCTGACTTGGAAAATTATTAAAGGAGTTCATGTATAATCCTTACATATACTGTGAAAAAATGGCAAAGTGTGTAAGAATCTTCTGGTCTTCGGGTAAAACTTTCTGAAAGGCTGTAAAAATATAGCATCACAAGATCAAGTGAAACAATTTTCTACATTATATTTAAGTATGTTTTCACCAGCTGAAAACTCATTTTGGACCCAAAGTTGTTGTCTTTTTAAATTAATAAAAGTTTTTCTGATTGTTTCTAGTAAATTTAGAGCAGAATGACTTACTTACCTGGCATAAAAATAGTCACTAGCTTTAATGATAATAACAGAATGACTCTCAGTTCATTTGATTTCCATGTGCTAAGGCTTACAACTGTAGCATTCCAATATCCTATTGCTGTCTGTTCTTAAATAGAGCTAATGTTGGCCTCCTGACCTTCCATTTTGAGCGGGCTAACCTGCCACTTCATTGTCTAGATTTTAAGTTAAAAAAATAGATGTTATTTCCAGTCCTACAAATATATTTGGAGAGAAACAACTGATGAGTCGTTACTCCATTTTATTGCAGACTTGGACAAGTATTTCAGAACACTTCCTATCATGCTGGTAAGATATATTTTATTTTAAAACATATCCTCATTGTCTCAGACTTGCATAAACAATGTTAAATAGTGATGTATTTTTGAAAAAGAGATTTTTTGATAATATACTTACTAGCTCTATTTCTTTAAAAATCAAAAATTACACAGCAGTCTGTGAATGTGAACCTTGCTCTAAATTAATTTTCTTTAAATATTAATGGAAAAACTGATCGTGATTTCTTTTAACAAAAATGAGTGCTGCTATTTTTAATTACTCAAATACAACATCTAGTTTAAGTAGAACCTAATGTTTTTCAAAAGACTTTAGCATGCATAGGATAATGGTAAATAATATGAGCTAATTATCCTGCAGAAATCTGATATTATTTCATCTTCATTAGTAGAAGCTAATAATGAGAAGAAAAGAAAAAGTAAAATGTTAGGAGTCATGTTTGCTCTGCCTTAGGGACTTGTGATCCCATGAGGTGGTATCACCAGGTGCCTTCAGAACTATTTCATAAACATCAGTGGAAAATTCAGGAAGTAGAATTATCATCACTTTTAAGTATTAGCTGAACAGACAAGAGAAATCTTTTCCGTTAGTTACCTATCCAATATTATAACTAATTACAATTAAAACCAGCAGCATAAAGTCACAGATGCTTCTCTGCTAGCTCTAGTACTGATCTTTTTGCATAGCAGGGCTGGAATCCAAATTCTTCAGCTTTCAGAAAGCCAAAAAATGCATCAAATACTGTCCAGAGTACTGTATCCAGAGTACCATATATGTGATGATTTTGTGAATACAAATCCCAGTCAAATGTTAAAATGCATGATAAAGCAGGCCGAGCTTCTCTCCCACTATAGTACAAGAGTATCAGAAAGGAAATTACTAGTTGTCCTAAGAAACACGTATTGTCTCTTTCATGGTGTTTGCACATAAGCATGAATGTTTGAAATCATAATTGGTTTATCATTCAGATGCATATATGCTTGTATTTCCTTCAGAGTGGAATATCTTCTTGGGTAGAAAATTGGTATGTATACCAGATTAATTGGGTAGCTTAATGAATCATGGAATGTAACCCCATGAAAGTTATTGTACAGGCTAAATGGTACAATTTCTGATGCAAATACTAATTTTTATTTTGGTACTAATTAATGGTCTTTGGAAAGATAAGAGGTGTAGGCTCTGTTATTTTAAAATCTATAATGGGTTTTGTATTGTGCAGTCAAATTCTCATGTTACCTGAAACTCTCTCATTTCTGAATCTTCAGATAGATTAGATCTCTAATTAGACAAACCCAAACTTGATTTGCAATTGAGAGCAAACATATAATTTTAAGAAACCAGTAAATATTTCCTCTGTTAAAGTTTGTGGTGTAATGGCTCGTGTGTCGTTGCATGTTGCACATCTGCAGTACAAAATGGGAAATTAAATGTAAACTTCATTTATACTAGGTAGAAGCATGGAATTGCAGATATTCATTGGTTAACCAAAATGAGTAGAAATAAAAGACTGAAAATTAAATATTATGGAGGAACTGTAGTCATAGTTTTTCCAAGGGAAGAGAGACAAGGTGTTACTCATAAAATATAATTACATTATTCAAAATAAATGTCTAGGAAAATAACACCCATTCAAAGTCTGGAAGTGAAATGTAGACCCTTTACATAAATGTAAGCCTTTTTTACAAATGTTTGTTTCAATACCTCAAAATTCAAGTTTTTCCAAGATTGCTACAACCAGATTGACAACGTAGTATGTATGGATGTGGTATGGGAAAGAACAACTGCCTTAGGAACAGCTTTTATGCTATCAGGGTTTGTACTTCCATCTGCTGGGAATGGATTCAAAACCATTTGGCACTGTAAACATGTAGTTGGTAGTAGTTCATGCTGGAATCTGAATTTAGAAGAAATACTAAAATCGCTAATTATGGAGTGATGAAATTAAGGCTTGCAGTAGAAGCAGAAAACTGATACTCTTTTCTGGTCTTACCAACAAACACAGAAGCAGACATTTAATTTTAACAGTTTGGGTATAGAAATCATAGAGAGCCCTGAGTCCTGTTTTACCAGGCATTCCTGTGCTCTTCCTTTGCCTGGCAATATGATCTGGCTTTCATGAACACAGTCTGTGAATGAGACACCAGGTTTGGGTAACCAGGAAATGCTATCAGTCAGCTTCACTGGTTGTCTGGTACAATCATCTTGGGAAAGCTGGGACTAAAAAAGGACTCTTTTAAGGTCTTTTAATGTTTATTTAATAAAGCTCTTGTATTATTAGCTGCTTATTCTGAGCAGTGACAAATCTTTGAGAGAGCTGATCAACAAGCTTATTCTTGATTGTGCCTTGAGAACTCTTTGATTAATGATGTTCTGCTTAAAATATAGGTGGCTTCTATATGTCGTAGAGGAGATGCCTAGAGGAGCTTCTTTTTCTGGAGCATTACTTTTTCAAATTTAAATAGCAAATTTTGGTGGTTGCCACCTCAGACACACAAAGACAGCAGTTGTACAAGTAATCCTCTCCTTTCAGACTTAAAAAATAATAACAGTCTCTCAGTTTTATTTTGTTCTTCCAGTAATTGCCCTCAAAATTTTCTAGAATTTTCTAAACAAGCCCAACAAAGCTTCAATTACTGTATAATCCTTGAGAACATGCTTGAGAGCTCCCAGGGATTTCCTGAGGATTTGTCTCTTGTTTATGAGTTTAGAAACTGTGGTGCTTGGACCAGGAAGATAATCGGTCTCTGTCGCTTTTCCTTTGGTGTGAATTACAGCACACAGCATATACTGCATATGTACAAGGGATAGCTGTGAAAAGATGAATGAGCTGCAGGGCTCCAGATAAGGACAAATAGCATACCATGGCATGAGGGCAAACTGTGCTAAAAGCACCTGCGCTTCTGCTAACCTAGACTTGATGAATTCAGATTGCACTCCGCAGCCCTGAGTGGTGTCATGCTCAGTATCACATCCGTCATCTTGGCTTTTGACAGATGTGGTGTGGTTCAGGGCTCTAGCAAGCAGAGCCAGGATAGCAAGCACCTCTCACATTGCTCAAGAGTAAGTTTTTTGAGTTTTCTAGGAGAGGCCTGACTGGTGCAGTAAGATGCAGAAATATCAGAAAAGGAACCAATGAAAGCGGCATGGCACACAAAAGTAGTCTGCTGCACTCCTGAAAAAGTGAACTGAGAAAGGTTCTTGCAGACTTGCAGGGCAGAGTTCAGTTTCTGTGATGTCAGAAACTTTGCTTCCAAAAGCAAAGGAGTATGACAGAAAAGGATGACATTCTTTAAAATACTTAATATACAGACATCAGATGTAAAATGTTGAAAAGAAATAGTTTATTAATTAATTTTGCTCATTGAAAATGAATACAGTATTTCATTGCATTATCCAGATGTAAGTCTGCAACACTTGATAAAATAATATTTATAATGTATATAATTAATATTTATTTTATATTATTCCTTTAGAGGTTTGTTGTTTTTTTTTCTGTGAGGCTAAAATTACCTATTTGGGATTACTAATATTACCAGCATAAAACAGCTGGGGGAAAGATCATGAATTAAACTCAATGCTTATACATAAAATTTTGTACACTTGTAATGGGGATGTGATTACTTTCATTTAAACAAACTATGAATTGAATTTTATCTAAATGTTCTCTTCCCCCAGATGGTACAGAAAACTGGTATTGATTTGTCTTGCAGATGGATGGAAGCTGTCACAGCAGCTATGACACCTTGGGAAAACCTACATGGCACATGTAATTAAATCTGACTCAGATATAAGATGAGAAAGCATTATGGTGACACAAAATGTTACCTTCCTAGAAAATCTTTCCTTTAATGATGCATTTGGAAGGACCAAGTTTCATGTTTCAGCTCATAAATAGATCTCTGTGGCCTTTAAAAATTTTAAGGTCCACTGCTTTGTGAGCAACTCTGATTTTGTTCAAGTCTTAAGTCAGGCAGATTCCTGTATCATACACAAGAATTGAGAAGATGAAAATAAAATGCTTCAAGAAATTTTCCATTTGGTGAGGTGTGTTGAACACAGAGAATGATAGTTTTGTGACAGCAAAATATTGGCTACACTGATGTAAAATCTGACTCAATTTATTAAATGCTTTCTGATTTTCAACTTTATTAATTTTTTCAGCATAAGGATGTATTTGTTTTGTGGAAAGTTCATTCAAAGATTTTGAAAAACTTAAATGTTATGTTTTACTTTGGTTTTTACTTATGTTTTAAAATTTAGACATTTTAAAAATTTTATTTCCTTTGACAGTTTACCTTTTTGGATAAAACCTTTGAATGTTAGAGCAACTGTAACTTTGGAGTCTTAAAGCCTTTCATGAGTTTCAACTTAACAGACTGTTTCAAGTTCTAGGTCAAAGGAAATGTTGTGTTTGAACATTTGCCCCCTTAGCTCTCAAAAATATTATTTTGCTCCCCAAAGAAATAGTTTTTTGTAATTAGGATACAATTTGTCTTCTCAGTTCAGTGCGAAATTATCATTTACTCCCTCAATTTCTTCCCCCATTTAATTATTTGATTATAGTCTCCTCTTTCTTGTTAGTTTTTGACCTATCACATGCTGGGCCTGCATTTTAGTTAAATCTGGTTCCTACCAAACTGGAAATTTTTTTCCACTGGACTTTGTGCACTGTGGGAATTAACTGATCAAGACACGCAGTTCTGCTTCAAATTCCCTGACAAACATCCAGGAATCAAATAAGTTTTGTAATAAATGCTCAGGTTACTTATAGACACCGCTATGCACTTAGTTACAGAAGATGTAAGTTAAAAAACGTATCAGTCTGAAAACTAAGTAGATCTTACTTGTCTGCAAGTGTTGGTCATTAAACCTGCCTTTTTGCTACTGGTATTATATATCTGATTCCTTCAGAAACTTTGAAAATCTTGGTCAGAACATGCACCATATTTTTCTATTGATATTTTTAACCTCACCTGCTTGCCTATATTGTGTATCCTCTAAATTGTCATCTATTTTATCTATTTATATTCTGCCGCCAACTTATAACACAATCTTTTCACTTCCATGACTCTGGTATACATCGAGACTTCATGCAGAATGCCACTTTAGTTAGGTAAAGCTGTCATGCTTTATGATAGGGCTGAACACTAATTAGTAACAGACTTGGAATTTAAAAAAAAATAGAATCCCAAGTTTCAAATACCTTAGCACATTTGGAAGCAACCTTTGCACATCCTAAAATACTCAGAATGGCTTGACTTGTCCAAGTGCTTGTAGAATTGTCTAAAATTATCAAATTGTACATGACAGTCATTTCAAAATATATCTGACCCTCTGAAAGATGAAAAATTATTTACCTATAAAGAAATGCTTGTGAGTTCGGGACATTTCTTCATTTTTTCCCATATGAGAATTTTAAAAGTTTAGCTCAGTATGCATCTGTCCCATGCACTGAATCACAGCAATGATAATTGGTACATCAATAATTTTTGCTTTCTTAGTTTTCTTAGAGCATGTGTACATATTCTACAAATTTTAGTTCATAAAAATATGAAAAAAAGTAAACGGGTTTTTTTTCATTCTTTCTCCACCTTATGGAAATAATATTATTTAACAATTTGGGCATTATGTGGCCACTTGCTCTTCCAGAGAAGTATGTGCATATACCTAAATATATTTCTGTAAGTGACACAAAAATATTTTTGGAGGTTAAAATATGTGAAAGAAAAAATATGCTACCTGTTGTCAATTATTTAAATTGATAAACAGATATCTATGAGATTTTTATGGTATGTTAATGTCATCTGATTACCCTTCAGGTTAGATATAGAAAGTCACTTCGACAAAGTAGTCCAAGACAGCTTTAATTTTTCATTGCCAGCTTTCCATGTTAAAATTTTCTGGATTGTTGAGGCATGAAATATTGTCATAATAAACACTGAAATTAGTTTCTCAGCATACAAACACAAGAATTTCAGCTGGAATCAATGGGGCTTCATTGTCTTCAGTACGAAGTCATTTTGCTAAAGCCAAGTTTTTTCTATTAATAAAGTTTTAGTTTGTGTTATTATTCCTTCTGATTATCCCAGTCTCAGTGGTCTCTGGACCTAGAGGCAGATGAGATTACTATTTCAATAACCTCTTGCTATTTGCTGCTTTAGTTTTGGAGAGAGAGAAGAAGAAAACAGTGAGCACAGTTACATTTGAAACTGATAAGTGTTTTCCTAAGTGGCTAAAGACATTTCCACACAGAAATGCTCAGTTGTCAGTGTCCACATCTGGATGTAAGAGATGTGCCTACTGTACTTGCAGCTAACAGTACCCACCATCAGGTACAACTGCAAATAAACAGTCTCTGTAAACAGGACCAGCAGCCCCTCAAAAACCCCCTTTGTGAGAAAAACTACCTGAAATAATTAAAACAGTAAAGATGCCTTTAGTTTTCTTTGTTAATCACATGATAGTAATAGAAAATACATACACACATACTCTATAACTAGTACTCTAGCACACTGTATTTGTTATGGTCCTATTGTTTTATCCCTATTACTAGCTATGCTGTTTTTCCATGGAGGTAGAGGAGGGAATAAAAAAATCTTTCAAGGTTTTCTCTGGCTTCTGGGACTTGTTAAATCTCTTTAACTCATTCTTTTAGATTCTAGGAAAGAGGAAGAAGCTCATTGTAGCTTTACATTCAGGGTTGGAGACCTGCAAAGATTTTCGTTCAAACAAATGAAGTCATTTGGCTAATGGTAAGGATCAATGACCAATAAATCCGTTTCTGCAGCAATCACTATGGCAGAAAATTCCCTAGTAATTTTCAGACAGTGTATGCATTTCAGTTACAATGTATGTAAATGCATATGTATATATATATATCTATAGAAACCTTTTGATAGATAATGATTAGATAGATGATAGATAGATAGATAGATAGATAGATAGATAGATAGATAGATAGATAGATAGATAGATAAGCTAATCTTTGCAAACTTTAAATGACAAGAATAACAAACTGCATTGCAAGGTCTTCCCTTTTTTCCCCAGTGTATTTACCCCTGAACTTGTCTGGCAAACTACTCTAGGGTGAGACCCAACTACTGTAACCATATTGTGTCTATAGTCATTTCAGAATCCCTAAATTATCTCCAGAGCAATGCAGCAATGCAGTTCACCTAAAAGTCCTGCATCATATGTGCCAGCCTTGCAGATGCATCTGAATACAACCTCTGTAGCAGTACAGCAATACCTGTTCCAGGACGCCGTGTTTAACCCCTGAAGTCTGATCTTTTCCACAGACCTGGAGGTTCAATAGTGCATACACATTAAGAAGATTTTTGCCATTCAAATGGAAAGTAATTAATTTGATTGCTTGATATATATATACTTATGCTGATTTTAAAAATTTATCTCAGCTTCCATTGCTCTGTGAGAAATCTGTTTGTAAGAAAATAGTGACAGATGAAAGAATCATTGCATTTAGCCATTTGCTGGCATGCTTAACTTGCCTGTCAATCTGTGATGTGAGTTTAAGTGCATCCAACCATGCCGTTGCATTTGTGCTCCCTCGAGAAGCTCCCTGGACTCCATCTTAACTTTCATTGCTTCCAAGGAAGGGCAGGAAAATTGGGAAAATAGCTTAAGTGCTTGTTCAGGATCACACTGTGACCAATGTGTGTCTGCACAGAGCACTACAGTCTTATCCCTTCTCATCCTGTGCCAGGTCATCTAGAGGAGAAGTAACTGCAGAATGCAGCTCCTGATTTGACATGAGGGGGAAGATGGGGGAACCTGTGAGAGCACACATGACCTCTGGCTTCCTTCCACAATCCTTCTGGCAGCTGCCTGGGACCTGCAAGGGCAGCATGCTGCGTGTCACTCACACAGAGAGAAGCAGGAAGGACGAGGAAGGCACAGTGTGACTGAGTTTGCTCCTTTAGCAACGAGTGTTGTTTCCCTACACACAACACCCTCGGCGGCATACACCACTGTCACAGCCCCACAGTGAGCTCCATCAGACCCAGCACTGTAACAGCTGCATGTATTATCCATTTCTGTTCCTTTGGCTTATGTTTCATTTTCTGTGGCTAAGCTCACGTTTTTTCTCCCAAGTGCCTCTTTTTTTTTTTCTTCTTGTTTTCTATTTTTTTTTACTTTTCACTAAGATAAAATAAGTAGCTGTGTCTACTTCTGTTCTGTGCTTCTTTGAACACTAAGTCATTGTGGATGCTGCATCTTGTGCTGTGATTTTAGCAAGGTACAGGCAAAGGGCTTTCATCTGGCATCTCTCAGCAGGTACTTTGGAATTCCTCAGCCAGAGATCTTGCCCGGGGTGTTTTATAGCCAGAAATATGCCTCCTTACTGAGTTGCATTTGCTGACACAGCTCAAAAAATTCACCCGGAAAGAGAGTCCATGTTATTGCTTGAGACAGTAAAACAGTATTTATTGTGACTGCTGCTTAGATGAGCTTGATCATAGCTTGGGGGCCTAGCTTGGGACTAAAATAGTCTGTGCAGCAGGTTCCCATGGTTTGTCTGCTGGACAGTCATGTAGAAAAAGCAGAATTGCTTTGACAGGAATTGGTGAATAGCTTATGTTTTGATAGACTGTTTTTAACAATTCTAAAACATTATTAAAGCTGTCTTTAGAAAGTACATACAGGGGGGTTCAGGTCAATGCCAGTGGGAATAAATTGGATTACACCATCCTGAAGATGAGTCTGGAGCTGCATCTGTTTGTTTGGCAGCACCAGTTCAACATCCAGAGCTGTAGCCTGGCCTTGGGTGCTAGGTGACTGGAGAGCCTTGGAAAGTGTGATGCTGCTAAAATATATAATTCAAAAAACTTTTGCACAAAGCAGTAAGATGGGCATTATAATAAACTCTATTAGGCAGAAGAAAAGAGGGTTGGATTTGAGGCTTCTGGTAACAGTTTCATGTGTTATTTGCAATTATTATGACATGCAATTGCGATTCAAAGTTCTTTTTTTAACAGATAAGAGAAGTTTGTTCTATTCTCAGAACTATTAATATGACTTTCTATTAACATGTGGAAATAATTTCCAAAATAACAAAAAATAAATTACTTTTATAATAAAATAATGAAAAAGAATAGTATGTGCAAGCCTTTCTTTACTCACTAGGCACAGTTTACAGGATAAAATTGAAGACCATTAAATTCCTCAAAAGCAATGACACACTCCAGTATCAGCTGTTCAGATTCTGCCTGGAATATGTGCTGTTGCTGTTCAGCTTCAGGATATCATAACCAAAGACACTGGAAGGAAACAGATGAACTCCCGCTTGGGATGGAAGCCAAGCTGAATGTTATTCTAAAAAAGTACTTATGTTGTGTCAGGATATCAGGGGAAAATTTTCACCCGCCCTTCCTTTTTGGTATATGTGATTACAAACATACAGGGTTTTCAACTGTATAGAGCTCAAGAATAGTGAAAATAAGATTGAATGGCTATGGGTAAGGATCAGGGTAAAAATCTGGGAAAAAAGGCACACTTCCTAGTGGGGGACCACCCAACCAGGATGAAAAGGCACATAAAGTATTCTGTCAGTGGCCGGATGAATCTGATGCTTCATGATCACCAGCCCTTGGTCTTGCAGGAGATTTTAACTTCCCAGATATCTGCTGGAAGCTCAGCATAGCAGAGAGGAGGCAGACTAGGAGGCTCCTGGAACCTGTGGAAGAAAACTTTCTGACACAGATTGCAAATAAGCCTGCTGTGGGAAGTGCCCTGCTAGACCTGCTTGTGAACAGAGAACAGCTGGTGGGGAGATGTGGTGTTCAAAAACCATTTGGGTTATAATGACCATGAAATGATAGCTTACAATTGGTGGTGAAGTAAGGAAGGAGGTCAACAAAACCTCTTCCTTGGTCTTTCAGAGGGCAGATTTCGGCCTCTTTGGGACAATCATTAAAAGAGTTCTTTGGGAAACAACCCTTTATAACAAAAGAGGTTAGGAATGTACAACAACCCTTTGGAAGGATATCTTAAAGGTGTGGGAGCAGGCTGTCCCTTATGTGTTGAAACATGAGCTGACAGGAAAGAAGACCAGCTTGGCTAAAGAGACAGCTTTTGCTGAAATTCAAGGTAAAAATACTTTGTGACCTTCAGAAGATGGGGCAGACAACTCAGAAAGAGTATGAGGTTTGTCATTAGGTCATGTATAGAGAAAACTAGAATGGCAAGAGCCATTCAACCTGGCCAGACACTGTTTTAACAGATAATAAAAGGTGTTTTTATAAAGTAACCACACAATGCCAGCCATGGAAATAGCCATTCTTTATTGAATGTGGAAGGAAGCATTGTCATCAAAGATGAGGGAAAGGCTGAGACACTTCAGTGACTTTTTTAGTCTTAGTCTTAGACAAAAAACTGTTACCCTTGTTGCAACCAATCCCCTGGTCTGGGGTGGGCTGGAGGAGACTAAAACCCCTGCAATCCAAGAGGGGATATAGTTATTGACCTCCTGTGCCACTTGAACCCTCACAAGTCCGTGGGGCCAAATGGGATCTGCTTGAGAATACTTAGGAAACTATCAGAAGAGGTCACCAAGCCATGTTCCATCATCTGTTATCTGTCTTGGTTAACTGTGAGTTTACCCAATGTCACACCCATCTATAAGAGGCATCAGAATGACAATCTGTGGAACAAGAGGTCTGTCAGCTTGACTTCAGTGCCAGGGGAGGTTGTAGAACGTATTATCATGCGTGCTATCACGTGGCATGTACAGCACAACCAAGGGACCTGTTCCAGACAGCATGGGCTTAGAAAAGGCTGGTTCTGCCTGACCAGCCTGGTCCCCTTTTATGACCAGGTGACTCAAGCAGTGAACGATGGGAAGTCTGTAAATAAGTCTATGTGGATTTCAATAAAAACATTATTACTGTCAGCCAAAGCCTTCTCCTGGAAAACCTTCAGCTTCAACAAGGCCAAGTGCCTGGTCCTGCATTTGGGTCACAAGAACCCCATGGAGTACTTCAGGTGGGAGGAGGAGTGGCTGGAAAGTTGCTCAGTGGAAAAAGACCGGAGGGTGCTGGTCAACAGAGGCTGAACACAAGCCTGCAGTATGCACAGATCACCACATAGGCCACTGGCATCTTGGCTTGGATCAGCAACAGTGAGAACAGCAGGACCAGGGCAGTGATTGTCCCCCTGTACTCAGGTGTGGTGAGGCCACACCTTGACTGTTGTGTCCAGCTCTGGGCCCCTCACAACCAGGAAGACTTGGAGATGCTGGAGTATGTCCGGAGAAAGGTGATGGAGCTGAGGCAGGGTCTGGAGCACAAGTCATGTGAGAAGCAGCTGAAGGAGCTGGGGGTGTTTACCCTGGAGAAAAGGAGGCTCAGGGGAGACCTTGCTGCTCTGTAGAACTGCCTGAAAGGAGGCTGCAGCCAGGTGGGCATTGGTCTCTTCTTCCAGGCAAGCAGTTACAAGACAAGAGAAAATAGCCTTAAGCTGCACCAGGAGAGATTCAGGTCAGATATCAGGAAGAATTTGTTCAGTGAAAGAGTGGTCAGGCATTGGAACAGGCTGCCCAGGGCAGGGGTGGAATCACCATCCCTAGAAGTGTTCAAGAAACAACTGGATGTGGCCCACAGTGTTATGGTTTAGTTGGCACGGTGGTGTTAAATCAAAAGTTGGAGTCAGTTATCTTGGAGGTCTTTTCCAACCTTATGCTTTATGGAGATGGAAGCATGTCGAGGTATTTGAAGCAAAAGTAGTGAAAAGAGAAAGCCTGTGTTCAGTGAAATGTCCCAGTACTAAGAAAGGCAGCATCTCTAGGAAACCTTTCTTAAAAAATCCAAAAGGTCATTAGGACAATGACAGACAGTTTGTCCTCTAGGTTTGGAGATCTAATATTTTGAAGACACAGCTACGAAAAACTATACACCAACAGCTGTAGTGCTTAAAGAAATTCTTACGTGGGCATATGTACCATCCAGCAGAAGCCTTTTGTACATATTCTTTAAATCAGTTTGCTTAATGGAATAACCTACAGCTGTGAAGTGCATAAATGCATCAGATACAATAAGCACTACTTCTCCAATAAATTTTTTATTAATATAACTCTGTCTGTTTATGTGTATCAGCAAACTGTTTTAAGAACATTTTTGCTCCAGAGTAATGTTGTGCTGCACAGCCCCCAGGGAACAGCTGGCATGATTCCCTGTACCATTGTAATGGGGGTACAGAATATCTGCTGTTTTTTGTATGCCTCCCACCTAAATATCGACTGGAATAAACTCTAGCAAAAAATCTTCACTCTTCTCTGTGTTTATAGGATCAACATGAAAACTATAGAGAAGGTAACCAAAGGTTTTATAGTTCTTGAGTAATGCCATAAGGTGAAATAACATTTAAAAATCATGTGTCATGCACAGGGAGGGGAATATTTGGGGAACCCAAATCTGGGGTATTTAGGTGATACTTTGTAAAATGTATTCAAAGTAATACTACAAATAAAATAGGAAAACTTTTAGACCAAACAAGGAAGAAAAAGCAATGCAAGTTTGGATTTCAAGTATTCAAGCAAGACAACTGAGCAGCAAAGAGGATTGGCAGAGGGGAGGATAGTGAACTAAAAATTCTATGGAAAAAGGTATCTGTTGAGATCTCCTGGTAGCAGTGTTGTGGAAAATCTAGTGTGACCAAAGGGATGTTTTCTGGCTCTGTTTCCTGCGAAGCATATCCTTCTACTTCCTCCGCAGCTACGGAAAAAAACTTGTCTGCTGTGGGACTGCTGCAGTGGTATTACTGTGGAAAGAGCGTAGGAGTCTTTTTATCTATTTATACTCATTTTATGCATGCAGCTTTAGAAGAGGTGGTTGGGTAAAGCTCACTGCTTCAAGTTATAGATAAGTCAAACACTTAGCTGCATCTTTGGGCTCTTTGAAAAAATGGGATGAGAGGAAATAAAAGTATTGTTGAAGAATCAATCATTTGTTTTTGTAAAACTAAACTCTGAAATTAAGAATATACATTTAATGACTTATCAACACGGTATGGCCAGGAAAAAGAAAGAACATATTTAGTTACTAGCTAAGTAACTGCTAGTATTAGCTGCATAATAATTCATACATGTACACATTTTCATAAAGTGTTGCAGCAGATATTTATTATTCCCTTGATCCACTTAGTTCTTTCAGCACAACTGAAATGATTGTAGGTATGATCTGGTACCTCATCCAAAATCACCTTATCAGTACCAATTATTTGGCAGAGGATAATTTATGGAGTAGTAAGTGGTTCTTCACTCAGTCTCAGGAAATCTGTCAAGACCTGCCCATTGCTGAAAAATGGGAGACATTGGTGGGACGTGAAAAAGTATGATGACAAAGACTGGACCTCCTAATGTAGTTTACCTAGATCAAAAGTATAGTACCTGTGTGCTCTCCAGGCAGTAGTAACTTCAATCAATGGTAACTGGAAAAGGGAAAATTTGTCTCCTGCTTCAAAATAGAAAAGCCATACCTCCTCTCTACTTCTTCCAGTAACTCTTCCAGGAGCAGCTCCTACACTCACTTTAGTACAGTGGGTGGTTCTGTTCAAGTGAACCATTTAGTGTGTTACCATTTGTTTTCAACACAGTGAATCATATTCCTGTAAAGCTTGACTAACTTACTATGAAAATATTAGTTGGATATGACTACATACTGTATAAGCAGCTTACTCTTATATCTGCCTAGTGCAGCAGTATAATGAAAGTACTGATGGGAAGAGTCCTGTTTCACACAGCATTGTGCTGAGCCAATACAATGACACAGAAACTTGCTAAGACACTGTGAAGCATTAAAATGTGAATATTTGATATAAAGAATATATGAATGTTAATATTGGCCATTTTAGTTCCTAGATACTGCCTTGGGGCATTGGGAAATAGGGTTATTCTGATTAATCTGAGACTTGTAGCACATGAGCACATGTGCATTGTCCTGATAAGGTTAAAAAATATGCTTTACCATGTAAACATGTTAGGAGTCTAAACTATTGCAAATTACTCATGACTTTGAGGCTTTGATAAAAACTTGTTGACTTTTCTAATTGTTTGAAGAATAATTTGCTCTTTATTTTCTCTATTGGAATTTATTAGCATTATCTAGAACATTTTAAAAGCCTGTAAATCTAAGTTGTTAATTGCTTTGCTCTATTTGTAGACAGAAGAGCTTTTTTCTTTACGTTAACGAAAACTGAAAGAGCACAGCTTTAGATTAGATGTTAGAAATAAATTCTTCACTGTGTGGGGATTGAAACACCGGAACTGGCTGCCCAGAAAGGTGGAGGATTTCCCATCCCTGTAAGTACTGCAGACCAGGCTGGATGAGGCTTTGAAGGTCTAGTGGAAGTTGTCTGTGCCTATGGTGCATGGGTTGAAACTAGATGATGTTTAAGATCTATTCTCAGCCAAACCATCCCATGATCCTGTGATTCTATGAAAAGAGCCAAATAACAGCTCCCCATATCGTAGGACAGTTCTGAGCCATGATCTGGTGATGCTTAACCATCGTTTATCAGATAAAATCTAGCAAGCCTGAAAAGGAATGAAGAAAGAAAGCAGCTCTGGATATCTAGGCTTTGTCAAATAGGTACTACATTAAAGCCACGTAACTTTTCATCATGAAATATCCTGAAAGGATTTTTCTGAAAGGATTAAAAGAGTTAAGGGAATATTTAATGAATTTCTGAACACGACTGAAAAACCGTACATGGAATAAAATGCTTTCCTGCAAACTTGCAAAAAGTATTTGCAAATTTGGGACCAAGATTAGCACTGACACCCACTATAGCTGTGTATTACCCACAGGAATAAAACTTCATCTTTTTCAGGTTTCCAAGGCAGCTTTTAATAGAGGATCTCTGCCTCTATCCAGCTGCCCAGGATTTCTGGATATTTTGTTGAGAAGCCGTTCTGTGTCAGCAGTGAAATGTTTAAGGTGAAGTTAGCTGCAGTGTTGGGCTTGGAAATTGCAAATGCCGTATGGAAATTATATTCATATTATCATGAAATACACAGTATCAGTAATTAAATACAGAGATCTCATGAAATTGGCATATGAATAGATACACAAAACTGACACATATAGGCATATCAGTTTTATATAAAGTGACTTGAATATGCATACAATTAACATGAGCGCAAAAGAGCTTGTGCTGAAATTAATATAGACACCAGCTACTGAGGATGTTGCACAAATGCAGCTCTTGTTAGTTTAATACTCTGCCAGGCATAAGTGACACCAAGTCTGATTAACCTCTGGGTACCACTAGGGGAAAAACAGTTAAATAGTAATAATGATTTACAGATACATAGAAAACATTCTTATATTGATGAATGACAGAAAACATTGAGGAGAAATTAACAAAAATAAGGTCATCAGCTGGAGTATTCTGGGGCCAAAACAGGCAAGCTGAATTTTAACAAGTGCAAAGGAAGGCCAAAGGTGACAGATATACAAAAGAAGGTGCTGAAATTGGCAACAGAAGAAATATCTGTGTCAGTAAAGGAGAGCAAGCCATGGCTTTAAAAGTTAATAGTACATAATAAATAATATTTGGTAAAAAAATAATGGGAATTTACTCTGCATTTTAAAGAATATGAGGGAAATGGCATTGTGATACTCTCTCGGTAAAGGGGATTGAATGTTAATAGAGAAACTTGATTGACTTGGAAATGAATTAATGCATATATAAACAGATTTAGCAAGTAACACTGAAAAGAGAGAACTAATATAAATTATTGCAAAGAAGAGCCCGTCTTTGGAAAATGTTACATCTACTCAAGCCATTTTATGAAATACTAAATACATTTAAAAGAAAAAGTTATATATATACCCTTGATGAGTTTTTTTAAAGATTTGTAACGTAACATTTTATTTCTGTATAACAAAGCTCAGAGAGAGAAGTCCTGCAAAGAAGACATGTCCTAGTAACAGACTTCTGGAAATCTGTAAAGGAAATCATACAGGTATTCTTGAGAAATGTGTCTCATGTATTACCAAAATTTTTAAGAGACACTTCTCAGCTTGGTGAGTCACAGGTCACAGTCAATACCTGTGGAAATACCAAGGGGGCCTAAGGCAGTCTTAGTAGAATCTTCTGATTCTACTGATCTCTAATGAGACAGGAATAAATTTAGGAATAAATTTAGGACATATCATTAG
Source organism: Parus major (assembly GCF_001522545.3). Lineage (NCBI taxonomy): Eukaryota > Metazoa > Chordata > Aves > Passeriformes > Paridae > Parus > Parus major. Next base: position 53,113,220 of record NC_031799.1, on the reverse strand, counting down.
ATGCCTCTCTTGGGAAAAGTGATGGTGCAATTGAGGGATGCATGTCCTCCCTCAGAATCAAAGGACATGGCAATGACATGAAGACACAAGCCAGCAGGAACCATCACCGACGTCTTTTTGAAGACTTGGAGGACAAGCGGAGCTTGACTGGTGTGTGTGAATGCATGAAATCCCAGAATTATGAGGAAGGGAAAGACATGGGGAAAAAGAAAGAAGTGTTACTGAAATTTTCTGGAACATCTGCTCAGAGCACCTATGCCTGTAATGATTGCATATTAAAAAGCCTATAAACAATAGACACATGGTCCTGTCTCTAAAGTGAGAGACCCAAAACTCTCAGACTGGCTTGAATAAAAAACAGGCTTCAAATGTGATTTTTAAATACAGACATGAAAATTTGAAGACTTTATAAAATTTTTAATAAAATTTGTGCTGAATTTATTATAAACATTGAAAGAGTCTGAAATGCTTTGCTTTAAAATAAAATATTTAGGTTTTTTTTTGCAAAAACTCCTACTTTGTTTCAAACGACATGTAATTCCAAAGATAAAAGGAAAAACAAAACAAAGCAAACTTAAGGATGAGGTAATATTATCAAAACATTTTGGAGTATTACTTATTAGTTTAACTGCTGGGATTTTATGCTCCTTCTTAGCTATGTAAATTGGAAAGCAGTATAGTTTCTGCTTAACTTCAGGGGAGAAGGTCTTAAGCTATGCTGCATTTCATTCCAGCTGAGAAAGGCTAAGAACACATTGGTATATCTTGATAAAATAACTAAAAATCAATGTTTAGCCCCATGTTACTCCTAATTTCAAGAGGATGTTTGGTAATCAAATTCACCTTAAAATCTTAATCCTAAGAACAACTGTTAAAACCTTTTGCAAAATTCAACAGATACTCTCTGTAGTGTTATATCTATATCATCTATATCTGTGTTTATATCTATCTAAACCTGTATCATCTATCTCTGTCTTTATCTCTATCTAATCTATATCTGTCTATATATCATCTATATCTCTCTCAATATATATATCTAATCTATATCTAATCTATATTTTATATATATATATATATATATAATCTATATCTATATCATCTGTATCAATCATGGCATTCCATGTCTTTTCACAGATTTTTTTCTGATCTAGTGGAGGGAAGGTACAGACATACTCTGAAATTATTAATTAAAGAGAACAACAAAGCCATGCTGTCATACACTGAAGTGGCACCCAGTTCTGGCTGAGCCTAACTGGGAGACAGAGCACTGACAAGTGGTTTCCTGCAGCCTGACATTTCCCCAAGTCATAGAGTAGCTTGTGTTGGAAGGGACCTTTAAAGGCCATCTAGTCCAACCCCTGTCCACCCCTGCAATAAGTAGAGCTACCTTCAAGTGGATGTGATTACTCAGAATCCTGTCCAGCATGACCTTGAATGCTAGGCTGCATTTGCAATCATATTGCTATTTCCTTGCCAACTCTGATTTCTTGTGTGATCCAGTGTTTCACTTGGAGAAAAGTTGTTAGCACAGATACAGATGTGTTTTCCTGTTACTTTGATGCCTTAGGATTTTAGTTTCTATATTTTCCAAATCCTGAACTGCATTAGTGTATAACTCCAAACTCCATAGAGAGTGTTAGTTAACTATCTTCACATTTTGGTCAGACAAAACAATCCCTCTAGGCCTGAAATCCAACGACACTTTACTGCCTCAGGTTTTGAAAAATATAATCGAAAGTGAGTTGGGGAAGGAAGGGCAGGGAGCAAACTGCAGGTATATGATAACCCCTGATATGTAAATGGACCAAACTTATAATTGTCTGAAAAACTCTTGGCCATCATCCATCGTGGGTGCAGCCCCTCTTGGAGGCTTCTGACTGCCCAAGGTGTATCTGTTGAAGACCTTTAATAAGTACCTACTTTTATTGTCTTTATCTTGTCAAGCCTCTCCAAGGCATCAACTTCTGTGATGTCAGTTTCATTATCAGCAGATCTTATATGTAGAAAAAAGGTCACTTCTGCCATCTTAAAGCTGAATGTTGTGAGGGATACAATTGAAAATTCCTACCCTTATACCTGAAAGGTTTTTATTATACATTATACCTAAAAGTCTTATTACTGCCTTATGCTATTTAACTCACATGGAGAGCTGAGTGACTGTTTCTTCTTGCGTAAAAAAGTACCTTGAATGTCCTCAGACCTCTGAAAGAAACTGTGCTGCTCTGAGTTGTGCAGACGTTAAATTATTTTTGATGGAAAACTGAAATTGGCTGGAATGGATATAAAGCTGTATAAAATGTTTTTCGCTCCTGATGCATTTTATCCTCATTTCCATCCTTCATTGCCCTCCGTCTACTTAGAAGGATCAGTTCAGTACAAGCTATTTTCCTAAGTAAACATTCTCATTAAGTTATTTTTTAGTCTGGTTTTTGGTTTGGTTTGCTTTTTTTTTTAATTTTTATTTGCTTTTCCTTCTGGTGCAGTCAGATGAGTTTATCAAGTAGATAGACTCATGAGAGTGGCAATTCCTTCATCCCATCTTCCCCATCCACTTTACTGAACCTTTCCCTGCTGGCACAGTGCCAATCTGAAAAACAGGAAATTCCACCCTACTGGTGCTAGTTTTCATCTGAGAATGAAAGAGGTATGTGCATTTGTTCCCTGCTTTTTTCATTTCAGTCCTTAACACTGACAGAGCTAGGTGCAGATGTTCTCTCCAGCACTCACTTCTGGGGTAATTGTTCCACACTTGAAATTTACCCTCACGCATCTACTGCTGTAAGGCTTATTTTGGAGTCAGAGATTTCATGGTTATGATTGTTAGGGATATTTTCTTTAACTTCATAAGGCAACCAGTCAACTGGTATCAATTAACATTTTGTCTCTGACTTCTATAGATCTATATTGAGTTGCCACAACCACAGAGTTGGCCTAAACTTTTTTTGGCTTGGGACGTATTCCTCTGAGAATTTCTTAATTAACACCAAATTTTCATTAATCCTTTCTCCCCTCTCCTTCTAATTGCTGCTTCTATGGTACATGCAGAGAAAGGACATATCTTTGAATCAAGTGTTGCTCTGAATGATCACTAATGAATGTCTGCCTTTTCACCAGGGAGAGGTATTACAGGTGAAGAAAGATGCTTGGTCTTTCTAGATGTGTTTAATTTTTCACTGAAGCTTTAGTTTCCATGTATGTCTTTTTATTCTCACTTTTCAGTAGCCAAATTCTCCCCCTCAAGTTAAATATTATAAATAAATATGAAGGCAATAGAAATTATGATCTATATCAAAACTGAGAGCAAAGAAGGACTACTCCTTTTTTTTTAACCTCGTTACATCTTCATGTTTTAATGTTTTTAACATTTGGAAATATGAAAAATAAAAAAAAAAGTAATTTTAACCATTCTCTTCTTGGGTATTACATGTGAAAATGTTTAAATGACAGCTGCTCAATCACTAAGATTTTTGTTTAGAGATCCAGTTCTGTAGTTTGAAATTTAGATTATCTATGTTTATTAAACAATCATTTAACAATTTCTGTAAGCAAATATTATTTCTGCTTCAGCTGATAAAATGTGTATCACTGAAGAGCTAACATCTCACACATTCACTACTTCTGTCCTGAACAAATGTCCTGTTAATTACACTAATGAGTTTTCTATCATTGGTCTTGGTTCATATGATCTGTTCAGTCATAAACAACAGTTTATTCTCCACTTATGTCTGGTATGAGTCAATTTCTTGTGTAAGACACAAGTGCAGCACAATGAGATGAGCAAATGTGCTTTAAAAATGGATGATCATCAGCCATGCTAATTAAATTTACTGAAATATTAGTGAGAAATTATGTCAAATTTATGTAGAAACAATGGCTTAGGTGCAATTTAATGTTGTTCTGGTCTTCTCCTGTTGATTTGGGTGTATTCATTTGATCTGGCTTTACTGGGGGAATCAGCATCTTTGCTGCCTTTTAGGAAATGATGCGTCCCATGAACACCCCTTTGCTATTAGATTAACCACTACTTCCAGTACAATTTGCTTTCATGTTCTTGTTGGAAGTGACAGAAATTAGAGACAGAAAAACCTGTCAGGTCATTCCCTTCTTTCCATTTTGCCAGAATAGGATTGTTTCCTGCAGTATACGAGAGAGTTTACTTGGCAGTGGAGCAGCCACCACCTCGTGATACATCTTGCTGATACATGAAGGGCAGTGCATATAAAAACCCCATGGGCTTTGTGGAGCTGCAGGCCAGAATTGTAAGCAAGCAGCAAGGTCTGGACTGCAGGAGCAGATAGAAAAATGCCATATAGTAATGGAGAGAAAGCTCAGTGCAAGATGTCAGTCCTCACATTTTTTGATAAAACAACCTTTACTGAAGAATGCAGATTCGAGAAACAAATTTCACAGAAGCCTTAAATGCTTGTTGATTTTCCCAAGGTATGCCATCAAGGGAAAGAAGCCTAGAAAAGCCCTCCATGATTCATTTCAATCATTACCAAAAAAATAGTGGTGTCAACTCAGTTGAAAAAGAAAGCTTCTTTTTACAATTCATGCTTTAAAATAAATTTGAAACAGGAGTTTAAAAAATAAATACTTACAACATATTGAAGTTTTCAGTTTAACCCAAAACACTTTTTCAGCTGCTGTTTGTAGAAAGCAGAGTGACCAACTGTTCACATAAGTCTAGCCAAAATGTGATTTTGTAGGGCATGAAACTGGAAAGACTATGATGTGAGGTCTCTCTTCCCCTCGCAGCACTCCCAACATAGCTGATTTATTGCAGTTTCAATCCACTTGTGGATTTTACAGGCCTCACTCCCATGATTTGCAACCATCACTTTTATCTGTCCTCTACTAGATCTGTCCATGATACTGACAAAATCACATAAAATGAACTGAGCTTTAGTGAAAAAAGTTAATATCCTGCTCAAATATGCTCTTCATATTTATCTGATAAATTATATTTATTTCCTCTATTCTCCCAAATCTCAGCTTTTCCTATCTATGTAATAATTTTCAAATATTTGTACATGGCTATCACAGTCTTGCTAGCTATTCATTAAGCAAGGTAGGTAGCCATGTTAATTTTTCAACTTTTCCTCACAGGGTAATTCCTCTGTCTTTCTAGTTTTCAGTTCAGTTGGTCATTTGGTTTTTTTTTTCCACTTTCTTCTTTGTCAGTCTCATTAATACCTTCATGGGTTTTAGGTTCACCTGTACCTGATAAACTAATGGAAGCTCACCATGGCAGTGATGACCATGTAGGATCATCCTAGCAATGGATATCTCCCTGATAAAACTCAGACTCAGGCATAAAAATTGCAGATGAACACTGCTACTTTTTCCTCCATCTGCTGAAAGCAGAGGGATGCTGCCAGTCTTTTCTGTGGTTCCTAAGTCAAACCTCCTGCTAGCTCATATTTTTAAGACTGATCCAGTAAGGTGCTACACTGAGCTTTGAAATGCTTTCCATTTTCCAAATTTATTATCTGCTCTTCTCTGAAGAGAATCTGGAAGCTTTCCATCCTATTCTAGTGTGCCATGGAATATTTCTCTTTGAGGGGAACTGGACATGTTTATCTCAGTTGTTTGAGACCGTAGTACATCCTCTGATGCTCGGGAGCTTAGTACTCCTGCAGTATTTATCCACAGATATTTCTGGGGCTGTACATCAAAAGGGAAATAAAATCTAAGTGTAATTTTAAAGCTCTGATTTTGACAAAATTCACCAAGAATATTTTTCTTCATTTCCTGACACTAATACTTTTCCTTTTACCAAAAAAGCTTAAAAAACACTTGCAATAGCCTAGAACAGTTCTGAAGACTGCAACAAAAACATTTAGGATTTGTAAAGTGGCTTTGGTTTAATTCAGAATAGTCATTTATCTATTTTTCACCAAAAAAAAAAAGAAAAGAAAAAAAAAAAAGAGAGAGAGGAGACTAGAGAGGGAGAAGAAAAGGGAGAACTTAAAGGGATTAAAAGGATTTCTGTCATGACTGGGCTTAGGAGAATTTGGGACATATCACAACTTCACTGCTTATTACACATATAGTTATTTTTGGTATTTTTATATTTATATATATTTTAATACAGCTAAATTTATAGAAAAATAGGCAATGGCTTAAAATGGAAATAGGGGAGGTTTGCATCAGATACCAGAAAAAGTTCTTCACTGTGAAGATGGTGAAGCACTGGCACAGGCTGCCCAGAGATGCTGTATGTGCCCCACCCGTGGAGGTGTTCAAGGCCAGGCTGGATGGGGCTCTGAGCAACCTGGTCCAGTGGAAGGTGACTCTGCCCAGTGTGCAGGGACTGGAACCAGATGTTTTTTATGGCCTCTTTCAGACCAAACCATTCTATGACAAAAACAGGGCAAGTGAAATTTTTTCTACTCTTGGAATAGAGAAGAGAACAAGTTTTCTTCCTAATGCCGGGCAATGATCCAGACACAAGGGTGTGATTTTTATTTTTCCACTCTGCAAATCCTTTGTTTAGGCAGGTGCGGAGGCCCATGCTTTTTACATTGCCAAAGAGCAGATTTTGCATTATGATTTTTTAATTTTTTTTTTGGGAAGCCAAAGACAAAAAACTAAAACAAAGTTAATCTCGCAAGACTAGCGGAGTTGAGGCATTTGATGAAGAAAGCAATGACTGATTGAATCAGAGATGTTAATATCTCCATCTCAACAGTGTTAGGCACTTACTGCTTTGGCATGTGCAGTGTCTCCAGGAGGGAACACTTGGTGGTTATAAGAGCTGTGCTAACATTGATCATACCATACACCAGATTGTCTGGCTGCGACCTATTTAATTTTAAATTGTTGTGTGTGGTATGCCAATCTATTGAAGTAAAAAAAATTGCTCATGATGGGTTGTTGGCTATTAACTTGAAGCACTGTCCAAGTCTAATTGATTTGTGATCATGATATATATTGACAGCTGACAAGAATTCATAACAGCCCACTTGTTGAGGCTTGTTGTCTTCCCTTAGGTTGTTCAGTGCCATGGCATGCTGTAGTTGATCCATCACAGGGCTGTGTTCCTCTCCCATTGTGGGCAGAAGGAAAATAAAACACAGGCAAAGTGTATCTTAGGCAGCTGACAGAAACCTCCCAGCAGCAAGGCTGGAGTCCCATTCTCCTTCCAGCTCTTTCCAGCGACAACCCCACCACTCTAAGGTCATACTCACCACACAATTAAAGCTTATCAATTCACCCAGAGAAAGAACACTGGCAGAGTTCTACAGAAATGATTTTGAAACTACTCCAGTTGAAGAGAGAATGAGATTCAGATCTTCTGCCTAAATGCCTTTTTCAGGGGCAAGGCTTGTATGGGAAAGATAGGTGAAATTAGCAAAGAGATTGTCTGAAGGGAAAGGATCAGAGGGGCTACCACCTATAGCTGTCTCTGGTAAATACCCCTTGGGTTATAAAAGAAAAGCAAGGTATTAAAAAAGGTAGAGAATTATGCCTTATGAGCAGAGGAACTTCTCCCTTGTCCTTCAGTTCAAGGCACAAACCACCAATGGACACAATATTTAAGGATCAGACCTCCTGATGGCAATCCCTAGTGACGAGTGGCAGGTTCTCTTCCTGGGTGTATAGCACAGTCTACACATTGTTAAGACACCATGGGGATCAGCATGCACAACATGTGCTTTGGAATGGGTGTGAAAGCCCTAGAAGCTAAAGAATCCTACATTTAAGACCCAACCCTTTTGTGGATTTGACTTCTTGAAACCTTAAATATGAGAAATAAAAATTAAATTCAGGCAACTACTGCCATTTCATTAATATTTAATAAATTATTTACAATACACTGAACAACAAATGGGTGCCACCCTATAATCTCCATGTTGCAGGAGCGTGCTTTTAGCTGTCATTCTGCTTTGATTAGAAATACAGGCACATCTGTCACATAGCACCGTCATGGGAAAGTTCACAGCAGGGACAGGTCACAAATAGTTTGCCAGTGCTAAATTCATGGCCGGTCCACAGGAAATTAGTTGAGTTATTGCATATGCATAAGTTCCAACAAGCTTCAGATACCTTGAATTAGTTAATACCTGTTACTTTGCTGTTTCTCTGAAAAATTTGAATGCTGCCACTTTTCCTCCTCTTAGTGGATTCAAAATCTATAGTGATCCTTCAAAAATGCACAGCACCAAGAAAATGGATATGGGATGAAAGAAGCAGCTTCACCATTGCCTCATGTATCAAAATACAGTGGGTTTATGTGTTTAAAATACTGCATTTGTAGCATTTTGCAACATATTTATTCTGGCTAAAGACTGGATTTGCAGTCTCCTTGAGTTATTGTGTAGTTCTTTATTTTTTCATATGGAACACAGAAGATGTATTCTCAACTATGAATAATGTTTCTAGGATAAATAGTTTCCAGAGACAGCCCATTCCAATATTACAGACTTCTATGACTGCTACATCGGAAACATCATCAGAAGTAGTCAACCAGACACAAATCTAATTGCCATAGCTGAAGATAAATGTAATTTAAAATGTGACACAGATGTATCCAGATCATAGATGCTAGAATATATTTCTGCAATCTTCTGGTAGTTTAGCAATCATGCACTAAAATCACTGCTAGAATTAGAAAAGACGAACTCTTCTCAGCAGTTTTCCTGAATTTCAGAATTTCTACAGAGTGCAGGGAAGGGAAACATTTTAATTCATTCCCTAATATGTAGAAACATAGATCCAAGATAAAACAAGTGTACAGAAGGTATTGCAAACAACAACCCTCTGCTGGCCTGTGAATGTTTCTGATTTTCAGCAACTCTAAGACCCAGAAATGTAGGACAGAAGAGAGCTCCAAGAGGTCATATAGCTTGTGTCTGTGCTCTGAGATAGGATTAGATACACACGTGCAGGTTCTTGCCTAATCTGATTCTGAAAACACTAAATGTGTGTTTTTACACAGCTGCATTAGATAAGTTTTGTGGCAGAAATCACCCTTACAGTTATAAAGCTAGCCTCAATCTTCTTTGTTCTCAATTAAGCTGATTACCAGTTGTCCTAGACCCATAGTAATATCACTCTAAATATAGCTTTAAACTTAACCCACTTTAAAATTTCACACAAAGCAAGTATCACAGACATTTTTTCCAATGCATTCCCCAAGCTAATCAGTGACTGAAATAAAAATGAGTCAGATGCAGTTTGTTGTGTGACAAGAAGATAATTCACTAAATAAGGCTTTGTAATATACTGGGTTTTTTTCTTCCCACCAGACAAAAATTACTTTGTTCCCTTTTTCTTGAGGAAATATAGTTTGAGGAACTGCCCTAAATATGAATACCTGATTTTTGTTCCCTTGTATTTAATTTTTTTAAGAAAATAAAGAAACTGAAGCTCATTTCCATACAACCTTCAGAAGTTATGGATAAATGCTGTTAAAATTCATTTAGGGAGTAAACTAAAAAGAGAAACTGAGTGTCTGAAACCTGGAAGTCAGATATGGGTATTACTGTAACTTGTGCTACACCAAAAATGTTAACTATTTTAAGTAGTAAAATAATGTAATATCAAACAGCTGGAATGCTGGAGTGGGTGTTGACCAAGCAGAGCCTTTTATATAGAGGCAGCCAAGTTCACCTACTAATAATATTCCATGGTGTCTGAAGATAAATCCTTCCATATAGTATTTACTGTCTTGAACACATCTGTGTGTAAGGATATGGCCCATATTTTGGCACACTGCCCTGTTTTAGGAAAGTTTGTGAGGCGACATGGTGGCTGTTCTGCAGGACACAATGGTTTTATGCATGTGACTGTGACTTTCGTAATAATGTGCAAGTAATGTCTTCTTGGTGGGATTTACTGGTGACATGAGATTTATAGCTGGGAACACATGTTCCTTGTTCCTTAATAGCTGTAGAAGAGTTAGGTTTACTGGTAAGATATTAAAATTATATACATATACTATGGAATTAGACCCATTATTATTAGAAATGTACATTGGTTGATGATATCTGTATTTGTAAATGTTGAGGCAATTGAAAGTCAGGATCAGTTTAGAAACTTCCCCTTGGAAATATTTCAGAATTAAAAACAAAAAAACACCAAACAAAACAAACAAAAAACCTTACAACCAAAGCTTAAGATAATTTCCTTTATCCCCCTTGCTCTTGGTCTGAAAGCTATTAGTCTTACATCCATCCTGAAAAAGACTGAGATGAAGTAGGTAGTTCCTGCACCAAAATGTTAATTATTTGTTTCTCTGTCTCATCATAAAAATATAATATCATATAAACTATATATAATTCTATTTAAAAACAGGAAAGCAATATTTCTCTCAAATTTTTCAGAAAACAAACAGATACTGTGTTTAGGATAAAACTTGACAGTAAAACACAATGAATATAGTGATCCTTGATGCCTTTTTAATAGGGCAAAGTTGTAAGTTGCATTATGTTGATGCAGCCACTCCAATGCTATTTAATGTTACACTTTTTTAATAGTGAGCTGAAGGCTAATATGGGTTCCATTAATATCTATATTTTGCTTCCATGCTAAGGGCATTCAATTTTCCTTTTTAGTTTGTTCTCTAGGTGAAATTTAATATAACCAATCTAAAAATCCTGAAGGTTCTATAGAAATGCACACTGGTTTCTTTGCATTAATTTCCTCCAAAAATAAAATGCACAGTTTAACACTTTCTTCCCACAAGGAGAAACTGGTAGCAGACAGAAAGAGACATTGTCCTATGATGACTTTTTTCAAGGTGGTTTCTCCATCTTCTTTTGTTTGATTTAAGTTCTCTCTTCTATAACAGAAAAGCAAAAGAAAAAAAATAAAAGGTGAAATCTTTTCTGTAACTTGAAGGTTTCCTCTGCACTGTCTTGTGGTGATAAATTCTGCACTGTAAGATAAAGGAATTGCTTTAAAAAACCCACACAGGCAGGCCTTAGTAATGTTTTCTTTATGCTCTTAAAAGAGGGAACAAATTTACCTCTGCATGTAAGGTGGTGTTTCTCACACTGGTAGGTTTGCTCCATGTTTCAGGAAAAAATTTTGAATGAGTTCAAAACTTCTCCCATCCAAGTCATTTCACTTAACACACACTAAGATCAGTACTGACTTAAACTTACATGATGAAGCTGAAATAGCTTTGTTTCACTTTTGGCAGGTTTATGGGGCAGATTTCTCTGCTGTAAAACTGTCCATCAGAGACGGCACCCGTGATGCAGCCAGCCCAGCCTCCACCAGCGCTGGAAGTGGAGCCAGGCTTGGCTCAGCCAGCAGGTATTGTGCAGTGCTGTGCAGAAGCTGGAGAAGGTGCTACTCACACCTATCCCATTAATATTTACAATTAATATTACAGAAAGCCTTGGTCACAGTAAAATAACCCTTTGAAAAAAGCATGTAGTATAACAGCAGCTCTTGACAGAAGTAGGAGACTGACTTGTTCTGTCACCCTTGTCTGTCCCTGCCCGGTCTGGGTACATGGGCAGCAGAGGCTGCGTCCTCCTGCACCTCTGTTTTAGCACATCTAAGAGCAGTGAGCTGCCTGAGGAAGGACCACAAGCTTTATTTCCAGCTGTGCATGGAGATGTGTTTGAGCACAGCAGCATGCAGCTGTCTTGGGGGTAAGTGTCCCAGAGATACGGTAAGTGCACTTTCCCTTGTCCTTTATCACTTACAGAATCAAGACATGGTACTTAAAGTTTAAATAGTGTCTAAAAATTAAATGGTGAAACACTCTCATCATTCTGCATGGCTAAGGAACTTTCAAGATGTTTCAGGAAAGGAGCTGAACTTGATTAGGACTTGAGATTTATAGCACTGTTAGTATATTCATTTATTTTTACCCCTGACATGTGCATTTAAAAAGAGACTATTGACATGAAACACAACCTTGGTTCAGATTTTTTTTTTTTTAATTACTTTATGTTCCAGAGTCCTTACTGCTGGAAGGTGTACTGTAGTTCCTAAATGTTGTTGGCTTATATTTTTATTTTTATATTTACTGGCATATTTGTCGACTCTGCAGGAAGTTCCTGAGAGTTCAATCTTTTATTTTGAGAGTCAAATTTTGTCCTTTTAACCCCGAGATTGCTAATCAGTGTAGGTGCTTAAACTGTTTTGAGCAACCCCCTTACCTTTCCTTCCAGACTGCAGAAGAGAAAATGTCTTCCATTTTAACAATTGTTCCTTTTAGGTGCTTTAGTGGAAGGCAGTCTGAAGCTTGTTTGTACTCTGACCCTCATATTTGACTGACAGGCTGATTCTGAGCTATCTCTGTATAATCTGTGTGTGCTCAAATCCAAGTCTCTCAAGGAAATAAACACAAAATACTTACATGTATGCATACTCACTTCAAATTCAAAGAGGAATAAATCTGATTTAGGCATTTAAGTAGATGTTTCTTTCCTTCCACAGTTCTGTTCTTGCCATCTCAGGCACTATTGATACTGAGTTGCTTCATTTTATGTCTTCATTTATTCTAATTCTCTTATTTACATCAGGACTAACAAATATCCTGATGATTATTTTATACTGCTTACAGAGATAACCCACATGGCTCTCTTCATGAGTTAATTATCCACAGTCTGTGAGATTAAGTACCATATAAGGTATTGCAGGTGTGATTTTATTCAATCTTTTCTGGAACTTTGGGGAAAGGAAGGGAGAGAGTGTTTTTTGTCAGTTTGTTTGGGTTTGAGGTTTTTTGTGTAATCTTTGTTAAGGTATTATATTTTTCTTTAAAAAAATCTGTAAACAATGTTGCTGTCATTACATCTAAAGGAAAAATTCCATTTCTCTTTTCCAGAAAGAGCAATTTTGACATTTCCAAAGAATGGTTCGTCTAGATTATCCTGAAAGTAAAGTTCACCTGAAAAAGGGACTTGAATTAGATCATTGATACAAAATGGGAACTGTGGCCTTTCAGGCAAGGCAGACACCCTGGTTCAGAAGCCAGCACAGTGGCCACACCCTAGGCCACTCGGACCATTCACCCACAAGACATCAATGTGATGGATGGCGAAGAAATGGCATTTATCGTTGGAGAATTTGACATTCTATGACCTAGGGTCACTGTGTTATTCCCATCTGCTTTCATCACAGCTAGGTGCTATTGGCTAATTGCAGGGGTCATTACCATATTATGTGGAGAAGGGGGGTGACTCTATCTTTCCATTACAACCCAGTATCTTCTGTGCCACCAGGCCCTACTGCTACATATTTCCCCCTCTCTATGAATAACTAATTTGCTAGAATATAAGGTGTACTAGTCTTAGAAAGTTCTAACGTTATTTTCTATATACGTATCTCTAAACATTTTTGTCTAACTAATCTATATTATAAAAGTTTTAAAAATGGATAGTATAAACCTGAGTAAAATACAGGATACACTATACTTAACTAAAAGGCTAAAAGCTTATAAAATGGATACTGCAGTTTTCATTAGTAAATATAAGGCACATGTGGTGACTAAGTGTATTTTTAGAGCATGTTGCCTTTCTATAAACAGAACATTAACTTTTTCTAGTTGGCTTTTAACAAAGGACACAGGGAACTTCACAAGACTGCATAGAGAAGATTATTCCAATTTGTTGACAACTACAAATTGGCAACACTCTTGCCAACAACTCTTCCTTATGGAGAGAAGTAGATGGTTTAAAGAAAAAGTGGGCAGCAAAATATTCTGCTGTAAATGACAGAGAGCAGGATGGGTAGGGCTGCCATCCCTGCCAGTTCAGATTCTATGCCACAAGGAGAATGTTTGGAGACCATTTTTTTAAAACCATGACTATCAGCTAATCATCAAACCTGCTTCCCATGCACCTTTTTCCACAGAAATAGCCATAAGCAACTGGAAATGCAACTGCAAGGCACTCAACATCCCAGGTTGCCATCTGTCTGGAATTCAACCCAATGGACATGAGAGGCTAGCTAGAAAAGAGATTGGTGTCCTGCATTCTATGTTGCTTGACATACTGCTAACAAACAGTCCTACCTTTCTGAAAATGATAGGAGTGGTCCACAGTATAAGAATCCACAGCCAGATCTAAACTTTTCAAAATTTAGTGATGTTCCAAAATGTGAGTTTGATTTAGAGCCAGATGAAATTAACATACATTTAGTAATAACCATAAAGGCTAACTGAAGAACTGTTTGTGCTAGTAGCAGTAGCCCTTCTACTAGAGCATCAAAATTCATTATTTCCTGAATACAAAATAGTATGATTATTTCTATTCTGTGGTGTTGTATCCCTCATTATTCACAAAGCCCCTCATAGTCATATGCCTATAAATATTCCAGGTTTTGTGCTTACGCTAGCTCTAAGTACTTTGTGATTGATCAAAATTCAAATAAGAGATGATATGTTGTTTTTCAGAGTATCTCAAATTTGAAGAATAAACAGTAGAAAGTAATTTACTTATGCTCAAAAATAGAACATGGTGAGTAGTTATTTTCTCAAAAAAATTCTGAACATTTCCAAGGGAATACAATTGTAAGATCTTCATGGTTGCCTAGGGTGTGAGTCGCTAACTGTAAAGTGTGCATCCTGTCTAGTAAACATAAATTCTGATAAAGAGATTAATGCTTCCTTTTTCTGTGTTGTTACCAGCTTAGATTGAAAAGGTTCGGATTAAATTGTTTTAAAGTTTCAGCAGTTATTTTTTTCTAACATGCCACAAAGCAAATTTTATGAGAAAGTTTAGATGTTGAAGATGATCTGTCCATAGAACAAGTCTTAAAGTCAAAAAAAGAAGGCAACATGGTGGGCAAAGTTATCTTGCAAAACACTGACCAGCAGTAGTCTTACACAGCACATTTTGCTGCAACAAGAGCATGAGACTAGGTAAAACTTCCTGTTTGCCTTGAATTTTTCAGCATTGCTGCCAAAGAGAGAAGGTATCATATTTTACATGGTTTACATATAGCATCTGTAGAAGGAATGAGATCTTTATTTATGTACATTAAGACAATCCCTAACTTTCCCTATAAATTTAAAGGCCTCAAATTCACTTACACCCTGGATTAGAAATGTTTTCAGGAGCTAAGATACCTGCAGTTTTACTGAAAATAGTTGAATGGCATGGTTTTTCAGGTTAAAGAAATTAATTTTTATTTTTATATCTTCATACCTGTGACTTAAACACTTCTCTGATATTTGTTCCCATGGTCTCTAATTGTTGTATTATAGCTACAATAATTTCACATATATATCCTGAAAAATTTCCATGCTTGTGGGGTTTTGCTGCTTTAATACATACTGCCCCCATGTTCTGCTTAGGGCTGACATATTTGTCTCTTTTTCTCTTTGAAAACAGAGTTCCAGTAGTATAATCCTGGCAAGAATTTTGGTTATATGGATTGTCTTTCTCAGAATGTTCAATTTGCTTGGCCTCACATTTATTAAAATTGCAGGGATTTTTCTTTAAGTGTGCAGTGCACATTACTGCATACTGCATGTGAGAAGGGCACTGTTTTAGCTGTGAACACTCATACCTGCAGATATAAACATAATGCAGTCACCTTTTTCCATGGCACTTCCCAAATAATTAATAAATTCATCTATGTGGAAAAGATCGTGTGAAGATTAATTTCTTTTGTTCCCTTTGTCCTTGCTTTTTCATTAATCTGTCAGCCACAAAAAATAGCCTGATGTGTGGGTTGGTGGGTTGCCTAATGTTACCTAGCTGGTTGCTGGTCTTGGGAAATTTCATTGAAAAATTCTGCTTTCTCTGAGTATTACGTGGAGCATACTGGTATTTCCTGTCTGGAAGCTTTGATAGCCATGAAAGGATCACTTGAGTTTTACCACTGACAAGCAGAGGATGAGAACCTGCTCAAACAATGTTTTATGACGTTGATGGTGATGATGTACAGCCTCAAGGATTTGGTTTTAGCTGAAACAGCTATAATATATTTTTATCATCTGTGTGCTTTTATTTGGCTGATCATAGATGAAGTTCATGCCAGTTGTATCTTGGCAATCCACCTAGAAATTACAGCTGCCTGTGGATTCAGTGTGTGAAGACCAAAATTTCACTTTGAAAACGTTTTCCAAAAGCAATTGAAAAAGGAGATTACTATCAGAACATAACTTTCTATCTTGAAAGTCTAATTCTAATCAAAAGACAGAATCTTCCATTTTGAAAGGTTGTTCTTCAGTAGAAAGGCTAGGGAACTGGTTTCTGATTTGCATCAGCAGCTACATGTACATTACACAACATCACTATGGTACAATTCCCTGATTTTGTGAGAAAGAAACAAACATGGCAAAAATTTCGAGAGGTTATAATGAAAAGATTGAGGGAAAGTTCAGTTCACCATCAACAGGGCCATTTTGTTGAAAGCATTTATTATGGTAGGTAAATATTTCTCTTAAAGAGAAATTCTAGCATCAGCTTCAGTGTCAGACATAACCTTAAAGTCATTGATGTACAGAAAACTGTTTCTTCCTGGTTTTAATTATACTGTGTTCTGTTAGGCAAATTTCCTTTCATGGATACATTATCCTTTATAAAATTAATTCAGCCCTTCCAGAAAGAGAGTTTTTTTCTGAAAAATAATTAATTCTTAATTTCAATGAGGACTGGATGACCACAACTGACTGCCTTGAGTTCAGCCTAAACCTGAATCTGGTAATGTTAGCCAGCAAGTGGATGAAACTACATGGATATTGACCTTCCTTTTTTATGAGGGCATATTTGTTTTGTGGAAAGGGAGAGCAATCTCAAAGTATCCGGTATTTCTTTTGACTTCTTTGGTGTATCTATATTGCCAGGTAAGTCTAAGATTTTATTGTGTCTTACAGATCTAACTAGTGAGAATTCTGATTTAACACCTTCCCAAGCAGACAGTTTAAAAACCCTCCATCTATTACTGCTGTAGAGTTGCCTAGAAACTCTCAAGGCTTCAAAGCTAGGGCAGACCAAAGAGAATTCTTTTCTTGTGTCCAACTCTCTAGTTGCTGTTAAGTCAGTTTAGGATTTAATGCGTTTCTGATCTGCATCCCTACAGCTCTTTCTGGTAATAACTCTCTCTTTCCAGTGAAATAGGATTTGGCTTTCAGTTTAGTGGGCAGAATTAGCAGGAACAAGATGCTTTCTGTTGATAGAGTCCTTGAACATTGGATTCAGTGCAGCTGGAGATCCATCTGAGCCAGTCTTGACTCCTGTAGGGTAGGATAAAAGGCTATTTTTGTTCTGCCTTTCCTCATGTTGGATTGCAGGCAGCAACTATTTTGGACACGGCCTTGTTTTGTTCCATTTTTGAAATGAGCTGCTACTCTATAGGGGCAGATACTGAAGTTCTATGTGTAGTACAAAAATGGTGAAAGACATTACAAAAAAAAAAAGGAACAGGAGGATAAAAATTAATTTGCAGGACTTTGTTTTGCTGCATTTGGAGACTTATTTGTAAGGTTGGTAATGACTGTATGATGCATTCATACACCAGTGAGTATTAAGCTTTTACCAACATGGTTTGTAAAAGGTTGATACTTAAAACCAGACCAAATTCTTCAGGTGTTAATAAAGATCAGGGCCCTCTTTTTTGATAGTTGTTCTAGTGTTGGAAGTTGTTAAATGTGTATTTTTAACTGTGACAGGTACAGAGTTTACGAGGAGATTCAGCTGGTCATTGCAAGATCGTTTTGGGAGTGTTTTTCTAGTTTATCTCCATATCAGAGAATGATGAAGGTTTGAGTAGAAGCATGATGGAAAGAGAATGATGTGGAAAGAGAAGATTGAAACAATCAATCATAGAGAGGGTGCAATCAAAGCAAGGAGCATTTAGAAACGAAGTTAGGGAGTATTAGAGAAAGACATAGATGGAAAGTGGGGAAGGGAAAAGTTATTAGATGAAGAGAGATGACGTAGATTATGCAAAAGGCCCTTTTTGCAAAACCACAAGAAGGGTTTTTTGTGTGTTCTTGGGCCCAAAAATCTCTTGCCAGCTTTGATTGTCATCAATAAAACTGCTTCCTCACAATTACCATATGTATCTGGAAGCTAGCCACACTCCTTGTTTAACCACAGTACACGCTTTGGAAATTTCATTTAAATGTCAAAACTGTCTGTTTGAATTGAATTGGTTTCTATTTAACTGTTTGCTTTTATCTAAGTCAACTTGCAGCACCAAAATAACTGAGGATTTCCTAACTTTTAACATCTTCCTCTCCATTTCTTACTTTATGCAGTGTCCAAATGCCTTTTGGTTTTGCTGTGTGACTGTCTCACACACACACATGCTAATAAAAGATGGGGGAAGGGAATCTGGAATTTTGTGCTGCTACAAATTGGCCTGAACTCTGTGTTTAAAGTTTAATGGTGTAGCTCTGAACTATCACATGTAGCACGGCAATGGCCCATAAAATGCTCTCTCCAGTCCTCTCTTTGGATCATCTAACTCTGTTGCTTCTGATTACCAAGATGTCCTAATGGATGGTTGGAACTGTCTCATCCTTTGGTCTTGTAATCATTTTCTTAGATATAAGGGGTGGATCAAGTGGGTTGTTTCCTTTTTTGTGATTCTAAAAACAATACAAAAACAAACAAAGAAAAAATTCCTTCATTTAATAGACACTTTACCCACTCAGTCAAATTTTGAATGAGTTTGTTAGCCATTCTTCAGCAGCCATTAAATAATCTGTATGCATCTTACTGGAAGACTTTTCAGTTCATTATCTATTAATAAGCGAAAAAAACAGCTGGTGCCAAAGCTACACCATATGGCAGATCTCCACTGACACAAGTACTTATGGTGGTATCATAATGAATGAAAAATGGAGGAATTAGTTGATGATACATGGCATAGAGGAGAGGCTTTGAGGGATGACTGTATAGATCACACAAACAGTTCTGACCTGCCTGTTCAATACATGGGCAAGGTCTTTCATTTTTGCTTATCCTAATGGATGACTGTAGGTTGGAGCAGTAGCAGTTGGGCAGGTGGTTCTGACTAACCTCTTGTCTGCAAAGTAACCTGAATCTTCTTGTTCCTTTTTCGTCTTGCATACACAATTTCACATAATTTAGGAATGCACAGTAATATAACACAGCCTTTTTAGTTCATTCTTTACTACCTTCCTGTTAGAAATTTCTTGCATCAAACTGTGACTTGCTTATTTTAGTATCTAACCTTCTTTTCTGCTTGTTCCATCATCTTTCATCGGCTGAGCTTTTACTGTTTCATCTCTCCCGTTGTGTCCTCTTCAGCTTTTTGCTCTTCCTTTCAACTCACAGTATAAAATGTGATGCCTTAATATTAAGCCTCCGTAAAGCATACAGGAAACGTGGATGGTTTATCTAATTTTCCTTCTCTACTTGTCTCTGAACCCCTGCCATCCATAGTTCTTCCCTTGCCTGTATTCTTTTCCACCATTTTTCTCAAACCTCAGAGGCAGCACTTTTATCTTCTTTCCTTGACATGTCAAGTGTCTGCCAGTCCTGTCCTTACCCCTTGCTGACCTTTCCATATTTCCTTATTTCTGTAATGTGAATACAGTTAGTTCCTTTACTGGTCCTCGTCATTACTTTGTTCTTCCTCTCCCCCAAAAGTCTTCACTGCCACTACTCAGTTCTCCTTCCTAATCTTACCTGATTGTACCTTCCTATTGTCTAGCTCTTCTTTCCTGCTGACTATCCAAAGAAATTTATCTCTCAGGCACATTGTTACAAATAGTAATTTTATTCCTACAAATATCACTGAATGCTCATTTCCATGGTGTAAGTGAATGAGAATATCTCAGGATCTTTGAAGCCCTGGATCAATTATTCCAACTTCCTTTTCATTACTCTTCACAAACACAGTTTTTGCCCATGTGTGTCCATCTTGAATGCAGCTGCAGGGAATGTTATTCTGCCCATTATTGTCTGCTTTCCTCTTTGTCCAGCATGATGAGTTTGGTCCTTGGTTTCAGAGCCTTTCAAGAGAAATCAGTAGTCAAGGTTCAACCATTTCTTGGCGTACTTTCAGTAGCAGTGAGTTGTTACCTAGAAGCAAGCACCTTCATGCTTTTTTTCCCCTGTGATAGTTTTCTTAATTTTCCTCTGTAAAACTGTCTTTTGATGTAATGCTTGCACACCACTTGATAACTGTTATCTGTGCCACTCATTTCCGCATACTGAAATCATCTTATCACGGCACCCACTCCTGTCCTTATCTGTCTTATATTATTTATATGATAGGCACCATTTTAGTTCTTCACCCACATCATGAAGGAGGTTTTTTTAAAACTTCCTCTATGGAGATTTTGGGATTTGTTTTCAGGTAGAATGAAAACAAATGTGTTTGTGCTTAGCTCTGTAACTATGACCTAGTGTTTTCCTGCATCTTCAATAAAAACTACCAGAACTGTCTGATTGTGCAACTTTTGGGAATTGGAATATACAATTCATTATTTTCTTTTGAATTATGGCATTTTTAGATATTCTTTTTACTTTCTAGCTTAAGTATTTGCTTTATATATATTTGATTTTGCATTTATAAATATTTGCTTTATATACAAGCTTTCCTTTTTACATAAGTTAATACCACATTTGTTTGGAACTTATTATAAATTTCTTTCTTTTTTCCATTTCATTCAAGTTAGCATGTCCAATGCTACAGTTTTCTATATAATTCTATCATCTGGCTGTTCAGTATAATTCAGAATAAGATATTTTGAATGTGTTAAGCTTATTGTGTGAATGGTCCACTGCTCATTTTTAACATTTATGTCTATCTGTCTATGGTCACATAACATTTTGTCTAAACAACTTATCTTATAGACAAATTCTTCCATAAGAAGTCTGTAATAGCATATTTTGTGTCAGTCTCTAGAAGGAACTGTGCCTCTGAAATCTGTGCCTTTATGATGTGACTGCATGGTTAAGTACTTGTAGTCTTTGAAGTAAACCCATGGTCTCTTTTACTCACCCCAAGCAGTCTCTCAGCACCCTTCTCCTTATGAGGTAGAGATAAGTTAAACTGCTTTTTTTTTGTTGTTGTTGTTGTTTAACTTATTTCTCCTCCTTCCAGCATTTTACTCCCTTGGTATCACAGCTCTGAACAGACCTCACTTGCCAGAGTTTTAAGGGTGGTGAATTCTCTCAGCTATATGCAGCAGCTCCCCAGGATGCAGCAGTGTCCTCTACCCTTCCATGTCCATCCAACATCTCCTTGACAGATTCCCTTAACTGGGAAGGAATGCTCATCTAGAAACTTCCTGCTGTTAAAAATTATGTGGAAGGGTTGTTTTTTTTCCATTTGATTCTCGCAATATTACCATGATACATGACTGTCTAGATTTATTTCTTAACCCTAAGTGTTAGTCTGAAGTTAGTGGATGTTTGTGTAATCCTCTGTGTTCTCATGACAATTCCTAGCACTTTATTTTTATTTTGTGGCTTTTCCTCCTTCTCAGCTGTGCAGTAAATTGCAGTTGAGCCTCAGGTATATATTTTAATGCAAGATTCCACCTGAATCCAGTTCCATAATTCAAGATGGTGTAGCAGCTCTATATCCTTTTTACAGAGCTTCACTTAACCCTCACTAAGAGCACTTAAAGCAGGAGAGTTCCTGTTTTCTTGTACCATATTTGTATACAATTTTAAATCTTTATTTTGTTTTAGCAATAGCTTCCCCACTGCTTTCCTTAGTTTTCCCCAGATTCAAAGAATTTACAATTCAACAGGGAAAGAGATGAAGTCATACCAGGAATGAGGCTGCCTGTTTTCTTTGTTAGGGGCACTGCATTTCCAGCTGGAAAAAGCTCTTTGGAAAGATCTTCTTTCCAGTTTCTTATAAAGCCATTTACCTGCCATAACAAAATGTTAATTTAGGCACCTTCAGGTATCTAAGACATCAGTAGGGTCCTATGATATGACACAGGACTACCTTAAGCCCTGTCTGGAGCAGCAGCAAAGACCCAAAAAGAGTACACTGGAAATATTAAAATGGTAGTAGAGACCACATGTAGGCAGCTGAACTGTTCCTTTAATATACACCAGTTCTTTCTGTGCCCTCTCTACAGAGCTGCACATTTTATCAAGAATTTGAATTTTAATGGAAAATGCTGAGAAAGAGGTTAACTGCATCAAAGGAAGCATCATGTTTCCTACAACTCAGGCTGGAGATGCATGAGGAGCACCAAGGAGAGGCATTTCCTATTCTTGGATGTAACAGACCTTTTATAGGCCTGTTGCCCCAAATGTGAAATGTACAAATGTTTGTTGATTCAAACACAATCTTTTTTCAAGGCATTTAACCGCTATTTTGTCTCTGGGGCTGTGAATGTATTTTTATGGTCTCTATTTGCCTGTGTCATGGTTTAACCCCAAATGGAAACTCAGCTTCACACAGATGCTCACTCATTCACCCCCAGTGGGATGGGGGACAGAATTGGAGGGTAAAAGTGTGAGAAAACTCATGGCCTGAGGTATGGACAGTTTAGGAGGTAAAGCACAAGCAAAGGGAAATCAGGGATTTATTCACCACTTGCATGGGCAGGCAAATGTTCAGCCATCTACAGGAAGGCCGGGGTTCATCACACATACTGATGACTTAGGAAGGCAAAATACATCACTCCAAATATTCCCTGCTTTCTCCTTCTTCCCCCAGCTTTATATGCTGAGCACAACACCACAGGGTCTGCAATATCCCCTTGTTCAGATGGGGTCAGCTGTCCAAGCTCTGTCCCCTCCCAGCTCCTCATGCAGTGCTGGGGTGGCTGAGGAGCAGAAAAGATTTGTCTCTGTGCGAGCCCTGATCAGCATTAGGAAAATATCCCTGAGTTATCAACACTGTTTCCAGCACAAGCCCAAAACACAGCCCCACAGTTGTGAAGAAAATTAACTCTATCCCAGACAAATTCAACACACACTGTCATGAGTTTTACAGTCCACTAAATTCCAGGAATGTCCATAGCATTTAGAATAAAATAGATACTTGTTTATGGTTTGGTGCAGCTTTTGTGTTTTGCACACATGTGATGTGCAAAACTACCACAAAGTAACCAAGCATGTGTTTGTGAGTTGGTACAGGATCACTTGTGATCACTAAAACATAATTCACAAGAATCTTAAGACTATTCATATCTAGAATAAATTTGGAGAATGTGGCTGGGATGCCTGATTTATCTCTAATGGAAACCTGGTTGTATACTGAATGTTCTTTGGCAGTTCCTTTTATCAGACTAGTTTACTCTCTTGCAAAAGCATCCAAAAATATTAACATTTCTAGCAGAAATTTACCATAATATAAATTATCCTCTTATTCTGAGCCAGGAAACACCTCATGTAGTCAAAAGATGTTGTCCACATTTCCTGTTATTTTGGGTAAACTGTCATATCTCTGCATGCTCAGTCATCACTGTACTTGATTTCATATACCCTTTCATTTCACATTAAACTTCTCCATCAACATTAAAAAAAATGTTTTGCTATCAACCATTTTACTTCTTTATTGCAATTGTTTTTTATCAGACCCTAATACTAGATTTGGACAACAATCCTAACATTTTTCTATGGTAAGATGAGGTATGGTAGGAATTTCTTATTCCAACGAATGCAAGTGTAAGTGGATGATTAGGCTACCGTTGCTAGAAGTAAACATAAACAGAATTAATGCAGAGACTAAGCAAGATTAAAAAAATAAACCTTCACACAAGATTGAATTGCTTGAAAGTTCTTCAGTGGTAATTATATATAGATCTCTTAAATCGTATATACAACGTCCTTCTTTTTCCTCTTCCCCTCTCTTCCCAGATGCAAGTGGTATGATTTTTTTCTTTTTTTCTTCTGATAAGGATGTTAGGAGAAAGATAAACACTGAAATATTTTATATCTCCTGCATTTGAAAATGCCAGTCTTTCTTAAGGCTTCTGACCCAGTCTCAACTGATAACAAATGCTTTAGTTGTCAAAAAGCAGTATAACTTACTATTCCACCTTTAAATTTACTCTAATTTTCTTCAAGTTACATAGAATTAAGAAACATCAAATAAGGAATACACGGTCTGCAGACTTCTTAAGGTATAACTGAATTAGTAAATAGAAAAAGGGCTGAATGTTCTTTCTACATATTTGTAACATATAGGGAACTTTGATGCAACTTTCTCTGCAGGATTAAAAGTTTCTCCTCCGTTCAGGGAGAAGGAAACATAGTTAGCAGAATGAGCACTAAGAAAACTAATTAGTAGTTATTATGGTGTATTTCCCAAATTGTTTCAAAATTTAGAATTCTAGAAAGGCAGTTTGAGTCATTCAAAATTAATTTCACAATTCTTGAATAATGGTGATTTCAGAGGCCAGGTAGAGTGAAATTCTGTTCTACAAGTACATATCGTGCAAACTTAACACCCTACTGTATGCAAATTCAAGGGAATTATGGTCTTTACAGCCATTTAGACTTTATAAGTATCTATTCATAATAAAAAGTAGTATATGGTGTATGGATAACACAGCTCTGGTCAATATTGATGAGAGGATGTCTTCCTAGTTGTCATGCTGAACTTGTGTCTTCATGCTTTCTGGAGGCAGCTTGCGCATTGTCCATGACCTGGACTTTCCAGGATTCCTTGGGGTTTTTTTCTCATTTTAGCATTTAAAGAGCTAAGAACATTTGCCAACTTTTGCAACTGGCACCAGTTTTTTGTAGAGTGTTCTGTTAGTCAAGCACACACTTTTTCCACAGCATCAATCTTGAAAGTACTTTAGTTCAAATGTCATCTCTTTAAAGAATATGGCAGCTGATCACACGAAGCCAAGCTTTACGCAGTTCATGACTATGAAAGAATACCATCCAGGTTTGGAATTCACTTCTGGTTTTCATCTGTGTAACACTGGTATTATTACTCTGCACTTGATCATGACAGTTGCTTCTGTATTATTCCAGCTACATCAATAACTCTGGGTCATTCAGGTTAACATGCCGTGTGCTGTGTGTGGTAAGTCTGAATATAACTTCCTCTGCTGTGCAGAAATGCACAAAAATGTATCCAGTTATCCTATTCTCCATCAATATTACTAATAATTTTAGGTGATTCTTCTGCAACATTTGTGGCAGATCAATCTTTTCATTTTAGCCCTGCTATTCTTTATTCTGTATTCTCAGAGTGTGTGGGGGGTATTGAAGAACACCTCTTTGCCTCCACTCACAGGTACAGTAGACCTCCTGTTCATTTTTGCAGTCATGTTCATTAGATTCCTCTGCTGTAGCAATAATCTGCTCTTCCTCACCTGAATTCTGGCTGGTATGTTTAGGAAAAGTTTGACAGCCAGGAGAAGCATGCATTTTTCTGTTCCTCCTTTTTGAGTATGTGACAGAAGTCATCTTGAGCAAGTATGGAAATTAAATACAGGTATAAGAAAGAGCTTGAAACAAGGATAGAGAAAATCTGAAAGTGAGTTGCAAACTTGATTTGGACAAGTTATGGTTGAGAAGTGAGAGTGAGAGTGAGAAAGAGGGACAAATATGCATAGTTTGGGGGTCATGTCACTTCCCTTCCCAGTGAACACGATCAGAAAGAGTAACTAGATCACAGTGTAAGTACTGTCTGTGTTGTATGGCTTTGCTGAAAAAAAACCTAAAAAAAAAACCCTAAAAAACCCTACAAAACAAAAGACAACAAAAACCACACACTTTTTTTCGTATTTTCTCACATATTCTCAAAAGACCATAAAAAATTCACATACAGTTTTCAGCTCTATCACTATAAGATATCTAATACATTTTCAAATTATTTGTGGTAGTTTTCATGCTAATCATGTTGCCTGAAGTTCTTTGAGAATGACTTTATGTATTGTTTAGCTGCTTCTTCACATAATGTATAGTTTAACAAAAATGCATCTGAAGATGAAATATTTGTCTTTGGAAAACTTGACAAGCCTGATCTGGAACAGTGAGTAAGTAACAACAAGAAATTTTTCAGGACTAGCATTTAAAAATGATATAATAAGTTTTATTAATTCATGATATTTAGTTTTGGGAGAAAATATTCCCATGGTCCATGTGAAATCAGATATATATGTCTGCAAAGTAATCAAAACGGAAAAATATTACTGTAACTCTCATGTGACAGAGGCTTTTTTGCAGCTCAGCTTCCTGAGATTTAAATGCATGAGAAAGATGCTAAAAATGGATGCAGAGAAATATATATGTAAGATCATAACATACTTTGCAATTTTCTCCACTGGTATGCCTCACATTATAGTCTTTATCAATGACCAACATTTCACTGGACTTCCTTTCTTGTGCATTACTTCCATGCCAACATGAAGTCAGAACACAGTTTAAATAACAGTTGGAAGCACTAGCTGGAAAGTACTTTCAATTTATTAAATCTCATTATTTGGGTGATACAAGACTACAAACTGTATAACACTGATGAATTTTAAATGATTTTCAGCAAATAATGATTTTAGTATTTTTATTTTTTTTAAAAAAAACCAGGTTGTTATAGACAAATAACTAATATACATTAGATGTCTAAGTTTAAGGTCATAACAGAGATGAGGCATGAATAATTTTAATTTTTTTGCTATCACTCTTTCTAGGTGAGGTTAGCATTAAAGCCTGACTTCACTTACCTACATCATGGACAAAAATTTAATTGCCATTAGGATTTGACAGAAATTTCTCTAATGTATCCAGTTATCTCACTGTAAAAAAAGATTTTTTGACAGTGAAAACATAGCCTAAGTCTACATAGTAAGACAGATGGGGCTAGTTGTGTGAGTGAACAGGATTTGCTTCCGTATGGCTCTCCATCAGAGAAGCCACAAGCAGAATGGAGCAAAATAGCAGGAGGCAGCTGAAATATATGAGGGACATTTGGAACAGAAAATATTAGTATCAATAAAAATGCAGGTTTATATGCTAATATTAATTTTGGAAATTTTTCTGCCAGCAGATGCATCTTGCTAAGAACAGTTTATTGCAATAACAGATGTATATAATTGTACCCTGAGAAAATTGCATTGGCTGACATCAATCCCATATGCTTTTTGTTTTAAGGTAAAAAAAATAAGGTGGTTATGTTCTAATCATTCTGCCAACATTAGTTCATTTACAATGTGGAGCTGTCTCTTTTTAATCTAAAAGTTATAACCTGAAATGTTACCTGATTTAAATTTCAAATTCACAGGTCAGTATAAACTTTTATAGTGGTGAACAGATGTTCATAAGAGCCACACTTAGCTGCAGAGCACCTTAAAACAAAAACATGTCAATGGAATGTCAAAATTAAATCTCCATCAGAAATGCCAGAGGGCTAAGTCTTTCAAAAGTTTTGGTGTTTGCTGTTAGTTTTGCTGTAATCCCTTGTTCTTGTCCCCCTGGCTTCACATGAACCACAGACTACTGCTGATTGCTTTAGAAATTTATATTCATGTAAAAAATAGTTTCAATACTGAGAGGTAAAGTAAGATTGCAACATTCATGTATGTATATCTGAATTGTGTCTTGCTCAAAAGTAAAAAAAAACTTTTACCTGTTAAGTTGTCACTACTGCCATATTTGAACTTGATTAAATGCCGCATGGAAGTTAATTATGATTGTAAGAATTCAGCAAAGAGAAGTTAATTGTCAGTTTCACACTTTTGAGGGACACATTCATTACTTAGTAAACAAGGAAAAAAGTTCAGAAATTATGACAGACGTTATCAAAAAAGTTAGCTGCTGTAATTTGGAATTTAAAAACCAAGTCATTATCTACAATTATTTGTGTCCAAATTAGACACGAATTCCCTTTTGACTGTTGTAGATGTTTAGATTGCTATACTCCTGGATAACTCCATAAATGATCAGAATTTGCAGTGGTGAGCAGCAGATCAAAATCACATCCTCAGAGTTCAATTCATTCATTTGACTCATAATTATCAAAGCCATGAATCATTTCAGAGCTTGGGCTGAAGTATTTTGGTTTTTTTCCTACCTCTCACAGATTATATATATATAGGCTCAGAGTGACAAGGCACATCAAAGTCATTGTGTATATTCTAACAGGTCGTAAAATCAGTCAGTCTGAGCAACACGTTTGTGTGCCAAGAATGACTTGATGCCTGAGCATTCTTCATTTAAAGAGAAAACTCTGTCTCTTGCAGAGTCTTGAGCACAGATTCACAAACCACTCACAGCACAGGCTGCTTTAGAGAAGAGCAGGCTGATGCCCAAGTCAGCAGCACGGTCAGTACCCTCCTGCCTTCACCTGTTCATACAGGGCAGGAAAACAGCACAAGGAACATTGAGGGTTCAGTGAATAAAAGAAGGAATAGAAAGGAGTTTCTCAGGCTAATGGATGTGCATGCACATTGCAGAGCTGTCTGAAAACAGCACTCTTGCTCCATCTGGAAGGTTTCCAAGAACAAGCTTGGATATTTTATTTTTTTTTGGAACAAGAATATTCCAGCATATGAAGCATCTTGACAATGCTCTCCTCCTAATGGAAAACATTCAAGTATTTCTGACTGAACATTCCTCTTAAATTCTGTTCAGTCCAAATCAACATGTGCATTTGGGTGGCCACAGCCAGATGAAGGTCACTGGTCAAAGAGGGTGGGCTCACATTCCCACTTCAGAGAAAGGGGACTTCCAGCTCCAGTTTAGCAGAACCTATGAGAACATCTCACAGTGGCTCCAAAGTAGTATTTTTATATTCTTGGTAAAATCTTGTTATTTCTTATACCTTATTTTTATGTATTTTTGTAGGGTTGCAGACCTCCTTATTTTTCCATTTACAAGTTTGCTTAAATTTTTGGAATACAGATAGCATATTCTTACAGTGAGACACTGCATCATCGCTACTTAATCCCTTTGGCTCACTACAGCTTGCTTTCTTTTATGTTGTTTTTCATCCTACTGCATGGGAATAAATTCTGAAATTTTATTTGATGCTATGTGTACCAGAGACATTGCTCTGTAAACACTGGAAGGGATTGAAAGAAGCAGTGGGTAAGGATGCTAATGATAGGGCATGACTCCAGTTACTCTGCTGGCATCTTGCTGTGATCTGGATCATCCCTTAGATTATCCCCTCATTTGTTACCTTCCTGGGTTTAGCTGGGATAGACTTAATTTTCTTCCCAATAGCTGGTACAGTGCTCTGTTTTGGATTCAGTATGAGAATAATGTTGATAACACATGGATGCTTAGGTTGTTGCTGAGCAGGGCTTACCTTAAGTCTAGGACTTTTCTGTGCTTTATGATCCAACAATGAGGAAGTGCGCTCTGGCCCCTGCCCAAAGCACCAGATTAGTTGTATCAGACCTTTTGAGCATTACAATATCCCACTTTTCCTTAGACTTCTTGAGGCAGAAGAATTTTAGCATACAGCCTTTGTTTTCTTGCTTCCTCTTCCCTAAGTGCCTTCCTGAAAACTTAGGGTTCCCATTTCTCATTAGGATGAAACATTCTGGGGAAACAGCCAAGGTGTATTTTCTAGCTGTAAGATACGTTTATTTAACATTATCCCCCAGAATTTACAGCCTGTGTTTTACCATGTGCCTGCTCAGGAGGATGAAGCTGTCATCTGCATGACATACAACCAATAACCTGAGGAAAGAAGATGAGCAAGAATTGATACCAGAAACTTTCTCAGTTTCCTTTCTTGTGCTGCCACATGGCTTGTTGCACGAATTAAAAGCTCCGAGGGACCAGTCTCAGTTACAGTAGCCTGCCAATTATACCCTTTTCATCTTAGAGGTGGTTGGGACAGAGCAAGTCAAACCACATGCTGAAATCATCTCTGTCTCCCTATCTTCAGTGATCCTTGTGTTTGTGCTTGCATCTCTAGGACCACACTTACATAATCATGAGGCTCTTCTCTAACAAAATATTAAGCCAAATTTAGTTTGGACACCTAAATCCTTGCTTGGACTTGAGCATTCCTGCTTTGCTTTCATGTTTCCCATATATGTTCCCAGCTGATGGAGCACTATTTCATAACACTTGAAGGACATCACGTCTGGCTATAGCACTGCCCAGTCTCCAGTACCATATGATGGACAAGGCAAAGCTGTTCTGATGCCATTTCACAGGGAGACAAACCTGAAAACAGGGGTTTTGCAGTACCTTTACATGCTGCCTTATGTGGAGGAGTCTCCTTATTAGCAGTTGAGCTTACAGACTTTTTCACATATTTCTCACACTTTTTCTGCAAAAGGAAAAGTGAAGGACGTATATCCTCCTTTTCCCAACACATTGCTTGTAGAACTGCAGAGCAACTAATAATGCCTAACGTGTTAATAGCAGGCTGAAACCTAGTTCTCTATTCATAAAAGGCCTTAATCAACATGTCAGACGTGTCAGGAACTGAGTCTGTGTAGCCTTCTTTCTACAATCCTCCCCCATGTAAGGAGCAGCCCTTTCTCATGCAAATAGCCCCTACAGCCTATTCGGTTTCTGAATGAGTAATGCCATTCAGAACAGGCCCTGCTTCCTCTCACAGGAATCATGGCTCCTATGCCCAGATAAACTTTTACCATTTTCATCAGCAAAAGGCACACTTTTCAAAATATCCTGTGCCAGTGCTGCAAACACTGCCGCTATAACGAAGGATATAATTATACACGCTCATTGACAGCTATTAATCCTATTAATCTCAGACTCTGCTCTCTTCAAAAACAAAACAAAGACTCCAACCAAAACCAAACTCCATTGAAATGCAAACTGTTTATACATGAGTGTAGAGTTTTGAAAATTGATCAAATCTAGAAAAATAGTGTAACTTCACCGAAGCTTGTGGGAGTGATTATAAATCAGATATAAGTAGTAAAACAGGGCTTGTGAATGTATGGGAAGGTAAGCCCTGATCATTTGCTGTGCAATAAAATGGAATATCAGCCAGATAATCAAATTATGAAACAATGACTGTATTTTTCTAGATGTTTTCAGGAAAGGAAATATAAAACAATTTTGGTTTTTTAACCAGGTTTTCAAATTTTATATTTTTAATAGTTTTCCTTTCAGTCAGCTGGCAAAAGAGCAATACCAAAAAAAAAAAAAAAAAAAAAAAAAAAAGAAGCTGAATTGGGGCTTTCTTCCCCATGCAAGTTATGGCAGCGATTTAGACAGAATGACTGATGCTAGCTGGGTAAGATGCAGAATAATTAGCAAAACCTTCCTGGGTCAGGCCCACAGAGATCACAGGGCTCAAGGGGAAAAAAAGCTATTTTTTAATCCAGATGTAGCACTCACTCCTGATTTTACTGAAGATGAGGAGTCTTTGCAGCCAACTTCAACAGTACTTGTATTTCATGCCAACCTTGCCACCTTTTGAAGTAAACCTTTGAACTGAATTTTAAGTTAAATTAGAAGCCAAGCGATTATTTAGTTCATTTAAAATGCCAACTTAATTAAACTGTCATGCCAATGATGAAAAGTAACTGAATGGTTTACTAGAGCACCAGCACTTTAAGAAACTAACTTCCAACCCAAGTAAGTCAGCCCATCATTGTGCTGCAGAAGTGTTACCATCACATCTTTGCACAGCTGCCTGCACTTCTGGCACACGGAGTAATGGACATGAAGCTGGTGTGTTCAAGAGGTACTGGACTAAGTGCAGCTATTCATGACTGAAATACTTCTGTTATGAAGGTGTCTTATGCTGCTTTCCACTTACAGCTTAACAGAGCTCTGTGAGGGTATTTCTAGCCTGCTTATGAATTAATTGCATGCAGACACATGCATCAATTCACGTATTCAGCAAGTGGCAGCTTAGAGTGAGGATCATTTGTTAAAGTGCAATTTGTGTTAATCTGCAGTGGTATTAGCTGAGAGAGGGAATATAGGCAGGAAAGCTTGCTATTTCTTTTTTATTTTTTTTCAAGTAATAATAAAGCATTTCAAATATCAATTTGAAAATCACTAGAAAAAGAGAAGATACAATATTTTGCACAAGGGATATAGCTCAGATATCTGACATGATTGTTAGATAAAATGCAAGAAGTATACAGAACTCTAGTCTGTAATAATGAAATTTTGGATTCGCTGAATTTATACTGCATGTTAGCTAAGGTTTTAAATTTTCTTCTGTTCCTCAACACACACACACAAGATTTCTCAGGAATCAATTATTTCTTTAGGCTGTTGTTGCTGATGATGATGCTGTTTTTGAGTCTTGTACATTTTAATTATATTTTTCAGATATTTTGACCTTTGTTTAATATTTTCTAAAATGGAATGCAGGGAAAAGTTCAACACTACTGTATTCATAGTATTAATATGGGAGGGAAAATTCAACATATTTGTAGTATCATGATTTTAGGTGTCAGATTTTTTTTTAAGACCTGTAATCACAGATCTCATAGGGACATAACTATGCCATATAAAGTATGGTGTGATATAAAAATAATCTTAGTGCTGTAGCTTCCTTCAAAATGCAATGACAACTTTCTAAAGAAGATTTTGGCCACCTGAGGCCACAGAATAATTTAGGACCCAATCTTAAATCCACTGCAAGGAAACAAAAAACCTTTGGCTTGAGTTAGTAAAAGCACAGAACTGCAAGAGAAGCAGTATGGGATCTACACTGATCCTGATTGTACCCCAGCCTTTTTTCAGTAGCTCATGAATGCAAGTGAGAGATCAGTACACAGAACGAGGAGTGAGAACATCAGGATGCTGGGAAGTCAGTCGTGCCTGTTTGTTTGCATGACTTGGCACTGGAAACCAACAGATCCTGACAGTCACCTCCTGCCTGCTCCTTGCCATATTTGTGGCAGGATTTGTTGAGTCCAAACACACAGAAAGGAGGAGAGGAATAGCACAGGGCGAAACACTGTTCCCATAGAGTTCCTACTTTGCCCTGGAACATAAGAAAATTTAGCTGAGCAGGGGAAGTTTGGACTTTCAGCAGCTTTTGGTGAAGAAACCTACCAAGACAACAACAAAGATGAAGACAACAAAAAATATTCTATTCAAAGTTTAAGAAAGATGCTAAAAAAGTGTACAAGACAATAGTTGAAATGCCTGCTTTGGCAGCGTGAAACATAAATGGCATTTGTTAGTGATTTTACAGAAAAGAAATGTTGAGAATCACATCTTGATCACATTTATTCTAGGAAAATTCAAATTACTTTTGGAGGAATAAAACCAGTTCTTTTCCAGGGAAATGTTCCATGGTTCCTCATCAACTGAGGATTTCAGTAAGTATAGTTTCACTTCAGTAGAGTTTAGAGTCATCCTTTATATTTTGCAGAGCAGATACATGATATTTTAAGAACATTATTTTTTCTCAGTTTCTATAAAATGATTAAAAAACAGTGAGAAACCATTACATGCATAAACAGAAACAGGATCTAACCTTGTGTTTTCCAGACATTTCCAGCATGTATACTTTAAAAACGTTAAAATACACTCATGAGATGAAAATTTGCCAATTCTCTTCTTGTAAGGTTCCCTAAACTCCAATTGAAATCAAAGGGGCATGTGCTTAAAGACTTTCCAGGAGACATTTTCTGGAATTAGTCATAATGAAAATGAATTAATCTTGGTCTATTTCCCAGTATTTCCCTAGAGTCACAGTTCTTATATTTTCCTCCCAGCTGTAGTCTGGGTGATATTTGGAGCCTGGAGTTTTTGAGTTACATGGTTTTGTAGTCAGTAATGCCTATTTCTGCTTTTCACAACCTCCTACTTTGCCAGTTTGGTCCTAAAGGAGGAAAAGAAAACTATGTCACAACACTAAAATGTTTTCAAGAGACTGTGTGCATATGCATGCATGTAAATCACGCTGAAAGAGAACAGCTGATGCTTCAAAGTAAACGTTTTAACCTCTGTGTATCAGCTATAAGGCAGTAAATCTAATTCATTAACAAAAATAGAGCAACCCTAGAACAAATGATGTAGGAACAGTACTGCCACCTTGCTGGAGGAAGAAAATAATGTGATTTCAATTTCCCAACATTGTTTGGATAGCCTACAATTATCAGAATTAAGTATGATAATAGCCTGGCAATTAACAGTAATTTCTTTTATCACTGTGTGAATGGCATTACAGAAGCAACAATGACCTATAAATTCTTTCATGACTTCTAAAGTTATTGGCACCATATTTTTAATTACTCTTCCAGTCACCTAAAGTATTTTAGAACAGTTCCCAAGACGATGTTAGATACCCCTGATCACTCTGTTTTCTTGATGAACTGATTAAAAGGTTAAAAAAAAATAATCACGATTTGACAAGCATGGTGTGCTGAAGAGGTGACTAGAACTACTACCTGCCACTTGATAGCTTTTGATAATATAAGTGCATGCAAAGAGATTGTTTGGGGTTTTTTTTAAGAAAAGTTGTTATTGCTTTTGACTGCTCATTTGTAATTAAAGTTGTGTTAAAAAAAACAAAATAGCAGAGTTGTAGAGAAAATACAAAGCAATTACATATGTTGTTTGACCCATCTATTAATTGCTATTAACGTCAATATTTTATATGCCTCCTCAACATCAGGGGGGAAAATGAAGTCTTAGAGGTTCAAAGAGAAGCTAGTGGCAGTTTCAGTTTGATCCTGAGCTTCTCATTCCTCCTCTGCCATCCTTGTTCTGATTGTAAATGCTATTTCACACAGCTGCTTGCAGAGCAGTGACCTGAGAGCAGCTTGGGCACAGCAGGCGTCAGAATCTGCCCCTAAACGTGGGTGGCAAGGCT
This sequence comes from Parus major, assembly GCF_001522545.3. Taxonomy (NCBI): domain Eukaryota; kingdom Metazoa; phylum Chordata; class Aves; order Passeriformes; family Paridae; genus Parus; species Parus major. The sequence continues at coordinate 53,078,615 of NC_031799.1, read as the reverse complement.
GTGCTGGCTTCTTCCCAAGGGAGCTACCAAGGGGCATCAGGCATGCCAGGAGCTGGGGGATCACACACCTCTGCATGGTCCCTTGGTATTCCTAAATCCAGAAAAGAGAAAACTCTGAGATTGGCTGAAACTGCCTTTCCCTTCTCCTATGCCTGTCTTTTGTTCACAGTAGGACTCCCAAGGCCACGTGGCTGTTGCCACCTAAACAGACTACCTTTTTGAAACTTTTATTCAGTTTCTAAATGAAGACAACCTTCTGTAGAACTGTTTTAATACTTTAGAAAAAGGTAATCAATTATGAAGTGTTTGTATTCTCCTAGAAACAGATCATCCTGACAACTATTTGGAAAGGAAATTTTTCTTAAAATGAAGCTGATGGGGACAAAAGAGAAGAGCAAAAAGTGTCACATAAGCTCATCTGCAAGAGTTGAATAAAATACTCAGTACAGATATTTGTGTGTGAACATGCTGTGGCAAAAAGAAGAGAGACAGTCTGTTTTCATTCTTAAAAGATTCCCGTTTCATCACTTTGTCATCTCCTTGACTTTGCACGTATCCAACCTCCTTCTCCCCACTTGCATTCTCTGTTCCCCCTTCCACTTCTCTTTGCTGAGCTTTTGAAATTGAACATCCACATATTGCTCAGTACTTACCCATGGATGCATGAACAGTTGCCCAAGTTGTCTCCAGCCTTGCAGGCTGAAGGGCTGTGGTTTGAACAGGTACCTTTGAGACTGTGCGGCTCCAAGAGGCCCCCACTGTACTGGTGTCAGTGAGCATTAGCATTTAATTTAGTGTTTACGTCACTGAAATATCCTATGCCTATAAAAGCTGTTATAGTATGTTTGGTCTTCAGCTGCCATGCTTTGGGTAATGACATGGAGGGATTTGGTGCCTGTAAAGTTTAAGTGTTTGTGTTTTAGCTGGACTTAGCAGTGCTAAGTTAATCATAATCACTGCCTGTGATTAACTATGTGTGTTTTGGTTGACTTCATGCAGCCTCTATTGAGCACATCTACAGTCTGCCTGTCTTTGTTCAAACTTCTTAAAGGTTCCTAGGAGCACCTTAAATAACAGAAATCATTAAAAATTCTGTAACATAGGCCTACTCCATAGCTGCTCCTTCCCAAGGCAGTTCCACTTTATGAAGTACAGCTCTGTACTTTATATTTGGACTTCCCAAACTTTTAAGATACAGACCATATTTTACTACGAGATATCAACACTTCATCTCTGCTAATGACCACATAGGTCAGACCATCCAATTAGAAATGGTAAAACATTTAGAGTTCAGGATTTTTAAAAGAGAAAATTACTATTTATGTACATTTTTAAAACCCAAATAATTGTATTTAATTAAAATGAGAATGCACTAAAAGTATGTGTTCCCCAGACCTCAAATAACTTTAAATACTGTTCTTTAAGCCTTGTGAAGCAACTCTTACTTAATTTTATCAACTATGAGAGTTGGTTTTCTAGGAGAAATTCTTTTCAGGAAGGAAAAGTTTGAGAGGTTTGGTCTCAGGTCTTATCTACAACAATGGAGCTGTACATCGCCCTCTGTCTCTGAAGCTGCCAGGAGGAGCTACCCATGAGTGGGAGGCATTCACCAGGGAACCCTAAATCACCACAGGAGCAGCTTCCAACTCCTGCGTCCTAAGCAATTTCTGGAAAAAACCTGTTCCTGGCAATGCGCTGTGCTGCATGGGCCCAGCAAGGCTGATTGCTGGTGCCGTACATCAGCACAGCCATTGTACTTCCCTCATTCATGCTGCCTTCCTAGCAGACCCTGAGCCAAGAGGTCACAGCACTAAGTGAACTGTGAATCCTTCTTTTTGCTTTTTGCTTCTTCACATTTGGTGAACAGACTATCCCGGATGTGAGCTTTGTCTCATCCCCGATAATCATACTTCCAGAGAAGCCAAAAAATTACATCAGCAAGACGGGAACCAGGGTATTTGCACGATGTGTGTGAACTTGTTTTACTTGCTCCATAAGTGGTTAAGATCATACCACAAACATGCCTGTGGATGATTCTTTTATTTACTTTTCCTTATAGCACTTCTAGTATTTTACATTGCTACAGTAACAGCTATGAGAAAAATGTTGCAGAGTTAGTTATTGTCTCTCTTCATGGAGAATTTATGTAGTCCTTGAGCTATTGAGGTTTTTTTTTTTAATATACAAAATATTTTGCATGTTAAGTCACCAAAGCATAATGTGAGAACATATGAGAATCACTCTCTAAGAATGCAAATACACATTGTTATGTAACAAGTAAATTTAGGGAGGTGAAATGGGGTCTTGCTAAACTTCATAGGCAGGGTTAGCTGAGTTTTTTTATCTACCATATCTTATATATTTCCTTTCATAGACTTTCATACTTCCCTTTCCTGAGTTTACTTAATGGAATTGAAAACACAAATTTGAGGAAAAACAAATCTGCTATTTGGACAGGGTGATAATGAATCTCCATATTGCAGTATCATATTAAGTGTATTGATTACTACTACTGCCCATTCACTGTAATATCACACAATGGCTGTTACAGTTATTGCAACTCTAAGTCTAATTATATGCTCTTTGACTCTTTAAATAAAACAGAATTTTTGTGGAAGTCTCCTATTATAATAACTCCCAGAATTTAAATTCTGTACTTTTTGGTCAAAGGACACTTCCTCTTTTATTTCAGATAATAGTGAGCTATGTAGCACGTAGTTCTTACTCCTGAAAATAAACTTTATTTGAGAAATACAAAGCCTTTATGAAGTCTCTGTTGTCATACACCTTGTATGAGCCTTGCTACATTTGAACAATGAATTTCAGAGGAGAAGTCAAATGAAATTAAGTATGATAGGTAGTTAAAATGTTAAATTTAGTTTACAGCTCCTGCATTTCTGTAAATGAGCTGTGATACGCATGTGCCTCAGTTTCTTGATCTGTAGTGAAAAAGTAAAAAATAAGAATTAATATATACCTCATGAGAGAGTTGAAGGGCCTACATTTACAGAAGATCAAAGCAGCAATCCAAAACTCAGTCTGACCTTGTATTTTGTCCAGCATGGATTCAAAGTTGTGAGAAAAAAAGAAAAACAAATGTCCTGTACCTACAGTACACTGAAACGGGTTTCAAGTTCATTACAAGCTAGTGCAAGATTTCCCAAAAACTGGCCACTTGCTTGCTTGGTAAATCTTTCAGAATTCATAAGGCAGAAGAATAGCTGAGAGTAAAAAAGATAAAGGTTAAAATCTCAGAAATTTACCTGCTTAATGTTGATCACAAACACAAGAAACATTCATAACAAAGTGGAAAGCTGTCTTTCAAATTTCAAGTCATCTGTTGTGGTGTTTCAGCATACAACATATGCCCTTGGATCTCAGGAAATAAAAAAAAATAATCAGTTTCATAACTATTTTGATTGGATACTGAGTTCACGTGTGCATTTTACTAACGTTGCCTAATATAAAAAGGTAGCCATATATTTCAGTGAAACACTGGAGAGAAATTCTACCTATTTCAAATCTCCATTGATCCAAGCATACCTATGCTAAAGCTTTATCTCATTCATGTCTCTCTCTCTTCACTCTCAGATGCTAAAATGCATTGGGAAAAGAAATCATAAGAGATGGTCTCAGCTCTTCTGGGTGAAATGACTTATATACTACGTAGAGTCATCCATTTATTTAGATACAAGACTTCATATTTATGTTAACTTCATAAAGACTGAATTTCTCCACCTTGGCAAACACAAGACAAAGAGATAAACCTATGTTTTCCTTAACCAGAACATCAGCAGCTGTTACCTGAAATTACAAAATTATGCTTAATAGTTATATACTTATATATATATATAATAGTTATTTGGAAATTGTTTCTGAATATGGGGTCATCTAATTGATTCCAGACCCCTGACTCCCTGGGGTAAGTAAACTAAGGAGAGTGGGAGGTGGGAGGGAAACAGCATGGGTTTCTTATAGAAATCTTCATCCATCAAAATCCTACTGACTGTGGTTAAGCTGCATGCTTCCAGAAGATCACTGATTTTTGGGGCTACGTAGTTGAAAAGAACCCTCATTTCCTTCTACAGAGTTGGATCTAGATCCCATATGCAGTATCTGTCTGCTGCAAAATAGTGACTTGATAACACTTAGAAGGATCTAAGACCTAAGCTTGATCATAAAAGTTTGCAAATCAAGGGGATTTTTGCAGGAAACCAGAGGCTGGTCAGAATTTCCTGTGTATAAATAGTAATAAGAACATCAGACTTCTGTTCACAGAATGACAGAATAATGGAACCAATTAGGTCAGAAAAGTCTTCTGAGTTCATTGAGTCTAACCCATAACCCAACACCACCCTGTCAACCAGGTCATGGTGCTGAGTGCCACTTTCCTTAAACATCTCCAGGAATTGTGACTCCACCACCACCCTGGGGAGTCCATTCCAATATTTAATCATCCTTTCTGTGAAAAAATTCCTCCTCATGTCCAACCTAAACCTCCCTGGGCATAGCTTAAAACTGTGTGCTCTCACCTTGTGAGAGCCCTTGTGGGGGTATTCCTTTCATATGTGACGCTGCTCTTGGCCGCACTGGAGCTCCAGGCTGGCTCTATGGTGCCACTCTGGCACGGGCAGTCACCAGGAGTGGGGAACTGCAGGGGAAAGGTGATCCCACTGCAGAACCTTCAGAGCACTGAATCCTGCCGGGCTCTGCCAAATCAGTCATCGTGGGTGGTGGTAAAAGGATGGAGAAGACTCTCTCGGTAGAAGTTCCCAGGAGCAGCTTTATTAAGGAGAGAGGAGCAACGCAAAGCTCTGGGCTGGAAAAGCTCAGGACCAAAGAGAACCCTGAGCACGTCTGTGCACAGGTTTTTATCTCAGGGGCGGGCACAGTCCAGGGTCCAATGGGAGCTCACAGAGGGAGGGGTGAGGGGAGGAGGTTACAATATCAGGGACCAATGGGGATACAAAGAAGGCGGGAACATAACATAACAACCAATAACATGTCAAGGAAGGCATAATATACATGGAAGGAGCTGGAAGGAGAGGTGGGGTTTACAGTGATGGATGGGGAGATGGGGCAGGGTAAAGGTGATTGACGGGGAACATTCAGGTAAACTGGGAGGGGTTTACATAACAGACAAATGGAACCAACCAAAGCAGTAAATGGGGGAGAACCAGGAGCATACCAAACAGACGAAATAATAACAATTTTAACAGAACTGAAGAAACATACTACAACAATATGTATTGCAAAAGTGAAGAAAGAGATAATTTGAAGAAGCAGACAGACGTTTCGTTGACCATTGGTAACATTCCAGCAGCACACATTCCTAATCTGAGCCCTAGTATAGACTAGACACCGAAAACCATAACACAGGAACACGTCTCATCAGAATGTGTGAGATCAGAAAGATCTTCACAGACTACAGCTTTACATAGTAGTGTGCAAGAAGAAGCTGGAACTAGAATTTCAGTTGATAAACTTAAGCAGAAGTTTGAAAGAATGTTTGGAAGAAGGCTGGAATAGGGATGACATCAACAGAAACAGCTAAGTGTAAATTTTATACAGTCTTAGTTGAGGCTTTTACAAATATTTTTACTTAGTTTGAACTTTGATTAAACATCTAGGCAGAGAAAATTTATAAGAGGATCCTCTTTTATCAAAGAGGAGAAATCAAAAGCATGTCATATATATTTACTCTCCCTTTTCTGGATCCTGGACCTCTCATGCATTGGTACATACCCTGAAGGTATTTCAACCTTGATAAAACTTAGACATGTTTCAGAGAAATCCTGAGGTAATTCCACATCCTGGCCACCCCGCAACAATGCAAACAAGAGCAAAGCCTTTTCATTTTCAGCGATTTGTGTGCATTTCTGTGCTTGCAATTTTCCTGAGAACGACTCCAAGTCATTGGAAAGATAGATAATTACGCTTTTACTAAAGGAAGTCTTATTTAGCCAATTCACTGTAAGGGTGTGACCCTTAGGTGAAGGTGTTTCATCATGTGGACATGTAAACGTGCAACTCAATTTTTATAAAGTTTTTAAAATTGTGTGCTACATGGATAGGCTCTGATGTTTATCAATTTTTAGTGAAATTAGTCACCATAGAAAAGCAGAAATCCATCTTCAGTGCAGTCAAAGGCATCCTCAAGAACTTACATGTTTGCAATGCCAGAGATACACTTGGCTGAATATAGACTCAAGCATCAATTTCAAATGAAAAAAGATTTCTCCAGCTGCTGCCACATCTGTTGTCAGGACCTGCTGCTATGCCAGTGAATGCATTTAAGCAATCATCACAAGAAGTCTTTGTCTCTTTGTGTGTACAAGAAAGAGAGATCTATCGGAGTCTGTGAGACAAGAATTTTGTGGATTTTGTGGAAAAAGTGGATTTCAATCTTAATCGAAGTTGCTGGGATATCAAAATCAGAGTGAGAATAATAGTATTAAAATACCAAAATAATGTGCTAGAGAATGTCTTCAGATGCTTAAAACAGTATTAGGAAAAATTATGAAAAGTAATTCCAAGAAATAGAATGACAAACCTTCAGCTGAAAACAAAAAGACTCATATTTGTAAATTGGCATGTGTGGCTGATTTAAGTTTGTACCTGTTTACTCTTGACAGGCAAGAATCCTCAAAGTTTCTTCTACAATATTGTAGTGTTTCTTGACATATATACTATTCTCACAAATTCTGTTTTGAAGCAGTGCGTGAATTGCAAGGTAAGGGACTTCTCTGAAAATATAAGTAACTGGATGATTTCCTATAAAGGCACAAAGGTCACCTTACAAAATTGTAAAATCTTGCCAGATAAACAACTGGTTTAAGTATATATAAATATATATATATATATATATATATAAAGTGTCTATATATATGTGTATATATATATATATGCACATACATACACGCAGATAAAGTACTTTTAAAATAGCTAAGATTTTTTTTTTGTTACAGTTCTGCAAAAATCTTGGAGAGAGGAACAGACATACACAGTACATTACAAACCATCTATTCAAGTCTTTAAGAGGCTGGATAGCTTTCATGCCTGTGGTTGTTACACAATCTTTAAAACTGCTTGATCCGTGAAGAATACCAATAAAAACAACCCTCTTCAATGATTTTCTTTTCAGGTCAGTTCTTTAATCATGAATTTGCCTTTTGGCATCTTTCTTACTGTATGTTCAGTGCACTAGTCGAACAAATGTAGTGTCACTATCATCATAAAAAGTCAAGCATTCCAAGCTGAACAAATTCATTTGCGCCTGCCAAATACTGCACAATTGTTATTTTGATACATTGTGCATTAAAGCAAAATCCATCAACAGAATAGTTTGAGAGGAAACAAAAAGTCTTATCATCTGGGGAAGCCTAAAAGATCATCTCTAGTGGTGTAAAGTTTCTGTGCCATGGTTTAATTTTGAAAGAGCATTGTCTTATACTTTCAGTACTAGATTTTAATTCAGATAGTCTTCTGAGGAGATAGAGGTAGTAATCCAGATAATAAAGCTGTATTACAGCTGTTCTTCCCATGTAACTATTTCTGCACCTTAATGCTCCATCTGGGGAATGAGGAACTCTCCATGGTGTGCACTGTCCATATACCCAGTAACCTGATAGTCCTAGTTCCAAAAAGGTGGCTGCTGTCTGTGAACAGCAGGAAGCTCAGGAGTACAAAGAAACTTTATCCAAAAGTTTATATTCAATAGACCTTTTCCTTTCCTCCCTTCTCTTCCCTAGACTGTCTCTGACAGTCTCTGAGGTACTGCTTTCTAACTTATATTTACTCAAGTCATTCTTAGAGTCCCAAATTCTAATCAGCACCTTTCCCTTTGAAAAGGAAATTGGAATGCAATTTCCTCTGGAGTGTAAATCCATCTTTACTGCAGAAGTGATACAATACACTTTAATCTTCCAGAAATTATTTTGGATTTCTCAATTCAAAATAGATATGCCAAAACTTTTTCTTAAAGATGCACATGTATGTCCAATACATCCATATACTTATGTGAACACTTCTTTGAAGTGTATACAGTGGGGAATTAATTAATAAATGCTTGTTAGTATTTATTAATTAGCTTTGTAGGTTTTCAAGAGCTTTGGTGTATAACAGAAATAGGAGCTTTACCAGTAAGAATTTCCCATATATCTTCAGTAAAATGAGAATTCTTCTTTTTCAGAAGGTGAAGGAGTTGGGTTTCACTAATTATTTTGCTGGTATGTCAAATGTGAGTCATGTCTACAAATCCTAAGCAAATGAACCAGAAAATGGTAGGGCACATAAAACTACAAATGACATGTTGTCCTCCTGAAAATGCAAAACACTGAGGCCAGCTCATGAAAGTTCCTACTGCACACTGAGGTCATTGGAGCATTGATAAGAGTAATTTTGGCTTTCCTTGCCAGAACTCTAATATGGAAAGGGGCTTTTGGGTCATATAAGGTATGAGACATAATTATGTGATTTTGCCTTCTTATGTGATGAAAAGGAGATCCTCAAAGTGATAGCAAATGGAGAATGTCTGCTTTACTGTACATTAGCCCACCTCCATCTATCAGTGGAGTTAAAAAAACATAAAAATAAAAGTGGGGTGAGTATTAGACCTTATTCAGAAATCTGTTTTCCCAGACTTTTTAACTGGTGCGGTGAAACTGCAAAGTACATGCTGTGTGACTATAGTAATTTTCAGTTATATTTCAGAAACATCAAAGGTAACATGTCTTGTATTTCTCCTTTGGACCTGGAAATTGAAATAATAACAATGAGATATGTTTCTTTAAACTTTCTGCATGACTGAGCTCACTAATTATGGAAGCTTAGTGTTGATGAATAGGTTAAGCTCAGTTGAAAATTAGTCTTTGCTCCCCAAGAGCTTATTTGACTCAAGAAATTTCTTATATAATTAGATGAAAATTGATTTTCTTCAGCACTTAAGGAACCACATGTACTTATGAATAGTCAGTGCCAACACAAAGTTTGCCATTTAACTTTGCTCATTTGCTTTTCTCTCTTGCATCTTGGTGAAATATATCAGTCTGGTTTTCTCTAACAGCAGGCTCAGAAAGTTCTCCTTCTCATTGTGCTTAATTCTTTATGTTTGGTATGTTACAGAAACACAGTATAATAACTTTGTATTTAAATAGAACACATTTCTGCAATATCACAAATACCAAAGTAACACAAGTTTTGTTTTGGATTGTGTCAATTATACGAACACTTCTAAAACAGATTCCAATTCTTACCTAAAATATGCATGTGCCTATGTCATCTTTAAGCCCCCTTTTTTGTCTTTTTTCTTGTCTTGCTGTTGACTGCTACCTAAGACTTTCCTTTAGGACTCACATTCAGAACTTTAGATGGCCAGACAAACAGTCCTACCATGATGAACCAAACTCTTGTCTTTGTAATATGTTTACTTTTTACTCTTCAATCCTAAAAGTATCCTTTTATACCAGTCTGCTACAATTGCACCTTTAAACAAGTAGCCTTTCTATGCAGGGAGAACCATTTCCCTATGGACCCCTCTCAAATAGTGTCATCCATAGGCAGCTCCTGCCTTTTGCATTTGTGCTGCAAGGGGAACCTGGGCACTTTCATAAAACTCCAAGGTGCTCATGTGAAAAGTAAGAGTGAACCCCAGCCTTTGAGCCCTATCCAAGACCATCATTTCTTCTAAAACAGTTTCCTTTTGTGCATTATTGCCGGACATAGAGACTGGAATTGCATGGAAAACTCCATAGTTAATTCAGCAATATTCTCTGCTAGAGGAAGAGGGGAAATCGAGAGCTGTAAGGGCTGGTGAGAAGGAAAAAGGCTTCATTGTAGTCAGAGACTAAAAGTGCACCCTGTAATAATAGGTTCATGGTCCTAGCAGAAACAAATTCACTACTTCCAATGCAAACAGGAATGGTGCCCATCTCTCCGTCACTCAAGGTGCAAGGGGGTCAGTTTCTCCAGGGCTCTTACTTTCAGAAGAAAATTTGTTATTTAATTATGAGCAGAATCCATTTCTATATTCACAACATGAATACCCAATAAAGAGTGACACATTTTGATTGCTAGCAGCTGTTGCCATCTGATCGGGGATATATTACAAATATTTTAGCAAATGTTTCTCCTCCTCCTCCTTTCCCCCTAAGACTCTGACAAGGCTGATGCGTGACAGGGAAATGTATTCATATGTGAAGAAACTCCCCATGTCAAAACATCAGGCAGCAGGCAGTACCATTTCACAAGCACACACATCAAATAGCACCTGTTAGAGTTTAAGCTCTGTTCTCTAAAGCCTTGACTAGAGAAGTGGCAAGCGTTGTGTGTGTTTTAGACTGTGAAGTTTGGAGGTGATGAGAAAGTTCAATCCCTGTTGACTGAACCTGAAACAAAAAGCTCCTGGTAAGCAAGAAGCTAGACCATTATCTTTTTCCCTTAGCTCTCCACTGAGAACAGCAGTGTTGAAATCAGAGATGTGATAATACTGCAGAAACAGGCTCTCTAGAAGTATTATTATGAGTGCTAGAAAATATTTTCTGCTGTGGATCAAGAAGAGGGAAGGAGCCTTAACATCTCTGAGGGAGAAGAATGATTTGTTTAAACAAAGTCCCTAGCTCAGATCTAGAGGGGAGAGAGCAATCTGCAGTGACAGAGCTCCTAATCCTTGGTTTTAATTTGATTTACTACTTTCCTAATTTTGCCTGTAAACCCACTGAGGAAAAAAAATTCTTGCTCCATTTTATGCTGTTACTTTTCAACATGAATGAGGTGAGCAGGATGTGAACAGTGCTGTTTTTTCTGTAGAATAGATATCATTTACACACATTATGTTTAAATCCCAACCCAAATTCTTAGTATATTCTTAGGTTCTCATTCGAAGGTAGAAATGTACTCTATTATTGATTAGTTATTATGCGCTTCAAAGAGGAAGTAAATCAGAAAACTTTGGTGCAGAGAGTTCTGCGTTTTTTTATTTATTTGGTGTGTACAAAAGAATTAGCAAGGTGCTACATATCTCCAAACCAGATTTACAGTCTGTCAGTTCCCAGCAAATCCAGAAGACAAGGCAGGTGCTGTCCTCTTCCTAGGAAATACTCTGTGTCATTCAGAATATTGACTGTATGGAAAAAGCAAGCTTCCAGCATCTCACTTCATACCTCTAGGCAGTTTGCTGCAATTTCAATTTTTAATTCCAAGTTTTAATGAAAATAAGCAATATTGATCTAAGGAGGTCTTTAACCAGAAAATGTACAGCCTTTCAGCATATTCCATTCAAGTCTCAGGTGACCCAAAAGAACAATCACTGGTGAGTACAGAGATGTTCATTCTGATTATTTTAGAACACTGTATTCTCTTTGTGCATACAGTAAACACTGTATCATAATTTTTCTAAACATTTCTGTTCAAATAAACTTCTGTTTTTATTAGATAAAAAGTTATCCAGCATGTTTAATGAAGTTTCAGAACAAACAAACAAACAAAAAAAACTATTTAGTAATAAATTAAAAAAAGTGAGAAGAAATATGAAATGCAAAACAGGCTTCTAGGATACAATTTTAACATTTCTAAGGAAAAATACTTCTAACTCATTCTTTCTAAATGCAACATTTTTATTGTAGACTGAAAAGTAAATATGTAGCTAAATGATAAAATCTGATGAAAGTGATTTTCCTGGTTGTGCAGACAACAGAGATCAATGCATGGAGCATAAACAGCCCTGGTGTCTGAATACCCTCCTCAGAACGTTATGAACAAAGTTCAAAGCAGCGTGAAAGAGACAGACCACTCAAGAACAATGAGAAAAGTGTCATATGATGTCTCATGGCTTGAAATATGCCTAACTATAAATACAATATACATTAACCAGGATGCTTTCATGTAAGAAAACATACATAGTTACAATCTATATATAGCAGCTTTAACTTTGTTTCCTTTTCACCAGGAAATAGTTTTTATCTATTAATATTTAATGCTGCATGAACCCTTTAATGATGACAGACTTTATCTTGTGCACTTGGAAACTAGTGTTGCAGAGAAGAAAACTCTGTTTTTCTCTGCATGTCAGAGTTCTAGAAAAATAAGTGAGAATCTCTGCTTTTCTAGCTGACTGTCCTGTCAAAACAGGGCTTGAAAATGTAAACCAATACACAGTAGGCTATTTCTGTTACTGCATTTTTCTTACAGATTGCTGGAGAGCAGAGGAACAGGCCAATAAATGACTTATACACAAATATGTACAAAGGAATGCACAGAAGCCCTTTAGTCAGAAACCAGTTACATTTGTAGTTAATGTAATCTTGCTGGTTATTTCTCCAAACCTGTAGGCTGGATCTTTGCTTTGTGGACAAGAATAGGTTTGCATTTTTGTGTGGGAGGATGGACATGTTTTGCAGGCTCAGACAGGCTCTGAATACTAACTCATGGGTGCAACCTATATATACATTTTGAAAAACTTTATCCATTTTTGGTCAAAATTGTCTTCTTTCCTCATTCATCCTGACATAAGTTGCAGTGTTTCTGAATATTTGGGTTTGATATTTTGTTTGTCTGGGGGCAAGATTGCTATAGAAGACCAGTGAATATCTGAGAAATGGACAGTCATATTAGAATATTTCTGTTTAGGATGATGTTGAAGGATGTATCTTGATCCTGGCAGGACATTAATACTGCCATTAATGGTGTCATTAATGCTACCTAAACAGCACTTTTTAAATTTCTGAAATGGAAAAATTATGATTTTTACGTTGTTCAAATTGAACTCACTCATGATATCTTAATTTCTTCTGTGCTACTTTATGGATCATTTGAAATCTGAAAACACTTTTTTTTTTTTTTATCTATACTGTGTATTTATATATATACACTAATATTTCTCTTAAATAAATGTCAATAACATGAAGTTGGTCATTATATGGAAGTAATTTCCATACTGACAACATCAATGTAAAGCCCTCAAAGCAAAGTAGTTCTCTGTTAACAAGCACTTCAGTTTTTTCCATTCAGGAGTGACATGTGGGCTTCCCTGGGTCAGAGCTTCTCAGTAAATTATATCTCTCTTCTACATCCTGTTACCTTTCCCAGATTCATGGCTTTCTCCACCAGCTTTCTCAAGGCCTGGTGCTCTTTGCCATTTTACATCTCTTTATCTTCAACTACTAACTGAGGCCACAACATACTGTAGCATTTCCTTTGCTCCTGCTGACAACTTCAAAACATGCCAGTGCATGAAGGTTATTTTTCATGTTTAATGAGGTGCTGTGATTACACTGGAATTTCTAGTGTTTGCCGTGATGTTAAAGAGTCTCCTTGTCTGACACTGTAAATGAGCTTTATTTGCAAAGTAAATGTTTTCTCAGAGGTTTCAGTTCCCAAAGAGCAAATTTGAAGCTGCCTAGTGTTCAGGTGCACTGGTGTATGATTGCTCACTGGCCCATGTTCTTTATTCTGCAACATTCTTCAAACCAAGAGCCAGACTAAACCGGACAATTATTGTACCTAGGTGACACTTGGTAGCTGTGTCATTTACCTCTTTACCTGATAAGGGTGACTTTTCTATACTACACCCTGTACTCCATGCATCCACCAGTGAGTCCACATTCAGTAGGTCTCTGGAATCCAAAATTTTCCACCCAGTTAAAAAGCATGCTGGAGATGAAAGCATTGGACTGGGTTATATCAGCACTACATCAAAATCCCTGCTGCTGATTAGCCTTAGGGTAGAAGGGTGCAGCTGGCTACTGTTCAAGGAGCCCAGACAAAGGGTGCAAGTGCAGGGTGGTAGCCCATGCAAAATAATGAGTTTTATCCAAGCCATCTCATTTCTCCACCTTTCAAATGCAGAAACTTAATAGCTTTGTTCACAGTGACACTGTGAAATAAAAACATTAGTTGCTTATAAGGTACTTGGAAATGCTCTGATTGAAGGTACTGGGGAAGTACAAATTGTTTATTGTGCCTACAGATAATATGTACCTGTGGGCTTGGCTTGCACAGAATAAATGATGTGTTACTAGCACTGGCCAATTATCTGATTTTAAGGGTGTAAAGCAGATAAAGCCCTCTGCCTTTAAGGTATGCTAAAATAATTTCGTTTCACCCTGATTTTTCTCTCTGCTTTTAAACAGGTAGGTGATGTGACCTTGTAGTCTTTTATCCATCTAAAGTGTCTGTCTTTTTACCCTATTTTCTTAATGCATTTATAGCTGGAAAATATATTTATTTGACACAAAATCTATTCTCTCATTCTATTATTTTCTTTGTGAAAAATACTTGATTATAATAAATCTAAGAGTTTTGTTGTAAGTGGTATATTATTTTTCCCTATTAAAAGTCTGATTTAAAGTATTTTGTGCCATGCTTTTATAACTCTGTCCCTTGCCCTGAAAAAATCACTGAGTTACAATTAAATATATTTTTTAATCATCAGGGTTTTTTTTTAAAAAATGAAAGATTAATTTTCTGCTGGAAAAAAAAATTCAATAAAACTTTTAAAACTGTGGGAATGAAGTGTAACCACTATTTTCGTTCTCAATATCTCCCTGAATGCATGGGTTGCTCTTATTCCTTTAGCCAAATGTCAACAGTTGTGTTCTCCAGCTTTCACATTTGTTGTAAATGATTCAGACTTCCTTGGTGTGATGAAAAACTGATCAACACCAGGAACAGACTTTCTGTTAACCCAATTCCACTTGATTGAAAACTCTTTTTTATAAAAGGCTTTTTAAAGAAAGCTTCCCCTGTGTGTAGATAAGGGACTCCTATTTTCTGGGTAAGCTTTGCTGAAGAAGCAGGGATGGCAGTGCTTGTTTGCAAAATAAATTTCTTTCCTTTAGACAGTGACGATTTTCCCTTAGAAACATGATTAATTAATGCCACTTTTAACATATGACACAATAACATCTCCATACTTGCATTCGGATTGTAGATATGCCTGTAGCAAGATTTCTTCCAGGGACTCACTACTGAGCAGGGTTCAAGCAAGTCATCAAATGTCATAAAATAAGCAACTATAAGAGTCATTGCAGAGGATATACTTTGCCCAGAGCAGTGAACACAGGGACAGTCAGGTGACAAGAGCTCAAGGTGTGAATGAAGGTGTTACATGCCTTTGAATGGCACCATGCCACTGTCTCTGTAAAACTGCTCTCCTAATAGACAATTTGGGCGTGGTTGGATTTGTTTCACAAAGAGGAGATCTCTTCTGTCACTACTCATGTTACGCAATTAACTGCAAACCATAGGAAACAAGCAGCATATTACATTTAGGCAGAAGACTTTTGTTAAGCAGACTCCTAACACCAGCCTCGGCAAGGAGCCTTACTATGTATTTTATATGATTACTCCATAACATGAAATATTGACAAAAATTCAGCTTCTGTTTGAAGATAGTATCAGGATTTCTTGTGTGGGATCTCGGTCTTAAACAGCAATTCCACATGTTGTTTACTAAATCATGCTCTCTGTACATATGCTTCAACACAGAGCAGACCTT
The DNA here is from genome assembly GCF_001522545.3 of Parus major. NCBI lineage: Eukaryota > Metazoa > Chordata > Aves > Passeriformes > Paridae > Parus > Parus major. Next base: position 53,063,122 of record NC_031799.1, on the reverse strand, counting down.
GAAAAGACAAACTGTTTATTTGTAAGGTGTTTTAGGCATTTACATGCTTCACAGAAAGACTAAACTTGAGAGAATATACTCTAATACATTTGAATTGTAATAGTATTAAATTATTTTTGAAGGGACTAGGGAAGAACCAAAGGCCCCAGAATCCTCTAGATTTTTAAGCCCCTGATACCATCTGATATGCAGTGCCACCTGTGCAGTCTCTTTTTCATACTTATATCTAGGTATTCTAGAGTGAGGAACAAGGGGAGGAGAATAGTGTCTGCAGTTCCAGAACACTGTCTTCTTTCCCTCCCTCCCTCTCTCCCTCCCTCCCTCCCTCCCTCCCTCCCTCCCTCCCTCCCTCCCTTCCTCCCTCCTGCCTGCCTGCCTGCCTGCCTGCCTGCCTTGCTTCCTCCCCTCCCTTCCTTCCTCCCCTCCCTCCCCTCCCTCCCTTCCTCCCGCACCTTCCCCACTTCATTCTGCACTTCCACACTTCCCCTCCTGCATCTGGCTGTCCATCTATCCCACAGCTATTGTTTCCAGACACATAGAGAAGCTGCAGTCCAGTTTTTGGGATGCAGCAGAAGACTCTGAACAGAGACCCACTGCAGGAGGTGTATAGGTGTCTAAGTCCACATTGCAGTGGTTGCAGATCTTTTCTTCCTTCCTTCTTCTGGCAGATGTGCAGTTCCATCTCTCTGCCCAACTTTGGCTGCCACCTTGAGGATTCAGCTGGTCCTGGGAGTTTCGGCTGTAATAAAGTTATGAGGGCTGACTATAACAGATTCGTCTTCACCTATTGATCCCTAAACAGTCAGTGAGGATTGAAGATTCCGAAGTTTGTATTTCAATTTCTTGAGATGAAAGTGTCCAGTGACTCCACTATAACTGTTACACAGACCTCCAAAGTCTATTTTCCTCCCTGTTATTTCCCAGCAGACTACAGCCTTTTGTCCCTTTCTTTTGGGAAATCTGTCTTAGTGCTTTTCTGGCTCCAGGATCAGAGCACTTGGGATTTCTTCTCACAAAGTGATTTGTTCAAGTTAAGAGCTAGCCCTGGTACCAACATGTCTAAACACTCTTTAGTTTCCTTGACTTTTCTCATCATTTAGATTATGCAAATTCAGGTTCCACAGACTTTCTTTAGAGCCACAAATTTATGCAAATATTTGTCTCCTTCTGGGACTTAGTAGTTCATCTCTCTCAGATTTTCCATTCATCTTTTGCAATTCATCCTGAGAACTATTCGGGGCTGCCTTTTTATCATTAAATGTATTGCTATAGCATTATACCATATAGCAAATACTACTACAAGCTAAAACAAATACAAATGCTAATCCAGTGTGAAAACTTCAGAAGTTAGTACTGGTTTCTGTAAGTACCTCAGCACTTCAGGGTTGTAGTGCAACTTATGGAGGATTCAGGGTTTGTTTGTTTAGGTGGATTTTTTTTTTTTTTTTAGGAAGGGCTCCCACATATTCTTCCTGTGGGATAAGAATGAAGTGTTTGAGCATTTGACAGTTTAAACACAGCTCCTGCCTCATCATGGAAAAGGCAGGCAGGAGTACTTAGCAAGCACAGACTATAATAGCATTTTATGCATACTCTTATTTTGTTGTAGAAAGCACAATTTAGTGATTTCACTGTTTGTGGCATGACGGATTTGGCTGGGGTAGAGTTAATTTTCTTCACAGTTTGGGATTTTGCTTTGGATTTGTGCTGAAAAAGGTGTTGATAACTCAGGGCTGTTTTTGTTTTTGCTGAGCAGGGCTTGCACAGCATCTTTTCTGCTCCTCACCCAAGCAGTGATTGGGCTGGGGGCACACAAGGAATTGGGAGTGGACAAAACAGGTACAGCTGACCCCAAAATACCAAAGGGATATTCTAGACCATATGGTGCCATGCTCAGCCAAAAAAGCCGGGAGAATAAGAAGGGGGAGGGGGAGCATTCAGAGCAACATCATTTGTAACGCATCAGAAAGCCGAGTTTAAATACATTCTCCTGTTTTTGTTCTGTGCTCCATCAGGAATGTATTAGCCTCAGGAACCTGTTGTCCATTCAAAGACAATATCAGAACATATATTGTACTGCACAGGAAGAAAACCTCAAATGAAGGTTTTAATGAGCCTCATTCTTACTCTCTTGGAGACAAGAAATTCCCTGCAGAAGTTTCTGGAATTGGGTACTTTCTCATTTATGTGTGTCCCTGCAATAACAAATAGAAATTACATAGAAACAACAAGATAACATAGAAATAACAAGTAGAAATGCCTTTTCTTTACAGAATTTTTCTGCCTTCTGTGCTTCTTCCTGTGGTACTAATAGAGGACATTTTCAAAGACACTTTTAGCAATTCTGTACCAAAATTTCCATTAACATTTCCTACCTGAATGTGATCAGCAGGAACCCATCCCTCATTTACCTCCTAGCAGACATATTTGCCATGAAATGGCTAAATCTCACCTTGTCCAAAGACTCTCTAGAGATATTCAGCCACAGACACCCTCGTGACCATCTGTCATCAAGTACAGGATAATTTGCAGAGATGGTGAGTACTTGCAGATATTTTTGCCACCAGGAAACAAGGAAATGCTGAGCATCCTCTGCTGCTAAGGAAATCAATGAAATCTGTGTTGTGTGCTTTGTAGCATGCTCTAGTAAAGTTAATCCTCTTGAGAAAGTCAGCTCCTCCCTCATTTAAAATGGACACCTACAATTAATGCACTCTTCTGAGCACTTTGATTACATCATGACGTATCTCTCCCCATCTAAGACTAGGAAAATAACAACACTTCATCTGATGGAGATTACAAGGATAAAGGCAGTCCTTACAAAGCTCTTGGATAATGTAGTGAGGAGAATTATAGAAAAATCTATGAGAAAAATAATGATTCTGCACTGAGCATAAGGATTGACTGAGATATAATAAAAGCAAGGGTGATGACTATGAATTCAGAGATTGCAGCACAGTCTGTTAAATGAAAAATACAGAATTTTATGGGGGAAAGACTATAGGATTATGCTGTCAAAAACTATGTAAAGGCAGAGTAATTGATATTTTATCCTCTTGAACCTATTGTTCTCAGCAAGAAAGAGTTCCTTCAGATTTTGAGAAGGTCGGGCTTCAAGCCAGGGGCTCAAGATGGGGATCCCAAATGGGATTATCAAAGTGGTGTCCACAGAAGGTCCATGCACTGATCTTTCACTGTGCATGGAAAGTTGTGAAGAAGCCTTCACTCCACAGAGAAATTTCAAACCTTTGTCTTTTGATGGAGATATCTGGGCAGAGTGTGCATCTAAATAGGCTCACTGCAAGTTCAAATTAATTCAGAAGTTATTTGGGAAATTTTGTGACTATTTGGGATTCAACCACTTTGTGTTTCACTCAATAAAAGCAGGGAAAGATTGTATCTAAAGACTGGAGAAGGAAGAAATATAGCCCTTTCTACTCCTTAAGATTCATCCTTAAATGTCAGCAATCATTTAGAAATTATTTTTGTTTTTATACAAATACATACTTTTATATATATATTTGATACATATTTTGCTTTTATATAGCTTACAAGAAAAAGGGTTTTGAAACAACAGTAAGGGAAGGCAAACAAGGCAGAGTGTACTGCCTGCATCAGCTCTTTCTTCTAACAGCAGAATTCAAGAGAATTGCCTTTTTGAGTGTCAGCAGTGAAAATCTTCAAGCCACAATTTTGTTACATTAGGTAGGAAAAGTAATTTACAGCTTTTAGTAATGTATATTTTATTGCATGCTGAAGAGAACCTGCAGTGGCCTCATATCACTGTGATGTATAAAAAGATTCACTTAATGAGTCCCAAAAATAAAATAGAGCTAATTAAAACTTCAGTATAAATGTCACACTGCAAGTTTTAGTCAGAATGAAGGATCAAGCAAAAGTTTTAAATAGGATTAAAATATTCCAAAAATGGTACTGCAGAGTCAGGTGTGTTTCATACATACTGGAAATAGTATGTGTGATGGGTTGACCATGGCTGGATGCCAGGTGCCCATGAAAGCCACTGTACCACTCACCTCCTCAACTAAGCAAAGGATAGAAAAATACAACTAAAACCTCATGGGTTGAGGTAAGAGCAGGGAGAGATTATTCCCCAACTACTATCACTGATAAAACAGACTGCAGGCAAATAAATTAACTTAGTTTATTACCAATCAAATCAGAGTAGAATAATGAGAAAATAAAAACCAAATCTTAAAACAGCTTCCTACACACACTTCTCAGGATTTATTTTCCTCACAAATTCTACACCTTGGCAGCAGCACAGGGAATGGGGGCTGTGGTCAGTTCATCACACATGGTCTCTGCTGCTCTTTCTTCCTCAAGGGGAAGACTCCTGTCACTCCTCCCTGCTCCAGAGCAGGGCCCCTCCCAGAGGGAACAATCCTCCAAGGAGTTTCTCCAGCCCGAGTCCTGCCTACATGCTCCCCAAACTGCCCCAGCTTCTCCTGCTACCAAAACCCTGGCATGCAAACACAGCACAGCATGGTATTTGGAGAGGCAATGATTTATGGAGCTCAGGGCAGAGCAGGAGGCTGTGTTTCATGCTTAGGGTACAAAACTTGTGTTATGGTAACATTTCCTGGTCATCATCTTCCGTAGGCTATTTGTCTTCCCTGCTGCACTTCCCCTCCTGGTTTTTCACAAGGAACAGCTTCCCCAATATTCTTTGTTTGTATTGCAGGCTGTGGTACCTCCCCTACAGGAGGAGATATTAACACATCATTTTCTCTGGGAAAGTAGTAGAGCAGAAGAGAAGCAGTGATCGCAGGAAGTCAAATGTAATTCATTTTTCAGGGGTCATGCTACCAACACTGCCATTTACCTCACCAAGTCATTATGCCATAAGCCTTTCCGTTTTCTGAACCTATTATTTCAAAGACTCTAAGTGCTCATGTTTGTCTTAGGGTGACATTTGTCCTTTGAAGGAGTGCTTTAAAGTGCAATTCCTTTGATACACACATATACAGACATGTACAGGAAGTGAAAGGAAAGAAAAAACCAGGAAAGACCAAAATGTGGTGGTATCCATGTTCCCCTTCTACACTGTCCATGTGAGATAAACCCAAACATACTCAGATGGAAATTATAAATAAGGCAAATGAGAATTGGCAACAGGGAGGGGAGGGGAGATTCTGATCTCTGGGGGCTCAGTTCAGTTCACATTCTATCAAGCACCATTTTCATTAAGACATAAACCAGAAAGGTCATATGATTCATCATGTATGTTCAAGTAATGCTACTGAGGGTGTCACACAAACATATAGGAGACAGTAGACCCAAGGTTTTAGTGTATGGGTAAAATATTCTTTCATTAATTTAATTTCAGCCAGTCTGGCCTATTTTTGAACCATTTAAAGTAAATTATATGGTTTCAAGTTCTCTTTCTCTTTAGAGAGCTCAAAACCACCTGTAATTTTTAAAATAATATTTACAGTTAACTCTTACCAAATGGAAGTGAATTCGTTTCTTCCCATTTGAAAGATATATAAAATCAGAACACATTCTTTCCTTTATAAAAGTAAATATCATTCATGCTTTTAATTTTACTTCTTTTTTTAAATATTAGACATGGAGCTATTAAAAGTTCCTCGAACAGAGTCATGGATTTTAACAGGTCAATTCTAGCACAGTCAGTCCCAATGACTCAATAAAAATCAGTATGGTTTACTATAAACTCTTTAGAACAATCCTGGCAATCTTCTTCCTTCTAAACGCTTCATTGATACTGTTGTACCTTCATGTGCCAGTGTCATCAAACATTATCCGTGGGCCTTGAGATATAAGAAATGCTAAATACGAAAATTAAGAGCTTGTCATGAGATATCCTAGGCAAATTTAAGGCATGAATTAGTGAAACCCGTCACTTCTCACTTAGCACTGCATGTATGGGTTTCCTCATCTGAGCGCTTTGGTTGTCACTTTTCTGCCATGACTTAACATAACTAATCAAAATGCTTTATCTATTCGGAACCTACTTTCAGAAATACCAATTTCCATATGGAAGATCAAAACATTGTTGATGGAATATGTCAGAAGGGTTTCTTTCATGAGTTTCCTCTAGATTGCTCCTCCAGAGATTGTGACCTTCATCAGCACCATTGGCAGATGGAATTGATTTATTTGCATAATATTTGCATAGAATTCATTCATACCTGACTACAATGGGTGCCTTTACCACCCCTTTTGCAAAGGGATTTTGTCTGTCTCCGTGTGAAGATGAAACCCCCTCCTTCAGGGAGACACAGCTGCACAGAAAAGGGGGAGTGTATCTAAACTCTTCCCTCCCATAGGTGACTGGAACACTGAGAGCACATGCCCTGCCCAGCACAGTCATTCAGCTCAACTTCATTGCTCAGAGACAGAAAGGGGGCAGAAAGATGCTGGGAAGAAAAAGATCTGCATTCCTGACCATCACAGCATCCTGACTAGCATTTTATTTTGGCTAGAGCCTGTTGTACAGAATTTTCACAGTGTGAGGACAATGTCCTTGTCCAGGTGCTTTTCTAGGATACCCTCATTGAAATTAAATGCAAATTAATTAAAGAGTTAGGAAGTCTGTTTGATACTATATTAGTTTATAATAAAAGAAATTAAAATGTTACATTTTCAACTTTATAGACACCTTAGGATGCCTCTATCCTGTGGAAGCTGGGAATTTTTTCGGCTCAGCATGTGAGGGCAATGAGTTTGTCTCAGTACCAGTGACTGAACTGGTGGTTTGAGACTGATTATTCTGAGCAACCCATTTGCAAATTTGAATGAAATTAGCGATTTGTGACTTAGGGAGAGAGAGTAATATCAATAATGCAAATCCCTACAGCAAAAAGTAACAGAGAGGCAGTGAATTTCTCCTAGACTTACCATACTGGCCTATACCAGGGCAGTGGAAACATTGTCTAGGTGACCACTGTACTTTAAGATAAACATCAAAATAACTATTAAGGCATGTGGCATCACATAAAAGTGAAGTTTCTTAGTCAGTCAGAATAACACACAAGTTTCAGACAATAAAAGTGGTTTTGAGTGGGGCAAACTCAGTTGCCCAAGGTATTCTTGAATAGGAACATCCTTGACAATGGGATTAAAATGTGATAAGGAAGACGTTAATTAGTTTTGCATCTTCCTCAGAATACATTGCTTTTCTGCATTAACGTTGTAGGTGAGTAAACTCTTGAGGCAAACATCCTTGGTCCAGAGATTGTCTGTAAAAGCAGTAACTTTAGGGAAAAAAACAAAAAATCTGAACAAATAGATAAAGTAAGTGGGGTGGGAATGTGCAGTTCTAAGCAAAAGGTCAGCAAAGCTAAATATAAGGCAGGGTTCAGACCTCCTGTTGTACTTTACCTAAATTCATGTAATTATTCTGTAGTGATTTGTTTTGCTGGGAAATTAAAGTATGGTTGACCTCCTTCTCCTTCTAATGTTTAATTTTAAATATAAAATGCCAAAATGCAGTTGTCTAGCAGATAAAATTACACTGTACAGGATATTAGTTGAGTCAAAGCTCACTGCCATGACTTGCATATGAGTTGTTCTATTTACACTAGTATATTGCATGTAATTTTTTTTTCATCCAGATGCCAAACAGTTAAATTATGTTTACACATAAAATGTCATCTCTGATACTCAGACTCATGGACTGTAACTTTGATTTACAGAAGAGGGGGTTGTGAACCAAGTCCAAAAAGACCCTTGAGGTTAAATGATTTTGGAGTTTAGAGAAGTGTGCGTCTGTGTCTCTGTGCTGGTTGGTTGGTTTGTTTGTTTGATCTGGAAAAGAGGACACATATGACTGCTTTGCTACTCATCATCCCCACTATTCACAATAACATTTCTTTTTGGTCAGCTTTCTCTGGATTTGACAAACAGAAGGGATCTCAAGGAAATGAAGTTCCCATACATTAAATGCCTTTGACAGCTAAGCAAAGAATTGTAACCCTGGTATGGGACCAGTTTTAGGGACAAAAGTAGGAAAACCAGCCACATGCATTAGGCAGCTCCATTGCAAAGCAGGGTGAAGCACCACCAGTGTGTCTCTCACTCAGCTGACATGCCAAGCAGGCAGGGGGCTGTGAAAAGGAGGTCCATGTGCTAGAAAACCAGAATTAAGGGAACCCAGATTACGGCAGTGATGGTGCCAGGGGAGCTGAGGAAAAGCTGAGATGAGAGTACAAGAGTTATAAGCACTCTCTCTTCTAAAAACACTTCTTCATTCCTTCCTTTTTACTGAAATGCCGATTTTGCTTTGCCATACTTTTATCTCACACACGCTAACTACAGTGAAAGAGAAGACATTTTTGCATGTGTTAAAATCCCTTGAAATCAGGGGTTGAGATGATGGGGAAAAGGAAAATCAGGAGGTCGTAAGAAATTGTTTCAAGGTGTTGCAGGAATAAAACTGTAACTGTGGCCACAGACAGCGGGAGGGAAGGAGGAAAACACACAGCAAACCAGAATATTAAGCTGGTCCCATGGCAGCGCCAGAATAACAGAAAAGAGGCAGGTAAGGGCAAAGTAGGTTAGAAAACAAGAGACAGCAGCCTGTGCAACACTGTAAGAAAAAAATCTCAAGTTGCAGGGGAGACTTCCTCTCCTTGAGCAGGCATCTTTGCGTTGAGCACAATGGGGTGATCCACCTCCAAGAGCTATCGAAAGAAATCTGGCAAACCTGTGCAGATAAACTGCTGCTCATGCTATTTCCACTCACATTTGGGGTGTGTCCAGCAAGATGACACATGCTGAGAAAAAACCTTAGAAGCAGTTGTTTGCCAGCCTAAGAAGCCAAAGAGAGTAGGTTTTTGGGCACTACAAAGGGATTGTTTTGCTTTTCTTTGTCATCTCCTGAAGGAGAAATTATTTCAGAAGACCAAAACTTTTTTCAGTACCCTGAAGAGCTGAGGTGCTGTCAGTGGCTGCAGCAGCTGCATATTTCACCTATTCAATACTGGAGTATGGAGCATGTGATTTAAGCAGGAGATTCACATGGGAGCAAAAAAAGGGGAAAATATGTACTGGAAATTTGGTCCTTCAAAGTGAGAAGGCCTGAGCTTGACTTCAGACACTCAGTTTCAGCATAGATTAATTTACTGGAACAATTCATTTTCTTAAAGATAAGCATATGTCTGTATGCTTTGCCAGATGAGGTGTGTTTTAGCAAGACATTGCTTTCTCTGCTACCCCTTTTACACTGGCTAAAATGACACATCATTTTAGTGAGACACAGCTTTAGCAAATGAAACACTAAACTGAAGCACAGTAAGAATGAAACCTTGTGATGTTGATTTGTGCAGCAGCCATTCATCTTGCTAGTATGGGATGGAATACCCCATGGAAAAATATGACAAAACCCAAATCATTGTAGGATATCTGTTTGCTGAAGTATTTATCTGTCAAATGTTTCTGCAATATAGCTCCCCATGGTTCAGGTATTACTTTCTTCTGGAGACATGTTAAAGAGGAGCTAATGAAGAGTTAAGAAATGCCTGTCTTCTATATAATCTGTCTTTCTTTGTGTTTTATTTCTTTCCAGAATTTCTAAGGAGGAGGTTGGTTTGGGGGCTCTTGGTTGTTTTGTTGGGTTTTTTTTTTCTGTTACTGGCTGCTGTGATAGGAGTCCTGAATGCTAGTCACTGTTATCAGCCACTTGGTTCAATTCCCAGAAGTCACACTGAGCAGCCCACTATAACATGTGAAAATGGTGCGACAAATATATTTCACACTCCCCTTGAATCTGATGGGCAAGTGCAAATTTAATTTTGCACTAACTTTACAGCACACAATTCGTATCTGAATCTTTAGGCTTATTGCAGCATGAAAAATACAGAAAATTAACCTATTTGAACTATTAAAATTAAGTGACTTTCAGCCATTCTGCTGGAATGAGGTAAGGTTGAGCCTTTGAAGAGTGCTATGTAATACATGTCACATAATACGGGTTTCAAAACTACTCAGGGCCTATTACCAGATAGGCAGGAAGCAGAGATCTCCAAGGTATTTATTACCTGACAATGCAAGGCACAGCAACCTAACAGTTCAAACATAAGGAATGAAGAATTTAGCTCTCTTCTATCGCTGATCATCTATCTACACTGAAATAACTTTTATTGTTTGTTTGTTTTTTTTACCTGAGTTTCCCCTAAAAAGTTGACCTCTGTCAGTCTGTCAGTTGATAAAACCTGCAGGCTGAAGTAGACTTTTCCCCCCATCCTGTGTTAGTTCTTATTATTAGTGGTCCATCTGGTATTGGAATCTCACAAATGTTTTTTGGCACACTGAAAACCATTGTTTCTGGAAATAACCACTCAAATGTTATTGCTGATAACCTACATGCAGCCATTCATCCAGGTGTAGCCTTCCCAGCACAGACCTATAGGCCTCACTACTGTATGGCAGAAATGACCATGGAGAGGCTGCCAGCAGCAGCACCACCTCCTTCCCACAGGGTCTGTTCACCTTTAGGTGCGTGGCCAGAGATCCTGATGTGCAGAAACAGTGATTTATCCCACTTTGTGGCTCCTCTTGCACCAGCTGGTTCTGCCTGAATTCAGCCTTCTCTCTGCCTGGTACAGACATGAATTGAGGGTTGGCATGAACGCAGAACATGAGCAGCCCTGACTAGTTACACCAGCAGCTGGAGCTCCTGAATTTCAGTGGAGCAGGGATTGCAGGCTGTGGGAATCTGCAGTATCTGACAGTTTCTCTACGGGACAAACCTGTTAGGCAGCATTTGTTCTTTATCAGCATGCAACTGGGAATAGCTTTGGGGCTGAGACATATCCTGGGGTGCTGTGGAAAAGTGCTTTAAGCAGTGCTGTGGTATCATACGAGAGGAGGGAGACATTTGTAAAAATGTTTGGTAAAATTTTCCTCTCAAAAATGCAGAAAAACCCGAGCTAAATAGTGCATCTTCTAAATCTCACATTCTTCCACAAAGGAGAGAGAGTGAAAACACAGCTGTGAAAAACCATGGGTTGTACCAGCAACTTCTAAATTTAACTTTACACCTTTACATTGCAAGAGACAAGAGTAACATACTACAGGGCTCATACAAGTCAATGCACCCTCTATTTCAAATGTCATGTTTGAATGCCTCGGGCCTAATTGTTGGTTCAGTTGTCATAAACCAAGGGGAATGTTGACTGAAGGTCTCATGGCAAAGCAGGATAGGGGCATTGTGTTTGAAGTTGCCTAGGGCATAGAGGACAAAGGCTTCCTTGTTTCAAGCAGAGTAAACTCATCAAGCCCACATTGTTTCAAGCTGGGGTTTACCCTGGGATCAAAAATTCTTAGAATGACCGAAAGCACAAAAAGACGTGATTTACTACCCGTGGGGGAAAAATTACATTAAATGCAATAATAGACCAAGAAGCAAAACATCTTTCTTTATTTTTCTTCAATATTCATCTATATGTGGTCATTGTTGTCATCTCTGCTTCGTAAAGAATATTATCACTAGTTAGGTTTTGTGTTCTGTGGGTTTGGGTCAAAGGGTTTGTTCTTTGTTTTTTTTGGTTTTTTTTTTACTTTGTGAAGAGAAGAAAAAGCTGAAAGAATAGCATAAGTTGACTGTTTCCATGTCTCCTTTTTATTTTTTTAAGGAATAAAAAGGTTCAAACACACTCTGAATCCTGCACTAGAAAATAGGAAGTGTTCATTCGTGACTCTTTCTGCTGTAATTAAGCAGCTAATGCTCCAGATGGCTTAGTTTTCAAAATTAATAAATTTCAGCTCTGATGAACACTTTATTTCAAATAGTGCAAAATACAAATGAAAGCTTTTAAAAACTTCAGTTTTAAATATTCCAAAATGGTTTAGGCTTTATGACATCTGCTACATGGGCCAGAGATATAAAGTGCCTTGTGCTCCACATGACGCTGTGCCACTTGGCTCCTGCAGCTCCCAGGATCCAGCCCACACCCAGAAGCCCCTGTGGTGCAGATTCAGCTCTTCTCCCAGTCAGGCATTCCCCCTCTGCATCACTTTTCAGGGGTGGACTGAGACTTTGGCAAAGGATATTTGAAGGGAGACATCTGGGCCCTAACACGCCAGTCAAAATGAGAGTCCTGCTGGTTGCTTGGGAAAAAATATGTGCAGTACCACCAGCACCAGCATTAAAGCAATTTGCCACAGTTGCTCGTGGAGGTCAACTGAACTGATTTTACATTTGTTCCCTGTCTGTGGCAGCCATCTGCTTGCTCTGGGAGGTAGTCTGCAGATACGTTATCTGTGTGTGTTTGTCCTGCACACTCACATCATGAGGGTTTGTGCCCTCGCATGCTTCTCTAGAAGAAGTCAAAACCGGCCTTCAAATTTAAATTCCTTTATCAGCAACTTAATGTGTGTCTGGAAAGGCAAATATTCCTCTGAATCTTTTGTGTAGCCTTTTCTCATAATGGCATGCACATAAGAAAGTGCTGTTTAATGGATGATATGTTATTTCATGTTGTCTTGCTGTTTGTTCCTGAGGACAAATACTTTTACAGATAAACACTGCATTAAACTTAGAAGTCTGCATGCATTATAACTGCATTTTTTATATCATACCCTCTTTTTGCTGGATCATTTGTGTCAACATTTGTTATGCAGTTCCAAATGTAAAACAACCCAAGCCTGAGACCACTGAAGGGCACATGGCTTTTATTTTCCTATGTCTTTGCTAAAGGCCTGGCACATAGGTTGCTTGCCCATAGCAGGGTTTTGGGGAGGTTTCATGAACCAGATTAATTTTTAAGGCTATCAGTGATGCAGCTGAACACTGTAGCAACAAACTACTGAACCAGCCTCTCATATAGAAAGCCACTGGAAGGAGTGTGCTCATTTTCCTGGGTCATACAAGACACAGGGCATGATCATTGCTACTAGTTCCTTAAAAGTAATTCTCTCACAGAACTGGGACACAGCTGGTTGTTTGTATTCTCACATTCCTGAGTTGATAGTACTGAGTGATTGCAAATACCTTGTACGAAGAAAAAATCACTTTGTGGAATTGATTCTGGTCAGAGTCCAGGCTGTGCTCACTCTCTGTTGGCAGAATCCCCTCCTGGCTGCTCGCTCACAGCCAGGAGCAGAGCAGAGAAGATGCACAGCGTCTTTGCTTTGTGTCAGTGTCCAGAGGTCTCCTAAGGACACTTAAGCAATCCAAATTTGTCCTTTCCTTGGCCTTCCAGTAGCTGAAAGTTGTTGTATGAGGCAGTGTGTAATGCCAGTGTCACCTGAGGATTTGATTTTGCAGGCAGAGCTCCTCAGGTCTGATTTATGGCTCCCACATATTGGTCCACCCACATGAAACTACTGCAGCAGTCAATATTCTGGGTCACCATTTGTGCTTTTTTGTATATTTTTTTCATTTTTGCAAATGAATACTACTCACTATCAGACCAAGCTGGTTACAGGCAGCTTGGACTGTGCCTTCTGGTTTTATACGGTATTTTCAAGTGCAGGTCAGTCACAGTCCTTTTACCATATTTTCACTGAAGTTGCATTCATAAAAGAGCTTTGAATTTTATCCACTACAACCCCAAACACCTGCTTCCGCCTCGGAAAACAGGCTCATTGTAACTGATTCAAATGACAGATGAGAACAGAGGGAAAGGGATTGTTTGATTTACTGCAAGGCCACCATGAGATTTCTTTCAAGCTCTGATAAACAGACTCCTCAAAGATCTTAAAAAGCATCTCTAGGGCCAGGACCTCTGTTTACTCATTAGACTCTTAACTCACTTATGAAAGTCTTTACTTAAATGAAATCAATTCCTTCTTAAGACCATGGCCCTTTGTGGTGGGTTTCACGCCCTGCACAAGAAATGGTCTGTGTGTTCAGAACCGTGGAGCATTGCACAGTCGTAGATACTGCAAGGGTATGTGAGCAGCGTAGGAGTAACTTGCAGACTCAGGGAAGAAATAACAATTTCTAGCTGATGTTGGAAACACTGGGAGCTGAGAGTGGGAGCAGAAAATGAAAAAGGCAGTTCTCTAAAGGATTCCCATTTAAGGATGCCATCAACAAGGACTGCCAAAAGATTACCAGGGGTGTAGAGGCTACAGCAGTAACAGCAGTAAGCAGCAGCAGAGGGGTTTCATAGTGGGCTGGGAGTTTCAGTGGGGTGGTTCCTTGCAGTTGCTGTGGGAGATGTAGGACCCGAAGGACGGAAGGAAGCTGTGCCTCCACCCTGGCAAGCTGCAGCACAGCGTCCAGGCAGCTGGGATATTCCCAGACCCATGCCTTGCTCCTCGCTGCTCTTTGCTGTGTCTCAGCAGATGTATGACTGCTGCCTGTGGGGTCAGGAGCAGGATCTGCCAGCCTGGTGTCTCTTCTGCACCCTGCCCAGCCCTCTGGGCATGTGTAGCTCTGCGGCTCTGAACGCTCCATGAACATCTTCATCAGCCTCACACGCTGCTCTCTGCCTGCTTCACATCTTCTGCACCTTCACTCGCCCTTGTGCTGGCAACAGGACTGCTTCTAAAATACTACACCTCCTGGGTGGCTCCAAGCACTCCTGCTTCTGCCAGTAAGAAAAAAAAATAAAAAAATACATATATATATATATATATATATATATATATATAAACAAAACAACCACACCACCACCACCAGACCAATTTCCTCCATCAAGACAAATTAGGAGCAGTCCGAGTCATTCCTAGACATACTAAACTATTAAAATGTTGTGGTATTATGTAAAATATTCTAGCTAGAAACATCCATTTAATTATTCTTTTGGGAGCTGAGGCTCAGTTTGGGAAGATTGGTTTCTAGTTCAGGTCAAACACAAAATAGTAAAATAGTTGTTTTTAAAGTATGTAACTTTTATTGTTAGAGGTTTTTATTCAAGAATTTTCTTCTATGTCTTTCTCTCTCTTCTACAGTTCTCTAAAACACTGGATTACCAAGGACTAAAATCCAAAATATTTACAGAAATTTAATGCAAAGTAGCCTAACTGTGGTAATATGTAGCAGAATTAAGCACATAGGATTCACATTTATGGGTCTTTCACAGGGTTGTTTTTGTGAACAATGTCACCACAATGAATTCACCATATTGAGTGCTCTGTTGCATATCTTGCAGTCAACAAAGTTCTTCTCAAGGCATATTAACCATTGCAGATCTCTTTTGAGTCACTCAGATATCTAAATCTGTCACAGTTCACCCATCACCAATTAAAAGATAGCTTAATCAACCCTCAGATAGCTCTACAAACTTTGATAGAGCAAAATTACTAAAAATATTATCCAACATTTCAGTACAGCTTAGGACTTAGAAAAATCAGGAAATCTGCTAAGTGGAATGGAAAATAAGTGTTTGTGTCAGCCTGAATGACTGAGAAATTCACTGACTCGTGTACTAGTCTTTAATTTGATGGTTCTCAAAACAGTAAGTACTTTTTAAAAAATCATACCACAATCCTGTGTGTGGACACCCACCTCTTTCCCAGACTTAATCTAGTCTGTTAAAAAAAAAAAAATTATTATAAAAATATTCTTGTTTCTGAGCTACAAAAGTGAACAACCCAGGTGCTGTGCTGTATTATTTTTATTACTTTTTTAAAAACCTATTTTACATTTCCATGAGATTTTACCTCATTTAAGGCTGTGACCTATCACCCACCTATTTCAGTGTTATATACTGATCATTAAACGTGGGGCTAATAACAACAGCTTTGAGAGGAGTTGTTCAGGCAAGACTAGTTGATTTTTGAGTGTTCTGCCCTCACAGGCAATGCACAGCCCTCCAGCAGGGATGGTGATCACCTGACTCATCTCAGGTCAGCCTTGGGAAAGGCTCCTTCAGCTGTGCCTGAAGGAGAAGCAGAATTCTCCTCTGATCTTCTGGGCAGTGAGGATGCTGCCCATGCCCAGCTCCAGTCAGAGAGTGAAGTGATGCCCTCACTGCTTGCTCCAGTGTGCTCAGCTGAGCCTTTTGGTGACTCAGCCCCACTTTAAGGTCACCTAAGACCGGGAGGAGCGTGACTAAGCCCTGGTGCTGCTTGGGGTGCTTTTGGTGTTTCTGTCTGGGTAGATGATAAGGACAAATAACTAGCAATAAGTAGGGTACAATCAGGATATATTTGCAAAAAAACAGCTGAGTACAAGCTTAAGGCCAGCAACTGACTCACACAGAGGAAATTGTTAGAGAACAAATCTCCACTTAACCTCTTCTTTTTTTCCCCTTTGTCATTCTTAATGCAGAGAGGAAAGAAAAAGTTGGCATTCAGAAATGATCCATGAGGGCCATTTGTGAGGGAAAGATCTTTTGGTAAAGAAAAGCTGTAGTCACATTCCAACCCACAAAATATTTGAATAAACAATATGAATTGCAATATTTTAACATTATTGAAAGCCCTTTGCAAGCAAAAATAAATAAAATAGTGCAATATGCCGTTTTGATATTTTTAAAACAATTCTGTTTCTAAAACAAATACTAGTGTATGAAATGTTATTTGAAAGATGTCAGCATTACTGGAATGCCTGTTTCTGGGGCAACCCCATTTGATTTACACTCTCTGAACAGATTTTCTCTGTAGAACTTTCATGCTATTACCTTCTATTGGACTCTGCCGTCAAAACCTCTTCAGTTCCTATTAGTCTCTAACCCTTTCTAAAGTGCTCTGTAGTAAGTCAAAGTAAATGGGTAGGGAGAAATGGCCTTTAATATTTTACTGAGCAAACCTGGTTATAACCAGCCTCCTGTCACGCAGCCTTGGTTCTTGAAGTGTGTTTCATTAATTCTTCAGTGTGTCCTGTGATATCCTTTCTGATCATCATAGGATAAAGTTAATTTCCTTCACACTTTTTTGGAGCTCTTTGAGGTGGTTTTCATTTTTGTTTCCAGATGTACCAATAGTTTTGTACTTCTAAGCCAAATATGGTTTAAATTTCCCTTCTGTTCAGGAAATGAGCAAAATAATCCATGGCTATACTCATGTAAAGCACATCATTTGTCTCCCAAGTGATTGCAGAAGAGTCAGAAAAAGCAACTGAGCGCTGGCTGTCCTTAACAATGAAACCTTCTCATTTCCAGCCTAAGACCTATTACAGGGCTGGAGTGAATTCTGCAAAGCAACTTTAAAATGTTTTGTCATTGTGTCAGGCATGTCAGTTTATTAAGTTAAAAGACATCAGGGATATTTGAGGGAGGTGCTTTAGTACTTCCTGCTTCTCACACACATTTGTTCCTGAAGCAGATATGATTTTGTCCCAAAGTTTTAAGATTTGTCTAGTCCCAAATCATACCAGTGTTCCTCTCCAGACCACTGGTTGGACACCAGCTCCTGCTGCCCATGGCAAGGAAGTGTCAGGAGAAGCATCCCTCGGCTGCAGTGGGAGGGAAGTCTCTGGGGAGGTTTAGGATGTGAGAGCCCAGCTGCCCTCAGCCCCCAGCATGAATCATCCTGCAGATGCTGCGGTCTCTCCAGCAGCAGACATTTGATGAGTTGCTTTCTAACCCAGTAACCTGGGAAACACTGTGTAACCTTTGTGAAACACAGACAGTCTGGATCAGACCTGAACAAAACTTTTTTTTTTTTTTTTTTCTTTCACACATGTATATGAACACTTCATTCATAACTGGTTATTGTTTAGCTGAGCAGGGGGAACCCTAATGTTTCTAAGATATGAGCAAGCTGATATCTTAGAGAAATATGTTCAAAACTAGACATAGAATTACTCACCCTGTGAGTCAATAAGCATGGTAGAAATGCAGACACTGTCATATGCTGTCCAGTAAAAGCAATCCTTTTTCCTGTCATTCCTTGAATGCACACATATATTTTCTGTTCAGCAACAAACTTGCTGTTTGGAGTTTTTATGCTAGAAAAACTTTTTTTTTTTAGAAAAAGAGGTAGGAGAGTTTTGTTTAAACAAACAGACTAACAATAAATCCTTGGGTTTTGGTCCAGTGGTCTGAAGCCAAAATCAGTACAAAGACATTGCTGCACATGTTTCAGATTGACATGAGAACCCGTGTATAGGGGGAAAAAAGTCCCTTCAAAGTCACCTACTTTTTGAAACAATAAAATCTAAACTACCTCTGCTGCACCAGAGATGGAAATTTTTAATCTCCTGGGTTTTGCCATGATTCAGCCTAACACATTATCTGTGGACTTCTGGTTGTCTGTGACAAGTGGACACATTACTTGGAACAGACTCCAGACCTGTCAGGTAACTTTTCCAGCACAGATGAGTTGCACCCAAGACATTTTGGTATATTATTAATATGAGAGTCTGACTTGGGAAACAGGAGAGCATTCAATTCCTTGTTGACAAACAGCATCAACACCTTCAAAGGTAGTAAATGAAGCAGGCAGTATCAACTATAAAAAAAAAAAATCAGAATCCAGTATCTGGGGTAGAAATTGCTTCTTTCTGCAGTTTGAAAGCCCTTCTTTTCATGGCTGCCTGGAATGAGGTGATTTGGAAAGTGCTTGGAAGCAGCAGGAGTTTCCACAATTCAAAACAGTTCAACATAATTCTGTTCCTAATTTAATAATGGAAAAAAAATTAAGAAGTAAAGAATGGGTAGGAGTTCAGGATGTAATCTCCAACAGCCAAAACTATTCTAAAAAGCATTTAAACAGATGGGATGTTCTTGTCTTGACTTTAATCAGACAGACAGCCAAAACTAAGCTTCTTGTAGGAGCAAGATTTTATGATCCAAGAAATAGAGATAATGAGCTAATAAAAATGTCTAGCTTCATACAAAATACAAATTACTATGTTGTGTGTGGTTTCAAGAGAAGAGCTTTCATGTGGGTCACTGTATGGCATGTTGGCAATACCCTCCACCTGTACCTGGTTCTCACTTTGCTGGAACACAGTGGGTTCATATGTCAGTCAGATTGTCAGGATGTACCCAGTTCCCCCTCCACACACAAGGACATTTTCTAGTTCTTTTCCCTACACATGTTCATGAGAACAGCTCTCAATCTCCTCCCAGATTATGGACCAAGACATGTAATCAGCTTGTCTTAAAATGAACAGGCACACTTTATTTAAATCATTGTAGTTCCCAGACCTAAGTAATGGATAGGCCTTCATGATAGCTGTAACCTGCTGGAGAGTATTTTTGGTGCCTGTGGCTCTGGACTATAAATGGTAAATTCTGGTTCTTTCTTATTACTAAAATGCCTGCTATCCTAATGATTGACTTAGGTTAGAGAAAACAGACCAGAACTTTTCTCTGAAAACTTTCATTAGATTTCAAATATAGAAGAAATAAAACTATTATTATTTCTTTCTAAATTATCACAAAATGTTTTTTGATTACAGTATTTTAGCTTTGGACCCAATTTTATGTAATCTTATGGAAGAGGAATTGGCATTAGGCATCTAACATGAAAAAAAATTCTTCCGTGTAGTTGTAAGGTTTATATATCACTAAAGCAAAAATACAATATTCAAACCAATAAGGTAAATATAAATTGCAATACTTGGCTGTTTCTTAAATGAGATATATTTTAAAACACCACTACTTTCAAAGCTTTAAAAGAAGTCAATTTAAAAATATTCAGGCTTATGTAATATATAGATTACAATAAAGGCAATCATAATCCAACATACTCAAAGGTACTGGTTTAATTAATTTTTAGCCTCAGAATATTCCCTTTCAAAAATACATGAAATGTATTTGACCTTTAGAAACACGAGGAATTGGCCATGCAAACATTATTCAGGGCTCCTCAAAACTGCAGTTGCGTTCTGTGGGCCTTAGATCAATCAGTAGCTTAAGTTTCTTATTTTAACTTAGCATATTTGATTTCTCCATTTAACCAGTCGCCCTTTTAGAGACAGGTCATTAGAAGAACAGCTTAATTGATCATTTCAATCTTCTTTGCGCATAAATTTTGTGTCAGGTTGTTTTCTTTCAATCAGAGAAGTGATAGGTATATTAGAGAGACTCTGTCTGAATGTTAACTTAGGTTAATTGTACTTTGTATCAGACCTCATTCTCTCTGTCAGGTGAGTAATATTCATTTGCCTCACCTCCAGTCTGCATAGAGACACATAAATTTCCTGTGCATTTGCAAATACATTGTGTCTTTATCACTTTTGACAGGTTGCTTTCTCCACAGAGAGCATGTCTCAAACAACAGAAAACATCTGTCTATTGAGGAATACTCTGCAACAAGATGTGTAAGTGCCTTGTAATTTCTGGTCCTTGCTGATAGAGAGAATTTTCTTCTCTAAAACCTTACCTGTAACATGATATCTATTCTCTCAGACTACAGAAATGAAGCTATGAGCACCAATAGGTTTTGTTTTCACAAGTAATTTCTTCCCTTGCTCATTCACATTCCCCAAATAATGTACAGGAAGTGTTCAGCTGCACGACTTCTTTTCCTACATACCCTTCCTTCAGGGATCAGCAAGCATGAAAGTTAACATGAGTTTGGAGTATCCCTGACAAGATACATATCAGAAGGTCAAACTATTTTTGGCACCCCTCTTACCCACTACTATTATCATTATTATCATTATCCCTACTGGACAAGTTAAACACAGGATCAAATAGCAGTTTGTCTACTACAATCTGCCACACACTTAGCCATTTCCCAAAGACTCTAAAGATGCACAGATTTTCAGTATTCACCTGTGAACAAAAGTAAGAATTTTTCCAATGTCTCACAAAGCACAAGTCATTTCGAACTGCTCTCAAGGATGTGCACACTAGAAATTCCCAATTAGTCTGCCTGCCAGTGATGGTGTTCTTAGCAATTCACATGTTTAGCAATACAGGACTTGAAGATAGATATGAATTAACTATTCTTTTCTTTTATTCCTGGCCCAAAGATGCTTTATAACAGGACAGGGAGGCAGAAATGCAGAACACACTCTGAGATTCTTCAAGAAATATAGAGATTAGGAACCAGAAAATTAGCCAAATTTTGCTAAACATTATGTGGTTTTGCACTTAGATAAAGACACATTTGTGCTAACTGCTCCTGATCTAGTCTGTGTTATGCAGAGAGGAATAGACTACCCATAACTGTAAGTGCAAATAGGCATTTTTTTTTTAACCATGATTGACTTTTATAGGGCATAACTTGTGGAAAAGCAAATAGAAATTTTAATTAAAACTGAGCTCAGTCATGTTGAACCTACAACCTTTGAAATAAGCAGTGGGGCTGCTATCCACTTGGCTACCTGTTCTCCATGGGTCTGTATATATATATATATATATACATGTGTGGATTTATATATGTGTGTATATATATATATATATATATATATATATACACACACACATGTATATATGTATGTATATATATGTGTATATGGGAGATTACTCACTACACTCATGCTCCCAGAGAATAATAGCAACCTGGAGAGGGTACAACACTAAAAATAATTTTCAAAATCAAATATAAGTAGTATTCAGTTCAAACAGAACCTATTCCCCAATTCATACAAAGATTTAAGTGCATAGAAAATTTAATGAAGGTTAGATTTGCACTAATAGTCTGTTATTTTGCTTGAACCGAAAATGTTTGAGTACTTTTAAGAGCCAAACATTAGCACTATTCAGTACATGAGCTACTGATTTCAGTGGGATCAAGGCTTGGCCCCTCATGGCCTATTTTGGAATTCTAATGAATTTATTGTTTGACTGCTTTGAAAAGTCTCTTGGCAGTGAGCTGTTGCAAATAAAATGGTTTGATAATGAAGGGCCATTTTTTTCCCTCTATGCTGTACTGGCTGTACTTTCAGCTATTGTGGAGTAGAAATCATTCAGCAAAAGAACTATATTAATGTTATGGAGGGAAACTAAAAATCAGCTGTAAATGCTGTATGCAAACAGCACTGAGTCCTTATTTCACAACTCCATATGTAAACAAAATATAACAAAACATGAAGGTAATCTACTGCTATTTTTTCAGAAAGAACATATCTGAATATGAGTTATATACTTCTTTAATTCTTAATCCATAAATATACAGAATATACAGAATATACAGAAAGATGGCACCAGTAATGTGATTTAAGGATATGGAGTAGTTGTGTCTGTCTGCGCAAGCCCTTTGAGGGACTAATATTTAAGGGTCTGGTATTAAAGCTCATATCTGAATATGAATTATTCCTGGGTTGTCAGACAAAATTTAAGGCCTAGAAAAGAGTATACATCCATGTATATCCTAGCTTGCTTATGTGAGCTCTGTAGATTAATAAATTTTTTTCTCTGTGGGTGATTTATTTATTTAATTTTTTTGCAGGGTTTTGGCTTTCTTTTTGTTTTGTTTGTTTTGATTGTTTTGGTTTGGTTTCTTTTTATTCCTGTGTGGATAATATGCTATTCCACTCTTCTAAGTTTTATCTTGAAGATATAGGTATTTCTGTTCCTGCCAAAGCATGTCTTACCATGTTTCTATTCTCAGTCATTTCTCCACATCCCTCTGGTGTGTACATTATCAACATGGGAATTTGGAAATCTGAATTACTTACCTCAAATATTCTGCCCTCTGTGAGGGCCCAAGTGAGATTCCTGGCACAAGCAACTGAAGACATGCAGGGGTTCAAGGAAAACTAACAGTACTAAGAAATTGCCATGAGCTTTCTTAATATTCAGCTTTTAATGACTATCTGTGGTGTCCCTCCCCGTCACACACACAAAAATCCTCATTCCTTATGGAATGAAGTCTGCCTGGGAAATATTCAAGTGCTATGGATGACTGCAGCAATGCTGGTTTTGACTACAAAACCCTGCTTTTTATGCAAAAAACACAGGATACTCTATCAAGTGTCTTCTTGCCTACATAATATTAATGGAACTCCCTCTTCAGCTGAGATCAATCAACACGATGAGACAGATATATGTTAAAGTTTAGCATATGCTGATGGCTTCTGATTTCAAGCAGCCTCTGTGAAATTTGACTTTCAGAGGTCCTCTACAGCAGTAATGTGAGAAAGGTAAAAAAGTTCATTCTGTCCAACTGGGTGAAGCACACCTTATGTCTCACCCTGGTAACTCCTCCAAGGAGAGCTGGAGGAGTTGGAGTTTCACTGCTATGAAAAATTGTTACAGCACACTTCTGGAGAACATCTAAGTAATCCATGTTTGCTGGTGGGCTGAGCCAACTTAATGAAATGCTTTGTACGTATGGTGGACCTCTCTGGTGATGTATAGAAATAGGAAAGGGAATTTGGTGGAATTGCCAAAAAAAAGGCCAAAATACCTCTTGTTCTTTACAGCTCATCAGAGATAGATCCAGGTGTTTCTCATTTACATATACCATGAAGAAATTAGGACAGGTCTTGAAATATAAGGGAAGGAGCTACTGGCATTAATGTGGTTTCAGGGCCTCAGTAGCCAGTGCCTTTGCAACAGCTCCATTGTGTCAGCTGGTCTATTCTCACTATCCTTTCCTAAGGCAGGGGGTTTATGTACTTTTTCAGCCTTCTCCCCTCTATCATTTGAAACCTGGCTAACTTGTTGGAACATTGGTGATTCAGGCAGGTTGAAAATGTTACCAGTTGCAGATGGAATAAGTCTTATTTTAACTTATGTTTTGGCAATACTGTTCTTGCTGACAGTACTAGGACAGTCAACAGAATTGCCACCCTCTCTGCAACTCAGCAGCAGTGGTTGACAGAGCACAGACATAGATTCTTTGCATATTTTAACTACATAGATGAGTAAATATGTTCTTGACACACAGCACTGTCATCACTATAGTTCAAATAGGGGACTTAAATTTCAGAAGAAGAGCTCTTTTTAATAACCCCTGAATGACAACACTCAGAGCATGAGGACATGAAGTTATGTATTTAAAACTTCCTGTCTATAAGTACACTGCAAAAAAAAAAAAAAAAAAAGTATTGGGTTGCTTTTGGAAGCAAATATTCCCCAGTCCTTGGACAGCAAAAGCAGGCCTGTACATAGTTAAACCATTTATAGTTACTTTCTCCATTTTCTCCTATTAGTCTTCTTGTGTACCTCTGTCTCTCACTGAAATGTTCTTAATGAAATTGTGGGATCTTACAGATTTGAGATAAAGAAAAATTATCTAGGGAGAAAAATAATGTGACTTTATACTCCTGAAAGAGTAAATCTTAGTGTATGAGCCACTTACAAACATGTGAGTTTTAAGAGAGAAAAGGAAAGGGAGAAACGGAAAGGGAAGTAGAAAGAGGAAAGAGGAAAGGCATAAGATCTCAGGCAACAGTTAGAATTACCTTGATGTGACCTGTGTGACTTGGTTTAAGATGCTGTAGGAGCTTTTCAAGTAATGTTTCTCCAATGAACCAACAATGTATTGCAAAATCCTGGTAGCACCATGTAGAAATCAGAGAGAAAACACCTTAGTAATTTCACTTTTTAATGATGCTCACAAAGACTCCCTGAACATTTGTCTTATGTTTCCTCATAATTTTTAATACAAAATATCCAAGAAAAACGTTTGGGGAAGAATGAAAATAAAAGAGAAGCAGAGTACAGAAGCCTCCTGATTAGCTGTAATCCCAAGATAAATTACACATGTTTATGCAGGAGGTCAGTCACTACTGTAGCAGAGAAGAGATAAATATCTGGTTAGTCAAGCATAACAATTGTACTCTGAACACTTGGCAATAGATGGAATTCACCATTTGATTAAACTGTTTACTTAAATTCACTCAGTAGGAATAGCCAACATTTAAGTGAAGCTATATCTCACAAGGGCATAATCTATGGAAATGTATGTCACATCCCATGAATACTAAGCAAATTCATTATGAACGGCAGTATTTCCCAAGAATCTGTAGTGATGGAATCTTTAAATTAAATTGTATCTCTTGATTTTACATTGCAATCGTGTTCATCAGCTCATTCCTTCTCTTTCCTTTTTTAAGTCATCAAACCCGTGAGCTCATCAACATACGAAAGCACATTTGAGCAGCTCAGCCCAAGAACAAAACAAGGGAAAGAGACAAAGCAGCCATTCTTCACATCATGGAGCATCAAATTCTTTTTTGCAGAAAAGCACAGCAAAAAAAAAAACACCTGGGATTAAGAAATACAGAACTAAATACCCACTACAGAGCAATAGAAAGGACTTGATTTCCTAATCTCTGTGCTACAAAGGTACTGTAATGCGTATGAGAGATAAGATACCCTCTGACACTTGGATCAGTCAGCAGGATTTCCCAAAGGCAATTGTTGGGAAGCTTAAACCAGTTTCCTCTTAATGAGACAAGTTCCCGAATCATATGGTAACAGGTGAAAAACCAGCCTCTCAAACTTTCCCAGGAGCACCTCAGTTGTATCATCAATAGCCTGCTTGCACCTCCACTGGTCAGTGAACTATTTCCCTCACCCGACAACAAAGTGTTTTTCCTTTGGGTAAATTACCTGCCAGAACACTTATCCAAGTGGCACACAACTTTTATTTCTTCAACATTACCACAGAGTCATCAGAGAAACAACAAATGATTGCTTTAGCTACTGTCCCAGTACTATAGAAAACCTTACCCACCTTCATTATTATTATTAGTGACTATAGTGACAGTCTCTTTGTGACATTGTCTTCCAAACAGTGCATTTCAGTACCTGCATGACTTGCTTTTACATTGTTCAAAATCTATAAACCATCACCAAAAGGCAAAGGGTACTAATTCTGCATGGTTAACAGTCCCACGTTTGCAGCTTCATATTTCCAGTAGATTAATACCATTAGTCTACTAGACTAAGACAAGTCCATATCAACACTCTTCCATTTGTCTAAATAGGGAACATGTGTATGAACACCTCGAGTGTTGTAACCCTTTTGAACATTACAGCCATATGGAATGTATTTTTTCAAGCAAAAAGTTCTTCTGCATCCAGCAGAATTATTGAAAAGAACTTTTACTGACAGTAAATGTCAGCCTTTATCACTTTAATTGTACTTAATTGTATCAGTAAATCTCTATATAGATTTCAATATTTACCTCAGTGAATAATACCTTATCTTCATTTCTCTGTCAGAAATTAGTTTGATTGTTATATAAAAAGTGTGATTTTATTGTCTCAATCCAGTGCATAAGTACATTTTAAAACAGAGCATCTCAATCCAGCATATGTAAATTAGAATTAGTAAGAGAATCAGGAAACTTTGTTGCCATTGTTGATGACAAGAGATATTGATGATTTTTAGCTGGTCGACAATGAATTGCAGCTCTCTTATTAGCCAGCAGGTCGAAGTGCATGCACTTTGCTCTGCCAGCATTTGAAACTGTTCTGTAGATAGTCTTCCTGTATCTAATTTTTCATGTATGAAAAGCCAGAGATGAGACTTGACTTTTTTTTTTTTAGTAAATGTACTTAGATCTGTTACAAATGTTTCAGTATGTGCGTAAGATACACAAAATTATAAACATGGTTGAGTTAAATTCCTTTGGAAATGAAAAGGAGTCATTAAAGAATGATTTTTTACATTTTGGTTTTCATTTAGGTCTCTTACAGACATGGTATCTTCCTTTTTTTCCTAACTTCCTATTCAGTACAGATACGCAAAAGGACACCATTTGTCACATCAAATCAACCCCAAGGTCCACCTAACAGTGTATGTCTCCTGTTGGTGATGATGAATGTTAGATGCACCAGAGAAAGTTTGGGATAAAGCTGAATAAACTGTCCCTTGATCTCTCTTAATAGAGACTGACTAAAATCTTGAGGATCAAGATCTCTTTCAAAGTTTTGGCACCACTTTAAAGTCACTCTACGGTTCAAATAATTCATTGTCTCTTCTGAGTAAAGCAATACAAAACCCTGAAAAATGTCCATGTATTTCATGATATGGGCAGATGTCAACTGCACAAACACGAGGTTCTTAATGTGCCTGGTGCAACCTGCTCTCTCCTGAGTGCACCTTGCACCCTTCAAACACTTCATGCTGATGTACTTTTGATCTGTTTTACTCTGTTACATCTCCACAGAGGAACAAACAGGATAAAAGGTGTTCAGCGCCTTGTGTGACCTCTCTCTTTCACCGAGAAGGACTGCAGTAAACATGTATTTAGAGGAAGGAGGCAATACAGCAGCAGAGCTGGGATATGTTACTGCAAGTACAAGTGGCTTCATAAAATTAATTCTTACTTTCCACTGTCCTGTGAAAAACTGTTTCAACATAGATTCCTTCTCATCAGCATTTCTCTGCTGTAGATGTGTTCTGTTTAGCATGCTTTCTCAGTTTGGGCTGATGTAGGTTTTTGGCAGCACTATGTTCATCTGTTGAAACCCCTACATGTGGCAGCATAGCACTGTCTGGGCTGCCTGTGCCTAACTCTACACATAAGCCTGGATTTCTGTTTCTGGCAGAGGCCAATCTCCTTTTGATCATATAAAGAAAACATATAAAGAAAACATATAAAAAAGCAAATCTTAAGATACTTATCTGGTATTCATTTTCCATTGGCAACTATTAAAGGTCTCATCCAATACCTATATAAATCAATAGCAATTTTTCTTCTTTGGTTATCAATAAGAATGACACCTGTTCATCTTTCCTCAAAACTGTTAATTACTGCATCACAGTGAATTGAAAGTATTTAGAAACACTTTCATAGTGCTATGCCATTAATATCTACAGGAGTGCCGTGGTGTACTTGACATGGCTCGAACAGAATAGATGGCATAGAAGATGTTCAGCAAACCTGAGATTACTCACACCATTTAAGACAGCAAGTATTCATATTCATTTAAAGAAAAAATAAATAAATAAATAAATAAAGGCACGTCAACCTAATATAAGGTTCTTTAGCATTTACCATCTGGAGACCTTCCAACAGTTGCATTGGCATGATTGTTGCAGATTCAAAGAAGCTGAATCTTTGAAATAGATTTATGTCTACAATTCAGTCACAACAAGAAAACTGTTTGGAAAATTTTGATTGACAGAGATAGAAAAGATTACTAAGTTTAGCTAGTGGCAACTAGATCAACACTTTTAAAAAGTAAGCATTAAGTAAGTATCTATTAAGACTGATGGCAGAAAAATGTAGTATGAGCAGAAATATTAAAATTTAATTGAAAAACAGTTAAATCATCTCTTTAAAACTTTTTGTGTATGCAACTCCTTGAAAAGATGCTGCTATATGGAAGAGCCTTCCACAGGCACTTCTTTCAGAACAGAAGCAGCCATATTTTTTTGTTTTTTTAATTATAAATCCAGTAAACACCTGAGGAAGAAGTAGGTGAAAAATGAGATTAGTTGAAAAAGTTCTCAAAGTAGTTCCCTATTTTCATTATAGGATTAATGAACACAGGATAGTGTGAGTACTTTGAAGGGATGCAGGAGAGCTAGACAGTAAAGCAAGTATCCCAAGTAAGATGTCCCATAATGAGAGAAAAAGTCCCCTGAATCTTACTTTTTTCCTTCTTTCTGAAATAAGAACTCCCCCCATTTTCAAATAAACACAACAAATATCAAGTATTTATGGAGCCACAAATTTCTCCCAAAAGTTCTTGTTGCTTTCTCAGTATTTCTGTAGGCAAAATAATTGACTGTTGTTGTAGATCTTACAACTGTTATCTTCCATCTCTTCCTAGACTGTCATGTCATCTTGAAATTTAACCAGAAACTGACCTTAAGTTTGTCAGCTCACTAGCCTCTGATATTTCCTTCTCATTTAGTAACTTCAATTTCAGAAGGTAAGGAAAGAACATACCTACTTCAAAACTCAGGCGTTTATCAGGAACCTTCTTTGTTAGGTAAGAGAAAATACCTCTGACACATGTAGGACTCTTGACAGTTTTTGAACCGAAAACAAGCTGACACTTGATTATATAAAAAAGCAAAATAAAACAACATTGTTACAGCCCAATGTCAGTAGCTGTAGTGCTTCCCTGAAAAGAGTAAGAACAATGACTGGATGCAAAATCTATTACACGGAGTGACAGCTATCTCACCAGTGCACCAACTAAGTTAGCACCACAGCAGATTAGCCATGGAGAGTGGATTGATGTTTGATATGAACTCAGAGATTCTTGTCCAGTTCACCTAAAAGACAAAGAAAAGAAGTAGTATGAAGCAGTGTTTACTGACAGAATCATCCTGGAGCTTCTTCTCATTATCATATGCTTAAAATAATGCTTGTATTGGGCCTTAGCGATAACAGAGATGAATTTCAATATAAACCAAATGGAGCACAAGTATTGCTACTGAAACAGTGAAATGGCCATCGTTTGTTCAGTTTGTATCACAAACCTGTTTCTGCTGAGTGAAACTCCTTGAACAAAATTGCAATTACCCTTAAAGTTGTCTTGAAGTTTTTGGCACATAGTGCTTTTTAACTGTTTTTATTGTCAGTGTGCTAAAAAGTCCTACACAGCAACTCATATACACAAAATTTCAAGAGGGTCTTAAATGCCTCTTACATTGGAAATATTTGTTATTGCTCATAGACCACAACTTTTCCTCTTAGGTTAATAGTTTCCCAGTCAACAATATCCAATTGGTTTACACAGGAAGCCACAAAAACTAACATTCACTGAAGAGGTTTTCCTTTAAGCAAACACAAGTATCAGAGAAGCAGACGACAGGCAAGAATTGGATTCAGTTATACTGAATTCTAAAGAATTTTCAATCAAACAAACACTTCAAAAAAACACTTGAACAAACATTTGAACAAAGTCAATGCCCTACCTGACAGGGGGTTCCAAACATTTCATGCAAACAGCAGAACTACAGGCACGATCTAACATATCTCTGAAGTCGGTTCTACTTGGAGGAGGGACTGGACTTCCACATTCCCCCCCAGCCCTATCTGATATTACATATCTGTTGCTTTGAGCAGTGAATGTTAGCTGAGAAACCAGACATCTCATTTCTAAACCCTTGAAGAGTCCTTGTTTGCAAAGGGGGCTACTGCCAGTGGGGAAATTTACAGCGCAGGGAATTTACTTTTTCCTTCCAGGGCA
Source organism: Parus major (assembly GCF_001522545.3). NCBI lineage: Eukaryota > Metazoa > Chordata > Aves > Passeriformes > Paridae > Parus > Parus major. The sequence goes on along the minus strand of NC_031799.1, from coordinate 53,033,234 downwards.
CTAGTGGCAGTAGATAGTCCAGGCTGAAACACGTAAGAGGGGAGCAAAGTGATATCTGGACCAGGAGATCTATTCTGTATTTCTTCCAGGACGTCCAAGTATAGCTTCTACCAGCACTACTGAGAAGGTCTTAACTAGTACTTCTTCTCTGTGCTAACACAGGTATTCTCTACACAGGCTTACCAGAGAGGAGTAGCTCCAGAAAAAGTTTTGAGGACATATTTGCTCTCACTGTTCTTACTATTTGCTCAAAACACTGATCATTATCTCTGAGTTCTATCGCACCCTTAAGGGGAAGGGAGTGCCCAAGATTCCAAGGCGCTTGTTGTTAAAATGAGTGACAAAAATCAGTGGACCTGCAAAAGCTTACAAAGTTTTATTAGTAAGTAACATACTTACCATAGAAGTTGGTATAACTTAGACCTGGCCTCCTATATAAGCACATGACAATGGGTTTTGGATAAAAGAGTAGGGCAAAATGGAAGAGGAAAAAAGAGAGAAATGAATTAAAGAGGGGGAAGAGAAAGAAAGGAAGAAATATCAATCCAGCTGAGGGGATGTCCAGAGTCCTGAGCTGTACACGTGCCTGGGCTTCATGTGGGTACCTTTTTATAGACAAGTCTTCACCATCCTGGAGATAATTTATTGCTTTGTATGCAAATCACTGACCATAAGCAGTCCATTATTCTAGACCTGTATGGAAATGGTTCAGAGGGCTTTGGAAGTCTTCAGTGGTCTTGATCCCCACTAAGTATGTTGGCCTGTGGTACACAGCCCAATCTCATTTCCTGACCTTACTCCAGCACTTGCACTGTACTGTGTTCTGCTTTCATGCAGCATCCAGAAGAAGGACATTGGTCCCAGAAAAATGCTGCCCTAGCTCCATAAAGCCGCTTCTTCAGCCATATCCTGTTCTTTCTCACAAAGTGTTGTTACCAACAATCCTTGTGTGGCTTCACAGCTCTCTGGCTATTGGTGTTTGAGACAGACACGCTACCCCCACTTCAATTCAATCTTCTACACAAGTAGGAGTGTTACTCTGCCCATGCACAACAAAATAAGTTTTCTAACAAATTGAAAAAATTTACTTAACTGCTTCTTGTAAGGATGGGTGTGGGTAGTTAGGATCAGCATTTGGTTGAATTGTATCCTCCTGCACTAGGAATACGTGAAGAGCAACTACCTAAATGCTGAATGACTGCAGTCACGATTACTATTCATTCTCTGAGGATGGCAACTTGTCAAACATCAGGAACTTGTAGCTAGAAACTGTAGCAAGAGGTTTATTAGAAAGTTCTGCATGGGAGAGATGCTGTATGAACTCTTTTGTGTTCAAAGATGTGATTTAAATTAATGCTTAAGCTGTTCAGACCCTGCTAAAATACATCAAGCTACATTAAAAAAAACACAGCTTAAATATTTCTTCTTTTTCAGCTGTCATGCTTCTGAGACATCAAGAGGATTGGTGCTGGTCTGGGAAAAAAAATGGAAAAGAGTGGAACAAAAGAGTATTGGAGAGACCAGAATATTGTGGAGGACCAAAGAATTGTAACAGGTAGAGCTTGATTTTGTGAGGTACTCTCCTTTTGGAAGGCTTGTATTCCTTCAGCTTTCCCTGTTTTCATGACTAAGTGTAAAATTTTCTTTCTCTTCCATGAGTAAAGCAGCATATTATAACTCTTAACACTTTATATATTTTTCCGATTATTTCATTTGATGAGATTTCTTTCACCCAGAAAAAAATGCATACAAAATCCTACATATGGCAAATGCTGAAAGATTTTAAATTCTAACTCTGTAGGGACAATTTCAAGTCTATTTTCCTTCTTCCAACTGTTGGGTGGGTTGGGGATTTTTTCATTATTACTCTGTCTATATGTTTATTGCACACTCCCCCTCTTTTTCTGAGAAAGCTGATTGCCTTCACCAGCTTGTTGCTATTTGCTTTTCTGTATCATTTTAGTATCTCTTTATGGTTTCTCCCCCTTCTTCCCTCTTCTTTCTCTGAGACAGACTTGATTCTCCTCTCTGCATTTTCCTTTTTTAAATCCTCTCTTTTTCCCCTCTATTTTCTTTCATTATATATTCTTCCCTCATCGTATGTTTAATTTACCAGCACAGAAGAAAGGGATAAGGTTCATTTATGGCTTCTGTGTCTTATAGAGTTGGGGTGGACTCAGGATCTGCTAGTCTCTTATAAACTACTCCCCCAAGTACAAGACCCTTTCTTTCTCTGTACCCTGGGATTACCACAGGAGTCTCTTCAGAAAGACCTTGCACAGAGGACAAATACCAGAGATGTTTTGTCCATGTATCTCTAACAACTCCCCCTTTTGAATCAAGGGTATTTGGAGTAATAAGCAACAAAAATTTTGCATCCTCTATCATAAAAAATGTGCTATCTGAAAGTATAAAGAGATAGTGCAGAAAACAGCAAAGCTCAAATGCCAAAAGCCCTGGCTTCAAACAGACCCTTCCTGCTGCTTCTCTAAAGTGTGTTCCAGAGTTGACTTGAGGGAAAGATTTTGTGACTGTTGCTCCAGCCAGCAGGAGCTTTGTTGTTAACAACTATGGGCTTTAACAAAATAAGCACTTCTGCTACTGATTTTCTTTTTCCTATCAGCAAATAACACATATGACAAAAATTTGGACCCAGTGCTTTATTTGTCCCATCATCTTTATGCATTTCATTCTATCATTTTTGCAGATCATTGCTGGAATAAAATACGGCAGAAGTCAGTGCTTCCAGAGATCAAACTTTCCATTGTTCTTTGAATAAGAGATTGCATTTGAGTACTGAGTCCCTCTCTTTGTACCAAGTCAACTATTTTCAGCTCAGAGTAGCAATCTTTGATTTCTTGGTTGTAACTATGGCAATAAGATTAGATGGTATTCAGTAAAATTCATTTTGCAAATTAGCACGGGAAGGTGCCCATGACTGTGACAGGAGAAATGTAAAAACATTGTGGAATGAGATTGAAATTAAATCAGAACTCAGAATACTCCTCAAAATAATGATTCTCAAACTCATCCAGCACCATCTGGTAGTTTGTGAATGATTTACAGTTACCCACAATAAACATGATGGGATCAATGAGCCTGATGGGGGTTATATTTCTTACTCAAAGCCATTTTAAAAAGGCATTTTAACCCCATTTTGGGTTGATGCGGAATTCTTTGATCTGGGACTTTTGTAACAGAAGCAGTCAAATCAATTTTGAACACTTTCATTACAGCACAAATCTACAAAGCTCGTTATGGTCTGAGAAGAAAAAAAATAGGAGAAATATAGAAGTTGTCCTCTAGGCCTCAGGCCATGTTATAATGAGAGTAAGAATGAGCAGTGGTAGATACTATTTTGAGTTCTGCCTCTGTATTTCTGCTGCATGGTACAGTCCTGTCAATTCACCAGAGCAGCAGACCTTAATTTGCACACACTAAAGATAGCTTCCTGAAGTTTTGAATCATTTTCAATAAATCTCGGGTTTAATCATATTTCTTTTCTAATGAGTCTCCTGTCAATACCTAGGCTTTGCTGTTCTTAATTATATATGCCATCAAAGTCGGAAGGAAGGCAGGTTTAGTTAAGTTTTTTTCCAGAAGTTTAACAAACACCTTTATTATTATTATTATTGACCTTTTTTTCAGAGCAAACTGTTGCCTTAATAAGACAAACATTGAAAAAAAGACTTATTTTCAGGAAATAATTTACTAACTGCTTTTTTCATTGGTTTGCTATGATATGATCCTTCATTTTACATGATCTGATACTGAATTGATATTGATTGATTTCTTTCAATGTACATTAAGAAAATACCAAATTTCAAAAAGAAAGTGGCATTTTATTTTGCTGCTGCTTCTTCTTCTTCTGAATACAGTTGTTTACAGCTTTTCTTGAATGCAAGCTGACATATTAGAAGGCTGGCAGCGATCAACCCCGCAGCCCTCACAGCAAGAGAGTAACATTGCATGAAATTTCATCTCCCGACACAAGTTAAGCTCAAACGATGTCCTTTCATATTTCATAGGGCCTGTACTAGCCTCCATGAAGCGAGTTGTTCTCATAGAAAAAAACACATGTTCAAACTGCATAACTAGATATAATAATGTGTAAAATAGCATTTTTATTCATACTATTTCATAATTTTATTAATATAATTTTATTCTTTTATGTAATATCATTTATGAAATATTTTGTGAATTATTTTTATGAATTCATGTTGGTTTTATGAACTTTTATTCATATTATTTCATACTTTATTTCATAAAGGCTCATTTTCATAATTGCAATTCGCAGTTTGTCCTGGCCATACTACCCAGTTGCATGGCAAGCTTCTGTGATTGTGAGCAGCAAAAGCGACTCTTCCAGGGGAAGGAAAGTTACAGACTATCTAGACATATGCAGGACTATTGCCTCTGTCAGGAAAGGTCATCTTCAAGTGTTTTCTTGGTGGTCAGTCCTGAAGTAGCAAAGTTCTTAGAAAGACCAGTCAGAGCCTTTCAGGATAATGCCATTACTTCCTATTTGACCATTCTGGGTATTTTCAGAGTAAATGAGTATTCAACTCTGTTTGTTTTTTTGTTTTGTTTTGTTTTTCCTGATACCTTCCTCTGAAGTTATTTAATTGCAAGTCCTCATTTAAAGCCAGAAACAGGGACACTACTTCTGTATCCAAATTCCTTTCTTTTTCAAGCAAAAATAAAAGCTATTTGGGTGGAAATTTACTTGCTCTCACTATTGTTTACTAATTGTTTGCTATTCCAAATGAAAATAAATGGATGTTTGCATACAAATAATCATAACCCAGTTTCTTGCTAGCAATATGATTTCAATTGGTGGTATATAAAGCATCACTGTCTCAGTGGCTCAGAAATTGTGTTTTTTAAGAATGGTCTTTTTTGCAGGATAAAAGAGTTTCTAGCAGCACAGGCAGGAACTTTCAGTCACAGTGTTAAACCATCCATGCTTTTACATCACAGGACTCAGCAGCATGCTTAGTTTGCTGTGAATTTCTGAAATGAGTCACACCATGGCACAAATCATCTTATGCAGGGTGCGCATTCAAACCAATGAGTAAACTGCAACAGGACAAAAGAATGGCAGTGCACATACCAGATTCCTAAAATCTATGTGATATGTAGTTCCCAGTGCAGAGCTTAAATGAAGCAAAACTTTGGGAAAACTTAAATCAAATACTGTAATTGAGTAGGCAACATGACATCCATGCTAATTTCAAGAACAAAAGGTGAAAGGATCAGTCAGGTAGGCCTGTGGGGGTTCTTCCCATGAAGGAAGAATATCAGTTGAGGACACAGTTTGGAAGGCAGGGAGCTAGGTGAGAAGGAGTGGAACCAGACCGTTTAACACATGTCAAGGTATAGTTAAATTCTTAGCATTTATTGCCAAAAAACAGATTGTCCTCCTAGGTTTAGCTTGTGCCAGTTAGGAGGAGCACTTGTAGGATGGGTGGCAATCAGTTAAGGACAGGTTTTTAAAGAGTAACCAGAAGGATTATCTACTGCTACATTCATATGCAATGGAGAGGTTTGCCTTGGATTTTAGCCCTAAACCTAAATTCATATTCAGGTGCCGAACTATTGCATAAAAGCATTTTATGGGCAGCACAGCTTCCTGAGTAGCTATCCTTATAGCAGCTGCCCAATAAATCTCTTTTCTTTACTTTTCCAAGCACCAAAATGAATGCAGACCCTCCAGTTCTGCCTGTTCCTTTGTTGACAAAGAAGACACCCTTATTTGTTTCTTTATCTGAGTTGAATTAGGATGAGCTGGGTTGCATGTGTGCCACGAGCACTGAGAAATTGCTGACAGTCCAGTCCGAGCAGGTGAGACAAAAAAGGTTTGCTGAAAAATCTACCCTGCCTGTTGTGGGAAAATAAAGGGAAAAGAAGACCATTTTAAAAGAAGAACTAGTTTTCAGGCACTAAACCAACCTGCAAACCTGCTTGAGGAACATCTCTTTCCTGTCATAGCCAATCAAGGCAATCCAGCCTTGAAATGCTATGGGACAATCAAGTATATCAACAGCCTTTGTAACTGCTGACTGTGTTTCTGCTTTTAATTTGTGAATGCACTAGCTGTGTTTCATAATGCCTGCCTCTGATAGCAGGAAATGCCTAAGTGTAACCAGAATCTGTGGATAAAGTTTGCTCTCCTGTTGTCCTTCAGATGCTGAGGACAATGCAGAAAATGAGTCATTACTTAGCTGACAATGTAGGAGATCAGAACTGGCTGATATTTATCTCTGATTAGGAAAGCATCACTATAATTCTTTTTACCTGAGCAATTTAAAACCTTTTCTTTAATCTGAGAGAAAGGAAGCTCTGCTGTTGTACTGAGTGGAGGATATTTTTAGAGTTACTGAATACTGTAGGATCAGAATTTCCACCTGTCTTTGAAACATGCTGCATCTTTCCTGCTCTTGTGGACTAGATTCCTTTGTCTCTCTATAGACTGTCCATCCTGGTCTTGACACAGTTCTCATACAATGGAAGAAATACATGGAGGCTCACTGCTATATAGGCCACAAACACTGCCCCTTTCCCTGTGCAGGTAGCTAACCTGCCAACTTTCAGCTCCTGCAGGTGAATATTTCCAGGGTTATAAGGCCCTATATGTCTATGCCTTTAGAGCAGTTATGAACATCACCTGTTGAAAAAGATTTATATAACATTTTGAATTTGTGGGGAACTGAGTGGAAAGGTGCAAAGGACAGTAAAAATGTCTTGATGGAAAGGAAAAAAATACAGTAATTCTGATACATTTTTTGGTGTGGGTGAGGTATTGAATTATTTTTAGCACTTTTAATCCAGCCACCAGGAAAATTATGCAATATATCCGTTTTTGTAGGGTTTATATAGTTGCTATTCATCATCAGTATTTTATATATCATCAGGTTTGTTTGTCAGCAATAGAATATTCAAGTAAAACAGTGAGATCAATCATCTTTTTTGATATAGCTGATACAGAGAAAATGGTTACCTTTATCACAAAAACACATGTTAATCATACACAGGGTTTTTTTCTGCATAGTCATATGATAGTTCACCAGACTCATGATGAAGAGAGCTTAACTTAGCTTAATTATGCTTGACGTGTGCTTTGGAATTCCAAGAGAACAGTGTTTGATTCACAGGCATGAAGAGTACACCTTCATGGACAAACCCATACCTGGAGCAGGTGGCTCTGCTTGGAGTCTACTTGGCTTCTTCTTGAAAAACAAGAACGACCCCTCCATTGAGGATGGAAAAAAATGTGTTGAAAGGGGGATGATCTTATGAACAAGGACTTTGAGGAGCAAAACCCCATAAGTAAACTTTGTGGAGAATCCACTGCTTATTCTTTAGCTGAGAATGTAGAGCAAAAGCTGCACTTTCACCACAGTGCCCTTCAACTCTTTACTAATGGCAATGCTTCTGTTGCTGTGACTCATTCTCAGCTCCTCACAGTCTCATGATTATTAAATATATGGGTACAATGGCTGGCACTGGAAATCTTTGCCTCATCTGCAATTTGGGAGCCTCCCATGGGTCATCATGCTCAGAGAGCAACACAAAGTAGGACCCATCCTGAGGCCAATACCATAACTCTGCTGTCACAGATCACGTCTGTTATTACAGCAGATCCTGTACAAGTGCTCCAAATCCCCACACAATAACAAGACCCTCTTTTCTGAATATATATTATGGTGCAATCAATTCCTGTAGGAGATGCAGCACTTTAATGTGAAAATTTCCTCATTCAATCTTTGCTTGTTCTTTCTGAACCAGTGGAGCTGCTCTTCACTGCAGAGTGTCCCTACTGTGCCCTTTCCTGATGTAAATCACATTACACCCAGCTACAGCTCTCCTGCCTGCTTGCTTGCCAAACCGACAGGAAGGCTCACACTTAATTTACAGGTATCTGCATTTGCTGACTTGTGCTATTAAGCCTGTTGTCTGGCTGTTTTACTAATTGAGAGTGCAAGAAAATGAGAAAGAGGAAGAAAAAAAGAATGAGCTACCAAGCACAAACTGAGAAAACTCTGTCACTGACTTTCTGGAAACTTGTGGTAATTTACATGTTTTAACTCAAATGCCTGACTGCTGCATAGAAATTGGCTAATGGGTTCAGAGCTGCCAGTAAGTAGTGAGAGAATGCCAGGAGAGTAAAAAAGGCAATGTGGTTACATAGGTCCTGTTTCCCTGGTGAAAGCAGTAGAGAACAAAATAGCATTAAAATAAAAACTACAACAACAACTACTACAACAAAAAAGTTGTCATGGAGACTTTTCCTCAGAACACATTGGCCTTTTCGCTCCTTTAGCATTGCAGTCCATCACTGGTCACAAGGCCCATGTGCCACCTAAATCCCACATAATTTTAGTTGAGGATTAAGTGCAGCTCAAGAGGGATGGATTTTTACTGCTCGTGCTCTCTGCTCAGGAGAGCATTTCATTATGGTTGAGCAACACTTGGTAACAGATTGAACACACAGGACATCGTTCACTTGTCACTAGAAGCAAGAGCAAATTGCAGATACAGAAATTAGTTTTTATAGAGCTTGATGATGCTGGGATTCCTGCTGCTAGTTTGTTCTATTTCTAATTGTCACAGACAGGGTATTAGCAGTGTGCCTTACCAAGGTGTATTATATATGCAGGTAGACAGCTGCCCAGAAAAGGAGATCATTTTCTCCAAGCAGAATCTGCTCAAAAATGAAAACAAACTAGAAAGTTATTTCTTTAAGCTACATTATATTAGCATGCACATAATGCTGAGGAAGATCAATAATGTATTTTATTATAGGAGTTCTCATAAAAAGCATTGTACTGCTTTCTTCTATATTACAGTTTAGACATTGTCTAAATATAATGAATATTGGTTTTGATGAATAAAATATAGTGTCAACTGAAGTGAAAGACTAGAATTTAAGCTTCTTAATCTCATCTAAAGCAATGTTATATCTGAACCAAAAATTTCCGTTTGAAACATGTTTTAAGTCTGATTTATTGAACTTCTCTTCAAAAAACTTAAAAGTTCAATGATTTATCCATATCCATATCCAATTAAACATCTGAATTTTGCAGGAAAAAAAAAAAAAATCACCTTTCCTTTGTCTGGGACCCATTCTGTCTGTATTTCCCAAGGCAGCTTTCTAGGGAGACAAGACTGAAACTCATCACAATGAATCCCATTTTTCTAGTGGAAATCTTGACCAGAGCTTGTGTCCCTCTCTCTCTTATAAAAATGACCTACTTGAAGGAGGTACTCCAGACAGGAATTCCATTTTTTTCCCCTCTTCTTGAAACTCTTAGTTGAAGAACAGCCTCAAACACGGCAAAAATGAAAAAACTGGTTGGTTATGGAAGATGTAGGCATACAGAGGTAAATAGCATCTCAGCTTAGATAATTAGTGCCTACACAGTAGCAGGCTGCATATGAAAATCTTTTCATTTACAGCCAAAAAACATTATCTATGGAAATGGTCAAAGTGCATACTAACACAGCTACACTATCTGACTGTGAACCAAGAAAACTATTTCTTTTCTAATAATAGTTTCTCTTTTCTTTTTTTACCTGCAAATATTGCTTGATTTTTTTCTTTATTTCATCCAATGCACCATATCAAGAGATTCAGAATGCTAGACAAGGCTTTGAACAGCTTTATATAAGTTGACCCTGATATTAGAGGACAGTTAGACCTCCAAAAGTCCTTTCTCATTTATATTACCATACAATAAAAATAATCTTAATTTATTAAAAAATAATAAGCATGAGAAACACTCCCTCCCAAACAATGGCAGCAGCTGGTAGAAGGCACCACAAGTGGGCTAGCAGGATAAATAATATTTCTGCAACATTTCATTCTGCACAGCTGAAATTAAATATGTCTACATGACTTCCACTTCTTGAAGTTTTCCTGACAAGAACCTGGTTATGCCTTTCCTTGCTTTGTTTGGGACTTTACAAAGCACATATAAAAGTTTCCCATTAGCAAGAGTGGAGAGCTTGAATTTTTTTTGTTTTGTGCACGAACCTGGACATACTTTATCAATGTAAAAATGATTATGCAATGTAGAGGAGAAGCTATCTCCCTGTGTAGTTGTTCACAGAAGGGACTGTATTTCCTAACTATGTCTCTTGGGAAAATGAATGATGCATGAAATCATAAGAAATAGTCTCTGAGATATGCCCTTTTCTACCTCTTCATCTCTCTAAGGGATTTCTGATCCAGTTCAGCACAAATTCAGAATGTTAAGGTTTTATTATAGGAACTGGGCTTTTAATTTTTTACAACTTGCAGCATCATCATCTCCATCAGACTGTTCCCTCTTTCCATCTGAAATTACAGGTTATTTTTAATTTAGATTTTGATGATTTTTTTTATGTAAAATATCTGTTTTTTCCAAAAGTAATGTAGCAGAAAACATCATATTTTCAATGACATTACATGAAATAATAGTGCAGTGTTTAGCCACTACATTATTTTTTTAATTTTCACACAGTCCTTGCAGGTAGCCTACTTTGACATCATCTGTAGTAAAAAATACTTCCTCTTTGTTGTTTGTTTTTTTTTTTATTTTAGCAATTTTGAGCCAAATTCTCATGCATCTATTTCCTATAAGATCCAGCTGATTTAACTTACTGCATACAGATGGAAAACAATCAGTGACTTTCCTTTACCATTGGTTAAAAAAAGTAGCTAATAACAATCCTTAATGTCCACTCTCAGATTTGCTTTTTCTTCCATGACATAAAAAATTTCTTTGGAGGTGCCTTTGCCTTGTCTCAGACTTGTAGCAATTTATCATCAAGAACTATGGCTTCTTTAATCAGACAACCCTAATAGCCATTGGCTCTGTTACAATCATTAAGTATATACCTTCCATCTTAAAGTTCTTGTCCTAATATTTGCTAATTAAGAAGAAAGAAAATACAATTTCCAAAATTATAGGAAGACTGCATGAGAGATTTTGAACTCACATTGAAAAAAAATGTAATTTATCCAGTAAAAGGACAGTGTACTCCTGGCCTTGAATGCCTTTAGAAGTTGCTTTCATAGTGTTTATCTGAATAAATGTGAGGGATCATCTTTACAAATCTAATATTTTTACTTATGTTAAGACAGCTCTGGCCCAGGTCAGGACTCTTTGCACTGGTTTCTCTAAAGATACGGGTAACAGACTGCTTGGCAGAGATTACTACCAGGGTAGGTAGTGAAAGTGTAGGAAGAAGGACACTTTATGATTATTGCTCATGTTTTGCAAACGAGGGACTGGAACCCAAGGACATTCTGTGCTTGGGTTCCTGTGCTTGGGAACCTGTGCTGACATTCTGCAGTGTAATAAACTCACACTGGGAACAGAATAAGATATCAGGCAAGTGGTCTGGTTCTCTGCTCCTTTGCCCAGTGCCTATTCCTCTGAAGGAAAAGGCCAGGAATCTGAACATTCAGCATGGAAACAAGGATGCTGGTTCTTTAGAAAATGCACGCTGTGGGAAGGGATAAAACCCACTGTTTGTGTTGCTCCTTGCTTTCCTGGTGGCTAATGGCAAAGTAAAATTTTTAAATAAAGAGTAGTGACCTCTTTCCTGAGAGAAAATACCCTCAGGCCTAGCCATGCATGCACTTGGTGTCATGGTCCCATGTGGGCAAAGTTGTGCCTGATTATGCCAGACTCTGCCAGTCTGTCTGAACTGGAACTACAATGTCTGCTCTGGGCTCTGGTAGCTCAGACACGATCTTAGCTGAAAAGAGAGCTTGATTAAAAAAAAAAAAAAAAAAAGACAGAGCTGGTGAGGAGGTGAGGAAGTAATCCCACCTTTTGACTGATGTGTGCCCATTCAAATCAGCCTGATCCTCTTCAGCCCTCCTCTGAAGAATTATCCACGATGGGAATGGAGCACAAGTTCATGCACAGGTTGTATGTGAGGTACATTTCATGCCTTTAGTTTATTTTTAGTTCAACCAAATAAATAATCATCTTTGAATCGAGAGGGGTTGGTGAAGGGGAAGTACAGCCTCATTATTGTTCTTACAAAGATAAGACTCAATGGATTAAAATATAAATAAGTTTTGTGTCCTCTTTCACTCTGCAATGTTCCTATTTTTGTTGAGCAGCAATTTCCTTATCCAATGAATTTTCTTCTACACTACCCATTGCCTCTGTGTTCTTTTATAAACTTTTCCATGTTCATCTTCCCAAGATTTTCCAACTCATTAAGGAAAGTTAGGGTACCTGATTCTTACCCACCAGCATCACCCATTACCACAAGAATTACAAGTCAACAAATATTCCTGTGAATCTGGGTCTGGTGTACAGTTTGTTATCTTGTATGTATGTGTGTGTTTATCCAATGAAGATACAGGAAAATAAAATCAGTCGCAGGCTCTGTCAACACAGAACACTTTCATATTTAATCACGCATTGTCATTACACTGTATTATTATTTCTGAGGCATAAGCAGATATGACCTTTATTATTCAAATTTCTGCTTAATCTATTTTAACATTGTTGTGCTTTTGATTCATGTAAAACAGTATTTTTCTAAAATTAGACTACTTAATAACAATAATGAATGTGAGCTTTAATCTGCATGCAGCCCTGTCCTCTTACTCCCATAATGTGCTAAATTGGGATTTTTTCAAGCATTGTAATTTGGGAAGTTGTTCCTGAGCAATTGCACACAGAGCTAAGCTAATCTTTCTTCCTCAGGATGGGAGATTCCTTCCTGAGCTAAAGTAGGGACTATGATTTCCTTTTCCAGGATACTTGACTTTGACTGATAGCAGCTAACCTATTCCTTAGAATGTTCCCTGAAGCTGATGCTGACAAGGCCAGGGCTGTGTGACCTGCCCTGCTCAGGCAGAGCATCCTGTGCGTAAAACTATTGTGTCCCAGGGTGTGTAATCTCTGTGAGTGCATATAAGGGTGCACACAGAGAGCAAACCTCTTCCATCAAGATTGCTGCAGACTTCCAGCTGAAATAGCAAGAGGAATACAAACACTGAATTAAAGTCAGGGCAAGAAAGCAGGAAAAAAAAAAAAAGTGTTTGGGCAGAATATCCATATATTAAAAATGCGCTTTTTTTAACTGAGAATAGTGAGAAAAACAGATTGACATAATTCACTGAAACAGGAAATGACATATTCTTCTAATCTATTTATGACGTCCCTAAATTCCTTGCTGTTGTTACATGGTCATTTATACCTGCCTGTGTCAAGTCTAACAAAAAGCTTTCTTCATTTTGCCCCCTATGTTGATGCTTTCCCTTTAGCTTCTGCTTGCTCTGCAACAGCAGCCATGGACAATCCTCTTTCCCAGAGCTGCATACTAGTTTGTCTCAGTATCACACCTTCCGTTCTCACTTTGATAGAGGGTAACAAATTTGTATTAATGTCATCTGAGCTGCTTTAAGAGGTGATAAGACCATCTCCCACCTCAGGCCATTGCCCATCATCCTCCCACACTCCCATCCCCTAACCAGCCCGTCCCTCCCTCTGTTCAGACAGTTGTAATTTTTCTCCTTCCTCCCAGACCCCTTCTTCTGACACGTCTGACTGTTGTTGCTTGTCGAGCATTAGGCACTCTGTAATTTCAGTGCTCTGTTATCTTAATTAAGCCCCTTGATTTCTGACTCCCAATCCACTCTCCAGCTAATGCCAATCTTTGTGCTCCAGTGTCCTGCCAGTTGGTGTGGCATTTACATCCTTGATGCAGCACTGCATGTCAGGGCATTTGCAGGGGTAGCATGGGAGACACGTTTCTGCTACTCCAAAACACAGACCCTGCCACCACCCCGGCTCCTCAGGGACAGGGACAGGCACAGGAGGGGTGCGGAAAATTCAGCTGTGTCAGGCTGCAGCCATGGGCTGTGGCGTGCACAGCACGGAGCTGCTGCTCTCAGAAATGGCTCTCCTGCCCTAACAAGCCTCTCTGGAGCATGCATTTTCTCCCAAGAGCTTCTAGCATACATCCACCATGTGATTTAAGTGACCAGCTACTCCAGTCTGCTTATGAATAGTAAATGTTTATCATGCAGCAAGGCTGGGCCAGCCCAGGAGTTACTCACAGGATGGATATTTCTGAGTACAGAATAAATCAGAGCACATAACAAGCTGTCTTCTGAGTTGTAACAAACATGGAAGGAAGGGAGGAGGGAGAAGGAATTAAAAAAACACCTTGTGGTGAATTAGTCCTAACAAAGGCAAAGGGACAAATCCCCAGGTAATCTAAGTCACTCTAATATTACTGAGCTCAACTCATATATTTTAAGGCCAAGTGGGACTTCTACATCATAATAATTTGACCTCTACTGGGACATAGGACAGGAAATTTCACTAATTCTTCTCTCTTCTGAATTTAGTAGTAAATTTTTGTCAGGACATTGATGGGTTGTTTGGTTTGATGTGTTTTTTCACCAATTCAAAAATACTTTGTAGCGTTGTAATAAAGTAGCGCATATATATATATATATATATATATATATATATATATATATATATATATTTTTATATATATACTTTTATATATATAATATGTATGTATATATATATGTATATATACACATATACTTGTGTGTGTTTACATAGGCACATGGTGAGTTCTTTATTGTCATGTGCATTTAATTAGACTCAGGAAGGAACTTTTCATCTTATTTTCAGCTGAGTGTGACTGAGTGAAATTCACATCTCCAATCCTTTTTTAACAGAGCCTTATTGTTTCCCAGTAATTCTGGCTAAACTCTCTCAAACCTCAGTGACACACAGAGTTTTCTGCAGACTGCTCTCCTTGGCAGTACCACGGAAACACACTCTAAGTGGCTGGTGTGAACAGAATTTTAAAAATTCAGTGATGTATCTATGAGTGTAATTGGAGAATCTGATAAGGTACCACAGAGCACTGCTGTGTAAAAAGAAGTAACACAGAGAAGGAGCTCCACATCACCAAAACAGCATGTGGTAAAAAATGTAGGTGTCATTAGGTGATGTTAAATATTTGTTCTCTGGGTCAGTACCACAGTAGCTGCAAGGAGTGTGGATACAGGCATTGGCCTGTTGTGTTGCTTCTGTCAGCCTTGAGAAACAGCATCTGGGGCAAATGGAAGAGCTGAGGCAAAAAGGATACAAAACTGCCCATCTTGCAGAAGGCAGGTTTGATATCCAAGAGAAAGAATTTGGTGTGGGATGGAGATAACTTCCCCCACAGGCAGCCCTGACAGAGTTTTGCTGTGCTCTGGTGCCTAAGAAGATGTTGATCAGACATCAGTGTGTTGAGCAGTGCTCCCACAGCACCAGCCTGTCCCCTCAGCATTCTGCCCTGCCACGTGTAGGCTGGGAATAGGCAAAGCCTTGGGAGAGGGCACAACCAGGACAGCTGACCCAAAGTCTTCAGAGAACTATTCCATACCCATACCATTCCACATGGTATCTGCTCAGATATAAAAGCCAAGCAAAAGGAGGGGGTAGGGGGCATTTGTTATTTATATCATGTGGTGAGGGTATATTTCACTGTTTTCAGAAGAAGTCACAGTGGCTCTAGAACCAAAGACATGAACCTAGTATTTTTATATGTATGAATGACATACTGTGAAACATATTGTATTTTTTATGCAAAGTGCTTGTGTACCTGTACGTGGTTGCTAATTGGTACACATGACAGAACAAAATATAATTAAAGGATCTTATACTAACTCTTGCCATTAAAAATTGCTACATCTGATAACCTGTTTTCAGACTTTAGATTAATGGTGACATCTAATTGAGCTGTAACTGAGCTACAGCTGGTTATCTATGCATCATTACAGGAGTGCCCATGGTCACAGAACAGACTGATAGAGATCAGCCTGCCATGCCCATACTTAGTGCCTTCTGTAACTTGGGAGGATAAAATCAATCATATTCAATTAGGCATTAATTTCATTATTGAAAATATACTGTAAAGAAAAATATGTCCCTTGTGCACATTAAGTACAAATAGGACAGATCATTTTCACTAGGCAAATGTTTTCATCATGTGAAAATCCTGCTAAATGTTTTAACAATTTTTAAAGAGTAATTGCTTTTAAAAAATTTCCTGGTAAGTAGATTCTGATTCTTCATTCATGGTCCAGTGCAAGTGAAAAATGTTACTTATCAATTTGACTTAATATTCTCCCATTGATTCTTTTTCTGTGTTCGAAACATCTTCTAAATTGCTGCTTATTTGTTGTAATGCCTATAAGATGCCTTTTTTGCCAACACTCTTTCTGTTGTGTGACACTAGTCTCTCCTTAGTGACCAAGTAATCTGTTTTTTTGTTTCCATTCATGCTCTGCTGCTCCTAGACTTCTTCCTGCAATGTCTGTAGGGAGGAGACAAGGGAGGAGGAAAGGATTTTTGTTCTTTTATTTTACCCTCTGTTGCATCTGGCAGGGTTCAAATTAGAACAAATTCTGCAACTTCAGCCCAAATGCCTGACACCTGCTCTCCACCCTCAGCGCTCATATTATCTGATACTTTTTTTGATTTTAGATTGCATTCCATTGAGAGAGAATTCATGTCTTTGTTCTGTACCTGGTATATACATGAAAAGAATCAGTAATCATAATAATAGAGATCCACCAAGAAATATTTGCAGAACTAAAAAGCTTTTGAACTACTCAGAGTATTTTTTCACATTAATTTTATACATCGTTTTCCTATAATTCAAGCAAGCTTATTGGTTTTTCTTCTAACCTATCCTCCAGGCCTGTAAATAGCATAAAAGTAAGAACTTTGGACAAGGTCTCTCAGAATAGTCATCCCTTTTTAATGCATAAATCAGGCTTTTTAACTCACAGCATTTGAGCAGTTTCATGAGACTGTCAGTTGTTTAGTTCTTGACTTCCTCAGAAGACCATGCACAACACCATTATAGGAATTTGGATTTTGATCAAGGGATTTTAGTGACAGTATAAGCCACAAGAACAAAGCTGGTACAGTTTTATATCAAATTTACAGCTAAATAAAAAAAGACACACAGGCATTCTAATGATACACTCTAGGTGTAGTCTATCTATATGGCTAAGAGAAGATACGAAGGAAAAACAAAATCAGCTGACACAAACTAATTTACATTTGGAAAAACACTGTGCAAGTTGTATCACATGCCTCTTTCATTTTTGGTATCATGTTGCTGAAACTCCCCCAGCAATGCTTTGAACATGTAAGGATAATTGCAAATTTGAGTAGCTTTTCTGAACATTTTGGTTAAAACCTGATAGTCCCTATCAGAATCACACTGAGTGGATATTTATAGCATTTTCACTCCTGCTGCATACTTTCTTTCATACTTGAAAGCTTCACATCATCTTATTCAGCAGTCACAGAATAAATAGCTTAGAAGATCATAGCATTTAATTTTGCCAAAAGAGCTTTTTGTATTTCAAAAACTGTATTACTTTTTGCTATCTTTTATGTGCGATATTAATAGAATTGCTACACTTCAATTAACAATTGTCATTTAGCAGCAGCAAGACCACTTTTGTAATCCCTTTGTTTTCAATCATTTTGATTGTTTATTTGATTATCTGTCAGAAAATCAGAGATTTCAAGGCAGATAATATTCCCAGCAACACAGATGTAGTTTCCTTCAAATAAGAGAACAAAGTGTGTTTGCGTTGACTCATGACATATGGGTTAGCTAAGAGCTAAACATAGAAAGACTGCTTTGAAGTTATGTTTACCTTCTCCGTAATATTCTCCACAGCTTCCATGATTTCTATTCTAGACCCAGCTTCAGACTCTCATTTTGGGTCAAAAGTAAAGATTAGAGAAGGGCATATATGTTGCTTAGCTTCATAATTTTTTTCTGAGCTTCAGTTCCCGGCAGTAAATGGGAATATTGCACTTCTCTGAGAAGTTTAGTATTTACTAGAATGTCAATGCACAGCTACCTCACAAAGTCACGAGAGCAAATGAAAGAGAGATAACAAGGCAGTGCCTCAAATTACAGGTGCTTTGTCCTGAATTTGGGACAGATTCACCACCCTTCTCCCCGGAGCAGTGCCACAGCTGCCCATTGTACCTCTGTGTCTTCCTTCAGGACATGCTGCCAAGCTGAGGTCCAGCTTTACAGTGCTCACATGAATCTCAGTACATATTACCAGTGATAACTGCTGGATTAATGGTTCGGATGTTGGATGGAGCTATCACCCAGCTACAGGGGAGGAACTGACTGAAACCGTGATTCCCTGGCCACAGAAAACCAAACAAGAAGCCATCAGTTCTTCATGCTGAGATGACACAGTAGGACAATGGGTCTCTGGTTACCCCAGAAGCCAAAGTCACAGCCTGCTATGGTCAGGGAAAGGTGTGAGATGGTACAGAGGGGCTTAGCTATAGGGGTCTGTAATGGTCAGTCTAAAATGGAAGAGAGAATGGTTCAGCAGAGGATGGGAAAAATTTGGGGGTTGTTTGGATGGCCTTGAGGGTAAGACATGATGAAGGTTTTTGAAAATTCTGCCATCTCTTTCTGCAAAACACAATAAAACCATATGTAGTGTTACTTCCAAATTTCCTTGTGATACTAAGGAATAGTTCTCCAAGCAGAAGCAACCTAAAAGATTTTTCTATTTCCATGTGTTCAATACTCTTTTTTTCTTCTGTTCCTCACACAAGAGCAGTCAATGCAAGCATTCCCAAGGACATTTTGCTACAGTTCAGCAGTGGAAATTGCTGTCTATCTGTTTGTGATCTGGGCATCAGATCACAAAATGGATAGACACTGCATGTTCTTTGTTTTACCACAAACTCTCATTACACCATGTGGAGATTTTCCCCTTTAAATGGCATGAGGAACTCCACATTTCTCTTCCAACATTTCACATTCAGTAACAATATTTTTACAGGATTTTACAAGGTAGAAAGCAAAGATAAATGCTTGAGAGCTTTGTCAGCTGACTGTGAAATGAACTTCCCTTCCCCCTCTCCAGCTGATGTACAGCATCCCGAGTGGTGGTCTGACAGTATAAACAGGGACAGAAATTTCTCATTCAGTGTCTCATAGTTAGAGAGTAATTTCTCCTCTGCCTGCACTGCAGTGTGCTATGGAAATGCAGAGCTGCTACAAGGGATGATGGACAGTCCTGCTGTGCGTAACTAACAGGTGCCACACAGATAGATTTCACTGGCCAGGCTGGATGCGTCTCTGCAGAGGGTCTCTCCCCACAAGCTGTCATGCAGTTTCTGCTCCTCCCATCAGGGCTTTATAAATCCACAGGCACACATGTAAGTTGCAGGAGGAAAAGAAAGGCGACATCAAAAGATCTTCTATATAAATCACCTCTCTCAAGTAGGTTCACACAATGCAGTTTCTGGTGTTGTTTACTGAGGAGAAAAGCTGGAGTTCCTCTATTGATCTCTCTAAAATTGTAACTGGATTTACACAGGTGACCAAAAGTCATGTTTGCTTTCTACAGAAATCTGTGTATTTATCTTTCTTGATAAAGTGCTGAAAACTGTGGACACAAAAGAGGCAGTGTATCTTGTTGCAAACAAGAAAAGAAAAACAGGAAAAAATGATGACAAGTTTAGAAATCATATTTTCCCCCATATTTGAGAGTCAAATGGGTTCTTACATCTTGAACTGTAGAGCCATAAAAAAAAAAACAAACCATCAGAGGATTTCCGTAGGTTTATAGCACACAGAGACGAGGGAGGGGAAAAGGAAACAGTTTTATTTCTTTTCTGCTTTACAGTCAGTCTGAATCCTCACTGTGTAAAATGCTAAACTTTTTCTGACCTTTCCCACCATGAATTTAAAAAATGTCTCCTCTCTTCTCAGTCTCAGATTTATAGCAGAATGTCTAATGTCTGGTTTGTGCATACACAATTTAAAAAATGAGAATTGCTGTTAGTAATCCATGTAATACCATGTGGGTGAATTTGGGTGAGCATGAAAGCTCCAGTGAACTGTTCACCTCCACAGTAAATGTAGCAAACAATTCCCTCTAAGTTCACAAACTGAATGCTGCTTTCCCATGAAGAAAAACTCTTTATCATTCAGCCTGAATGTGCCCATTACGATGGCAAAGGACTGTGGGTCTAAAAAAAACCTTTTTCTGGCATCTGTGGGAGAGGGATTCTGCACTTCCATGGCAGCACAGGGTCCTCTCAGCCTCTGGATGCTCCGTGCTCCCAAGGACTGTATCCTTTCAGCCAGAGTCAGGTCTCAGCTACCCTGCTTCAAAGCCAAACATCATTACTTTTCCCTCTAAGCTTCGAGGCAGCATCTTGGTTATTGATAGCAATGTATTGATAGCAAATACTGATAGCAATTCTTGGAGCCAGAAGCTGTGAAACGCATCGTGAAAACCAAGCTGAGAGGGCCTGAGCGAAACAATCATTGAGGACTGTTTTTCAAACATCCTACCTGTTTGCTTGCATGAACACATGCCATGAGATGGATTGAGGCTAGAAGACCTTGAAGCATGAAGAGTTATCCCTAATTACAATCTTGACCTATCTAATGTAGCTGTGTATTGCCTAATTATCTGCAAAGATGTTTAATTACTCTCTGAATCCTACTAAGCCAGTGGCTTCAGTGAGTCTGGTGGCAATGATTCTCAAAGGTTACAACTTGCAATTAGATAGCAGTAGGGCACACTCCAGAGGAAAGAGACTGACAGCCAGCACCACATCTATTAGCAAGCCAGCAAAAAATTTCAGTTTTTACTACCAGATAAAGGTCTGGCTTCATAATCCTTCTGGGTATTTTAACCATAGGTCTTTTTCTAACACAGTTTCTGTATTTGCAGTCACTGTCAAGTTGCTTTGTTTTTGAAAGGCCTGCCATTGTCAGGGTTTCCTGGTCAAGAAAGGACATGCTCGTGGTTTTCGTTTCAAAATCAGTAAGGAGTAAAGGGCAGAAATATCCCTGGATTCCTTGGTCAGAGGCACCATGACCACCTTCTATTAGGAAAGGTGTAATGATAAAGCTGAAAGGTGCAGAGGTAAAGCACAGAGAAGTGGATGCTTGTAAAATTACAAAGAAACTTAATCTAACAAAACAAAGAATGGCTGCAAACTTTGCTTGACTGATGCCACATTGTACAGGCGTTGCTACAAAAAGGACATAGCATCTATTCAGACAGGCAATAGGATTCCTGCAGGGGCAGTACTGGGGAATTGACAGGCAGCTGAAACCTGGCATTGCTGTGCTTAGGAAGGCTCTGTTGCCAGATCCATTCGAGGTGGATCAGTTTTGCCTGGAGCGGGAGGAGCAGAGCTGGATCAGAGTGCTTTGCGCACTCTGACGTGGTGGAGAGATGTACAGGAGGCTGCTACAACTGCTGGCCCTTTCACCAGCCCACCTGGCTCAGAGGGAGAGGGAATAAAGCAGGAGCACTTTTAGAAACACTGTCATCATCTAGCTGATGACTGTCCACCAAAGCCTGGATTCAAAGAATGATGGAACACACTCAGGTCATCTGGGACTCGGGCTTGTCACAGCTGTCTGCCTTTTAGCTTGGAGATGCTGGAACTTGCCAGGTGGATACAAGCTCACCGAGTAGGCAGCAACACAGCTTCCCTCCTTGGACCAATTCTCATTACACTTCACTCTACCAGTGGCCTGACGATTGAAACCACATTCTCAGCACAGTGAGGCACATCACAGTTTCATATGGAAAGGAAGCAAATCATGCTTGAATGCCTGTGTCTGAGCTGCTTTGTATCTTCCTTGCTGTGGTCTCCAGACCAGAATTGTGATAAACTGTTACATAAAATCAGGCAACTCTTTTTCCCTCATTTTATGACCAAAACAATTAAAAACACTAGTCAAGGAAAATCTTGTGAGAGGTAAGCATTAGCATTATGACCAGATATTTTTGTGGAATAACTAAGCATTTTACCATCTCCTGACTATCCTTTCTGAACACTTGGACAGACATTCCTCTGAATGCTGTTGCAGAAGAGCTTGGCTCTTGCAGCAGCTTGGTTTAGCTGCTGCTTGCCATTGTTTCTCTAAGCCTCCTGCTGTTTTTCTCTCTGCTGTTGCAGGCCAACAGCACATTTGTTTCATTTATAATTCTTGCACGGCAAATATACAAACCAGAAATCCAGTTCTTGTACTCAAGGGAATGAAGGGCTGGGTATAAAAGGTCACCCTCTGAGGGTATTCCTTTGTAGATTAATGTTCAGGTGCACTTTGCATTTTCCTGTGCTACATTACTTCTAAAGAAATAACCACCCACTTTTGGGGTTTGCTGCTTGAACCACTAACTAGTTCTCTTTGCAAATTCACGGGCTGAGCCCCAGGCCTGCCTGGGCACTCTGTGTGCAGGTTGCAGTGACTGCAGCACACACAACACTGCAGGAGAGAGATGGCACTCCACTCAGCCACCCTCCCTACTCGGGAACAGTCAGGCAGGAAGTATTGTAACTCAGCAAGGACTGTAGGAGCAGAGCAGAGAGTAAACAGGCAGCTTATGGGTGCTGAGAGCCCGTGCAGGAACTGGGAACAGGAGAGCAAGGTGCTTCTCTGTGTGCACTGGCTGCTGAAGGCTTTCAGACCACTGAGCTTTCAGCTTTCAGTTTTCTCCTGGCCTTTAGTGAGGACACTGGCCTCCAGATCTAGGCCATATGCCAAGTCTGACCACAGGGTGGGAAGCTCCCTTCTCCTGCTTTCCTCCCTGACCCATGGCAGTCGTACTTGTTCCCATTTCACGCAGGCCTTCCAAATGTGGAAAATATTGGAGAAATGGAGAGGCCAAACAGAGTCCTTAGGAGTGCGGGGAACACTGAAAGTGAAGATAGAAGCAGCAAGAGACCACAACCTCCAGAATACTACATTAATACATCTTCCATTGTTTCAGTTTAAAAACTGGCACAGTAGGCACCATGACTTTGTTCCCACAACATTTCATCATTAGAATATGGGCATCTTTGGAGAATATGACTGGAAAATTACTTAAAGAGTCAGTGATGAACTAACATATTCAAAATCTTCTCTTGTTCAAGACTCAGAAACATTCTCCCTGCAAATCTGTTTGAAGATCTAGCTCAGGAGCAAAGACTCCGATTATTATGAGACATCTGACCCTTATGGTGGGTCAAAGAACAGACCTGTTGTATCAATCTTGAACTCAGTTTTACTAGCCCATTATTTTGTTCTGGTGTTTTATCATGTTGCCTGAAGGCTTGTGTCAGTGTTACCTTGTCACTTATCTTTCTGTTTCTTGACCTGCTAAAATAAAATGCAGAACACATGTAAAAAATTTAACAAATGTAAAAAATGAAATGGTGAATCATTAGGTATTGCTGGAAATCTAACTTTCAGAAGAAAACTTTCAGAAAATGTCACTCAACACATTCAAAAGTATATCAAACACTTTCTGTAACAGAGAGTCAGTATTCCTCATGAAAAATCAGCCTCTTCTTCCTTCTTCCAAAATAGAGAGAACAGTATAGATTATCATTGAGAAACACTTTAGAGACTTGGGGTTTTTTCCCAGCCGGAAAAAAATGAAAATTTTATTCAAGTGTAACAAGGAAAGAGGAACCAGGAAGACTATATTACATGAAGGTTATTTTAAGTTCACCTTTGTGCTACTCCTAACTGGTTCATTAATTTTTAGAACTCCAAAGATTTCGGACAATGTTTGTCGTCTCGGCACCTGGGTGTCTCACAACTGTTAGTCTGGGGCTTACAAACTTAGAGATGAGATTTTCAAAGCATCAGGAAGAATTTGAATGCCTAGTTTGGTTACTTCAAGATCTACTGGTACTAAAAGACTTATCCTAAGTGTTTAAAGCCAGACATTCATATTATGTTAAGTTCCACTATAATGTATGTAACAGCAGTGCTAAGCTCATTGATTTGTGTTTTTCTTTTCATAGTCGAGTCATTTGTTTAGAAAGTTAATGATGGGTTTGTAACTGATAATCTCAACAGGAACATGCTTTGCCCTTACAGCCAGTACATCATATTTACACACACACGCACACACACGCACGTGCTCTTTGGTTTCATGGCAGCTGCTACATAAAAGGCAGGTCACACAGAGCAGCTCTCACTCCTCTAGCATTCCAAATGTAGGAGCTGCAAACATCCCAGGGAGTGGAGCCATCTCTAGGAGCTTACAGGCTTGCTGGCAGCGCTCAGAAAAATGAGACCATTATGATGGACAGTAAAAAGACACTAGTGTCACAGATTTTTTGGACATTGTAGGTTTAAGGTAGTAAATACTGCACGGTATATAGGTGCTGGATTGCTGAAAACTTGATTACCTGAAGCTTCAAGTAACAAGTGATATGTTTATGTCTATAATTTGTATCAAAGATCAAATCGCAATTTACTAATGAGGGATGATCTTTTCCAAAACTTAAGCCTTAACCTGGTTTCTCAGCTTTGCTTCTTTATCATCTGGAATTAGATTCCTCTTACTGCTTTTATCCACACTCCAGCCTTCTTTCTGCATGTAGGAAATCAAAATCACTGTATCACTTAAACATCTGAGAGGCCATCTGATCAAAGCTCAAAGAAACTTAACATTATGAAATTCATTGTCTGCTTGGTGTCTTCAATCATGTGTAAGGCTTCGTACAAGTTGTTATGTAAGAATGAAATGTTTGTGTTCTCTGACTTTAAGAAATTGGAAGGACACATCATTTAACCAGCATGCTCAGTTTTTTTCATGGAAATCCTTAAGGGATGGGGATGGTGAATTTGTCTTGGTCTGACATTATCATTCCATATGGCTCAACCAGCAAGAAGTATTACAGGTTCCTTTAATTCCGACATGGGTATTATCTTTGAAGAAGAACATCCTGTGGTGAAGTGTTGCACTTTGTTCTGCCTGATATAAATAACTATATTAGGTTAATATGATTAAGGCTAATGAGACTCTGAACCTCATCCAAAAATTCTGTCATTAAAGCACATTTACTACTGACGAATTAATTAGTGAAATACAAATCACCTTTTAAGCAGGATGCCTGCCAGGGTTATTCCAAAAATGCCAACATACAAGCATTTTCTCTGCGTTTGCTTCAGCTTATAGATCCAAGAAGGATATAGAGGAACAAATATGCTGCTGATGTATGCTCTGGCACTGAACCTCAGAACCCAGAAAACATAATTTAGCACAGAGAAGGAGAAGGGTAGGGTGGGTATTTACCAGCATCTTTAGCTCAGGGGACTGCTGCTTGCCATTCATCCTGCCTGTTTATACCCTCTTCTTGGTTATATTTAGGAACAAAAAGGGGAGGAATATTTGGCACAATTTTGAAAATAGCAGAATATAGTTCTGGATGTATTTGCAGAACTATAGATCATGATGGATTTTCTCATGAGACATTTGTGGACAGTTCACAAACAACTCACAAGGAAACTGTAAGAATCAAAACTGGAGCCCTGGAAACAGGGTTAGCCTCACTTCTCTGATATTTAAAGAGGTTCCAATTACTTTCTAATTTACTGAATTTAAATTGAAATTGAGAGACCAATCAAATTCAAGCTGACATGAACCAAAATTATTACACAGTCAGGCTTCTCCTGACATCACTGTGTCCATGACATAAACTGTCCTGTCACTTTTCAACACTCCTGTAGCTCCTTTTTGGCTCAGACATCCAGTCTTGACTCCACTATACCTCCAGTCAAATTATTCTTAAAACTGGTACTGCTGTTTTATTGTTATTTGTAATAACCCTGAGATTTTCTGACTGGGTCAGAGCACTGGAAAACCCAGGTTCTGAGTTCAATCTCTGTATGGGCCATTCACCTAAGAATTGTACTTCTTGATTCTTGTGCATCCCTTCCAACTCAGAATATTCTGTGATCTGTGATCCCAATTATTTGTTTTCTGTTGATTCAGCCCAAACCTTGCTCAGTTTGTGTCTCTGCAAGAATACTGAGCTCAGTTCAGCAGGGAGAGAGACTAAGCCTGACCTGTACAAGCTCCCATAAGGGTTGCAAAACTCAAGTCATTAATCTACAACCACTTTCATAACTCAGTTGCATGACCACTCTTAATAATTTTGTGGCCTCTTTCAAAACTCCCCTGCACATGGCTGGCCTGAGAAGCGAGTCTATCATGGAATGTGCATTTGTTAAGGATTGCTATCCTGATTTTGTGTAGGTATGATGAGAAGTTATATGGAGTTTACTCAGAGATTGGTTTGATAATCTTCTGGTGCTCCCCAGGAGAACCTGGTTTCTCAAGCAAAATGGAATTTGGACAAGTTTCAGCCTTATCAACATGTTCACATTCTCATAAAATATTGTTGAGCTGACTATGGACTAGCTTAAGAAAATCTCCACAAGTCAGTTTTAAAGCTTTCCTGGTAAATATGTATCAGTTTCTGTTTAATTATTCAGTCAGGCTGTTATATGGGCATGCAAAACCTTTAATCCATCAGTATTAACCAAGTCCCATCTGCATTTTTTTGTCTGCTAAATGTTTGCTTTTGCTTAAACTATCAAGTTCAGGCAGTGGTGTGGTGGAAGGGGTAAAAGAGCTACGAGAGGTTTGATGTTCAACACTGCAGTGCTTTTCACTTCATTGCATTAGGCAGCAGAGACCTCAGTCTGTTGTTGCTTTGTTTGGCATAAAAGAGCAGACACATGACCCAGACACACCTCCAGCACAGGTGGCACTGTGTGGCTGTGTGGCATGGACAGGAGGCCAGCCTGGCTGCGCAAATGTACGTGCTGTGCAACAGGGCCAGGGACATGTGTGCTCACTGTGCACAGTGTCACTGCATCTCTGCCACTGGCAGGCTGCAAAAACTGCCTTTACTGACAGCTGGCCAATATTGTGGTGCTGTCACCAGTCCACCCAGAGAGAGAGACAGGTTTGTCCAACAGTACCCGGGCAGCTGTGACAGCGAAGCAGGATCGTGGAGCATGCACCCAAGTTACCGTCCAGCTGGTCCACAGGAATGCAAAGGTATGTCATCATCATCAGCCAGAAAGCACTTATGGTGACAGCATGTCTTTGCAATGCCATGTGTGTAATTAATTTACACTGCAGGGCAGAGTGTGGACCAGCCACTGTCACTGTCAGATGAATGCAGTTCCTAAAATGAACCTGTTTCGGTGGGGACTTTGGTCAGGGGTTCACAATCTCCTTCGTGAGACAATGTCCCTATTCCTTTTTTGTTGTTATCCCATGGATTGCAAAGGCCAAAACTGTATATTTGAAATCCAGCATTATGTTTCCATAATACTAAGACTTACACAATCGAGAGCTGCTTTAAAATACACATTCAAGTACAAAACACAATTTTGCATATAATTACATATGTACCTAGTAATATATAAATGTAAATTCAGTAATTGCATATGCAAATACACAGACCTGTGATCAGCACTGAAAGATGTCTGGAATGTGTCTGACACTAAATTGCTGGGCCAGGAAATTTTGAATTGGACTGATATTATTCTTCCAATTATGTGTATAATCATTACCTGACAAATCACATGTACAGGCTGTGTTTAACTGTGATCTCTAGCTCCTATTCACTTCCTGCTGGAAGGCTATAGCTCTCTGAAGCATTAGAAATGCATTCATTTCTAATTCAACAATCTTTTTTGTCCTTTCTTCTTTATTTCTGCCAGATATATTGTGTGTTTCTGTTTTACTTTTATAGAGCAATTCTTTAGAAGAAAATAAAGTCCAGAGTTTCTGGACCTGAAGACCTATATTTAGACTCCTGTAATCAGATTTATGGTACCTAAACAAGTACCTTATCATCAAAGTTGTTGAAAACCCATAATTATCATCAACTTCACCACGTATCTCGTTTCCACAAATCAAGAGTTACACAGGCTGGTTTTGAAAATATGCAGACCAGTGATGGTCTGTTTTTAAAAATACGATCTTAAGTGGCTTGTCTGTGAAATTGGTGTCAAGTTTAGAATAGAGGACTTCCTAGTTTCCAGGCCTATTGCTGATCCTTTCACTGCTGTAGATGGTTACAAAAGCACAGGCAATTCAGTCCTGTTTTAACAGGAAATTCATTAGACTCCAGGGCTTAAGGTAGCTGTACAGCCAGCCCACAGACCAAACTTTTTGTAACAGCACAAGAATCTACAAACCCACAATCAGTCCCACAATCATAATCAGTTGCTACATGACACTGCAAATTTTAAATACATAATTGATCATCACTGAATTGTTCTAGCAATCTGTGCCATTTGCTAGTTTTCAGGAAAGACTCGTGGTACGTCAGTACTAAACAAAAGTGGAGAAAGAAAATTACTAATGAGGACAATCACAAAACACCTACCCATTGTGTAAATTTTCAAGGAAATGTAACTTTTTTTTTAATATTTTCTCACAATTATTAAAATGTTTTTGCTTGTGGAAAGAGATGCTGAATGGTCACAGCAGACCACCCTAAAGGCATTATCTTCAGGTATGTATGCAGCTCATTACTGAGTTTTCCTTGCTCATTGTGCTAGCCTGTTCCACCACATCCTCTGCATGCTGCTGTTCATTAAAGCTGTGGTCAATCAATTCTCTGTAAGGAGAGAGTTCAAGCATTCTTTTATCCAAAGCTTTGCAGAAGGAGGCATGGGAGCGGAGTCAGAAAAGTTAAGACTTTCTAGCTTCCATAGCTGCTAGACATGGCAAGATGAAAGCCAGCAGAAAATACTGCCTGAGACAATTATGTGAAGCTTAAGAGAGAAAAATTATTAATTTGACACCAGGAAATGCTTTAAAAAGAGTCTTTTCCTGATGGTGCAAATTGAGGGGATAGAATCCATTAATAGATCTCTTGCTAATGAAAAAGACTTTGTATCTAGATCCCAAGCTTTATTTTGTCACTGCTTTGACAGTCTGTGATGTCTATAAGTGCTTTTCTGATATTCTCATGAATTGAATGAAGCTGGCGTTCATTAACTAGCTTTTGGCTTTTGAGTTTGCTTCCAGCTTAATTAATGTATTTAGGCAGTTAGGAGCTACATTTACATGAAAATAAGAGCATAACCAGCAGAACATCTATTGATCTTTTCTTATGTATATATAGAGATATACTTGGGAATGAACGTGGTCAGTGAAAAAAAATCCAAGGCAGTTTCTATATTTATGATAAAATAAACAGAACAAATACATATATAAAATACAAATCATAGAAGACACTTGAAGAAATGTGGCAATGATAGATGTTATGAGAAAGAGCTTTATTTTGTCTTGTTTTAATGTCATTTGGATTAGACATTTCAATACTCTAGTGCTTTTCCAGCTTGTAGTTAATTAGTTATGGTTGGTCAGAAGATATCAGAAAAAAGCTTTGTACAGTGTCACCATGTCATTAGAGGTAGCATAGGGCCAAAACTTGCCAAAAGTCCTGGAATCAGCCTGCAAAGGCTGATAAACTTTCTCAGAAA
This sequence comes from Parus major, assembly GCF_001522545.3. NCBI lineage: Eukaryota > Metazoa > Chordata > Aves > Passeriformes > Paridae > Parus > Parus major. The sequence goes on along the minus strand of NC_031799.1, from coordinate 53,003,873 downwards.
GGGATTATGTGCCAGATGCAGCACAGAATTACAAAATGGAATTACCGTGGAGGGTGCACAGTGCAGCAATTTGGGAAAGGACTTGGAGCCTGTGCATGATGGTGACACACTGGTTTATGCGGGTGTTTATCACTAGAAGGGTTTTCAGAGCCTCTCACCAACAGGAGAAAAGAAATAGATCAGAGACCACACACAGACCAAGCTGGCATAAAGAATAGGGTCATTTTTCAAGCCTTTCTCCACATCTACTTTAGATTATTCATACATCCATTTAATCTCGTTTTTTGCTGCCTTGTATCAGTGAATAATTTGCCTTAATGAAGAACTATTTAATGTCTAAAAATAAGCCAAGCTTGACAACCCTAAACTAAGGGACAATGCTAGGGAAGTTGGTTTTTTTTCAGAAGAAAGGGTGTTGTGTAAAATAAGGGATATTTTAATGAATAAGCCTTAAAATTAGGACCATCAGGCTCAAGCAATTTCACATCAAAGGCTTAACCTGCTATGTAAACAATTGTTATATCAAAATATGTACCTTGATTGGCGTAAGACATTTCTGGTTGTGTATGGATGAAATGCTTCTTTTGACATAAATAATTTGGAGAAGACATTCTATAAATAAAAATGAGCAGGGAAACATTTCTGTTTTGCTGAGATGTAATAGAATGATCATGAAAAATTTATTCGGATTCATAAAAAAGGTTTGGCCCAAACCGATCCTGTTAAGTCAGGTGAAGGGTAAAGGCTTAATCATCCTCAGAGTAGCAGGGATTATTCACTCGCTGATTTATTTCCTTGCTCTTTGTCTCTCCCTTTTACCTGTGTTTTCTGGGGTTGACTAGTGGAAGCACAAGGTGTGACAGTGATGGTTTTCCTGCTTTGGCTGATTCCATGGACCTTGCAGTACTGCACAGGTGCCCATGAGGTGTCCCCTGCAACCACCCAGCCCTTAAGGTGCTTGATGCAGCAGAGGCAACATGAGGGTGCGGTGTCCTGGCTGCTTCTGCTCTCAAAGTCGGCTGTTTTGTGAGGACTGTCATGTCCTCACCTACTGAGGTAGCTGCAGAAGTTCAAAAAGAACTAAACAGTCCAAGGGCAGCAGGGATTTTGGTGACTATCTCTCCTGACTCTGCAGCGTAACACCCCTATTGCAAAGAGGTCTCATTTCCAGGGTATGTCTTGAAACAGCCAAGATTTTGGGGCCTGTCTCTTCTCCAGCAAGAGTAATCACTCACGATAGCAGATTCATATCAGTATGACCCCTCCCAGTCACATAACTTCAGCTGTGGTGCAAAGCTGTGAAAGTCATCTGTGCCAATTGAGTTAGGAACCGCTTTGTGTGATCTTCTGCCGACGTGACGCACGTCTGTGCTGGGAGGGGACCCTCAGTGCAAGAGAAAACACCTTTGGGGTTTTGCTTCTGTGTTGAGACTCTTGGGTGCTAAAAATACAACACCTTTGCATCATAGATCAATGGTTCTTCTGCTCTGCCATCACACGGCCAGAAGGTTTCAGTAAAAGCTGTAAAAAGAAAGATTTAGAGGCTTGTAACAAATACTTGAGCAAAGACATGAGACTGGAGAAAATGTTCTGGGCTTTTTAATACAGGGGCACAGAAAATAAGATTGGGCTCATATCTCCTACTTATCTTTCAATAGCATTTGACACTTAAATCTAGGTGTTGATGAAAGTTTCCATAACTGATGGTAACAAGCAAGGTAGTTTAATAATCCTAGGTGAGGAGAAAGTGCTATGGCATAATGAGGATTTTTTTAGTATGTAAATAACTGTCAGATTTATTTTCCTGCCATCTATTAAGTGTTTTGCTAAAGTCAGGCAAATATTTTAATAAACATTAAAAAAAAAATAAAATTCAACTACTGATCCCACATAAAATCTTCTAAAACTCAGACCAAACAAGTACAATTTCACAATCACATGCATATAGATGTGATTGATGAGGTATGATGGTGGGTCACAGGAAGTGCAGATGAGTCATTCAGGTTCTTCATTTGGCAAGGCTAATGCCCTGGCCTAAACTACAGAGAAGTTTAATGTCAGCTTTTCCCCTAGGAAGAGGCCACAAGGTCTGGCAGTGGGACAGCAGTTTAGCTTGGACAGGGATTTGGATCACCTTAAAAATAGGGCTGTGAAACTGTGTGTGGGTGCACAGAAAACACAGATATGTACACATTTACTGGGTTTAATGAAAATAATCACACCAAAAAATCCTGTCTGCTAGTTGGACAATAAAGTTTAGTTTTCTTGCTTTCCCCTGAGTAAAAAAGTAATGCAATTTTTCTAAAAACTGTTTCATTAAAATCTAATGGTTTTACAGTTGAGAAAACAGAAAAAAATGTTACAGTTCCCTTAAGCCTTCACTGGTTAATCTGTCCTTTGGGCCCCTGAAGACATCCTACCCCCTAAATTCCTGATGAGCTCATGACATCTTTATCCCGTTAGTAAAGTTTAGACCACCACATTAGGGAACACAGCATGAGCTTACTTAGGCTAATCAGGTCCTGAAACGCCCCTGAACTTCCCAAAGGAACAATGAGCAGAGACTACCGTTAGTCCTCAGGATATTGCATACAGCCTGCCAGCCACATTTCCATAAAGGTTAGGAAACAGCACTACTTGGTTGCTGTTGGCTGCTCTGTGCTGATGCTACCCTGTGGGCTCTCCTGGCAGCCACAGCGCTCCTGCCCATCTGCTCCCCTTCCCAGACAGGTCTCCCCACCTGCCACGGATGGGCAGGAGGCTGGGGGAAATGCCAGTCACAGCTGGTGTGCAAAAACACAGAGAGCTACTTTAATCACTGAGCAACCACTTGCGTTGTGAGCTGCAACCCGGAGAGAAAGAGTGTTATCTCTGGCCCTTTCTTCTTGAGGTGGATGGCAAGAACAGCAAGCTCGGGGTAGCTTGTTCTTAACTGACTCTATTCCTGTTAGCTGTCTCTAACTTTCTAGACAAGCTCAGTGGAAGATGTAGGTGTGGTAACATAGGCAAAGGTGAGACTGTACTTGCACAGCTCCTGTACAGAGTGGCCTGTGCTGTTTCCTGCTCTTTGAGGCCAAGGGAAAGGCAGAGATCTGAGGGTGGCCAGCAGAACTGAATTGTTCTGGTCGTACTTGGGAGGAACTTCTAAGTACCCCACCAGGCCACAAATGCAGTCAGAGGTGCAGATATTTACTGGCACATCTCTAGCAGATTACACCATTTTCAGAAATACTTAGGTGCCGGCATCTGCAATTTGTATCTTCAGTGGGCAAAAGGGGGTAACCACACTGCAAAGGGAACTTCAGTGTAGCACATGAGCTCTACAGAAATTGTCAGCTTTTTCCTTGGGTTTAGGAAAACTTCTGACTTAATCTGAATTTTTGGTTCACCTGACTAGCTTGAACAGTTTTTCTTAATGATGATGAGGATGATGACGATGATGTTTTCCGAAACTAAACACAGACTCAGCCTTTTATTCCTCATCTTTTCCTCATTATATTGGGCCCATTAAAAAGAACATTGCAGTAATTAATGTTGGAACAAGAGATGAGATTTAGACACCTGAGCATTCCTATCAGCAAATAACTTCAAGCATGTTTTTAGTGCTCCACAATTGCCAGTTTACCTAGGAGCAGTTATGTCACTGTGTGATAACAAGACTCTCTTGTGGGGGGAAAAAAAAAAAAGAAAATTAAAAAAAAAGGAAAAAAAACAACAGCATTTGAGCATTTTCAGAAAATTTTCTGCAGTTTCACCCTCAGAATTAAGATGTCTGTCTGACAAGCAGAAGGATGGATCTCCTATCCCATCATTGAGCTGACCTTGTTTTCACCTCTCCTCTGTAGTCTAGCAGCATAAATTCATCATTATTAGCATGTAGGAGTTCAGTGTTTCCAGCAGACAAGCAACAAGAGAGTTGTCTCTATTTCATTCCAGGATTTTTGCTTTCCAATTTAATGTTGTACGTTCATTCACTTCTTGAGCTCAAAGCACTCCTATAGCTGTTTCCTAAGAAACCACTTGATGGAAATGGGGCAACATTTTCTGATGTCTTTCTGCTAAGTCTCAGGCTTCAAAAATTAGCTTTTAGGATTTTCCATTAGAAAGCTGAAGACGAGAAAAAATACAGTTCACCACAACATTTACAGCAGAAAGCAATCCTCCTGCACAGCTGTGGAACTCTCTGATTTTATTTTGCAATTTTGCCTCTATTAGATGGAGCTATGAATTTACCCCTATGTTTCTTGACTGCCCTTACCATCTACTATTCATGCTGCTGTTCTGCCTGGAGACCCCAGTCACTGACTAAAGTTATTTTACTAAACCCTGAATAAGTCTGGAGTGTCAACACAGCCCCTAATCTGACCTCAAAAGTCTAACAATTCAGAGTTTGATCAAATACAACTTCTTCCACTTCTCTTGAGATTTTCTCTTTATGTTGTCTCATCTGTGCTCCATCTAATAGCTAAACAGTAAATAATAATTAAATAAGGGGAAACTGCAGAAGCTCTGGTGTGTTCGCTTTAACTCTGCATCAACCCAGTTAAATAGTTAAATCCCATTTGTAGTTTAATCTCTTCTACAGAATTGCAGCCATGGTACCCTGTCATGCACTTTCATACAAGCCCGCAAAAAGAGAGGGTATCGTGGGCCCCTTGCATTTGAAGGTCTTTGTGCTCTCTTATATTTCTGGGTTTGTTTCTGTGTTTACTTCAAATTCTGCTCTGTACACTGAAAAGCAGGAACTCCTCATTGTAAAAGCAGTGAAGTCTGGTCTCTATTTTTATTTTACTTGCAGGAAGAGCAAAGGTTTTTTTTAAAAAAAAAAGTCTTTGAAACTGTGTATGACAGCTTATCATGAGCACCATTGTTATCCTGTCAGAGAAAATAGAGTAACTTTAATTCCAGCAGAAGAGTACAAGAACTGGACAGATTCTCATCTAAATTATATGGCATAGATACTGAGCAGTTATTTGGTTTACCTGATTTATTGTAGCACAACTGAGCTCAAAGTAGGTCTTAGTATTTAATCTGCAGATTAATATTTTATTCATATTTAGAAATATTGCCAAAATTATCCAAGATATTAATAGAGACCAATGAAATACAGAAGCAAGTTGTTTTCCAAATCTCCCTCACAGAAATCTACTACAGACTGACTGCAGATTACTGCAACATATGCAATAGTAATAGCTTCACATGCCTTAGATGAAATCCACAGAACAAATCTATATTAAAATATTTGGGTCAAAAATGTAGCAAGTCCATACAGAGGTTTCTGAAGAAAAATGGCTGTGCTTGTGTGAATTTGTATGAAACTTTAATATTTGTAGTTATCCCAATGAAGGTATCACAGGAATTGTTCTTGCTGTTCCTGGGCTGTCCTGGGACAGCCAAAAGAAGCACATGAAGAATTGTGGCCCATGTTGTACACTGTAACTTGATTTTCTCTGTTTCACTAAATGCTACTTTTTCCCATCCCACTTTCAAAGGCAGCGGAGTGGTCACATCTGCAACTGCTGAGTGTACAATGTCACATCAAGACTAGGTTAAAGACAAACTCTATGTTGGACAGTCAAGGACACCCAAAATCCAGAAGAACCAGTCTCTCACCTGTGTGGTCACTATAATAAATCTGTTAGGTGAAACCCTTACAGTATTTTCATTTGGTCCCTGTATTGCTTGTGGCTAGACTAGTATTCAGCTTACCAGCTTTTCCACATTTTCTTCCCTTTACTGCATGGCTTGCCCCAGGCCCTTTTGGGTGCTTCCAGTGTAAAAGCCTTGCCCCGTTCTTAGGGCTGTTTACTTCTTCCTGGGCTTTTCTGAGGCACAAATCAAAATTTCCCACCAGAACCAAAGAAAAATGGGTTTTGTGTTCTGACCTCAAACAACTGTGCTCCTGCCCCGCCAAATGCTGAGGTGGTTGGCCAGGTCCCCTGAATAACACGTGTTGAAGTAGGCATTGCAAGAGGCAGCCCACAAGGACAAGTGTGGAAAGATGTAGAATCCACCCCATGAACAAGAGGTACCTAAGCTGAACCCATGGCAGAAAAGGGGAGTCCTACTTCTCTGTGGGGCACAAAATGCCCTAGTAAATAGGAGGACGTGATATTTCCCTACATACAGACTCCACACCTTCCAGGGCTGTGGTCCACCCTTCTTGTTTTGGGTAAAAGAGCAGGATTCACTCCTTTCTTTCAGAATGTAATCACTGATAGAAGAAAAGGAGGTGATTCTCTTAACTTTTTCTTTTGGAAGCAATAGGAGTAAAAGGGGAACACACATAATCCATTTCTTGTCCACCTAGGAGAAAAAAAGTATGGTCTCAGAAGGCTTACTAGTTTTCTCTGTGCTGGGAGAGACATTCTCTTCCCAGTTCATGGAAAATTAATTAAAAATATGTGATACAAGGGGTCTGAAGGCAAATGTTCATAATGGGAGACATTGAAAATATCCTTAATTAACCTTGGCTACCTTTCTGCTGATACCTTCTACAACTTTTCTCTTTCCCAGACCTTCCACTCCCAGCAGCTTAATTTTTCTAGTCTTGGTGAAAAAGAGGTACTTCACTTCCTCATGTATTCACAGAGATGTGGTGCAGTCCCTCCTGTGCCTGGAGTGTTGGAATGGAAAGACACAGGCTCTCTGGAAAAACAAGGAGGGGAGATGAAGAGAGGGTGACACCCTTCATGTTAGTGACTGTCTGGAATGTGTGGTGTTCTGCCTGGGCATGGATGATGGGCCAGGCTTTAAGGAATGTCAGGGACAGGGGACATGAGTCATCTATAGGCAGGTCGGAGCTACCACATGTTCACAAGCCCTGGCCCTCATGGGGGACTTCAACCACCCTATTATCTGCTGGAAGGACAATACAGCAGGGCATTAAGCAACCCAGGAGTTTCCTGGAATGCCTCAATGGCAATTTCCTTCTCCAAGTGATAGAGAAAACAAGGAGAGGTGCTGTGCTGGACCTTGCACAGCAAGGAGGGGCTGGTGTGGGATGTGCTCAAGGACAGCTTGGGCTGGGCTGCAGTGACCATGAAATGGTGGTGTTTGAGATTCTTAGGGCAGTGAGGAAGGGCAAAGCAAGCCCTGGACCTCAGAGGAGCTGTCTTGACCTTGAAAGATCTGCTTGGTAGAGTGCCATGGGGTAAAGCCCTGGAGGGAAGAAGACCCCAGGAAAGCTGGTAAATGTTCAAGGATCACCTCCTTCAGGCTCAGGAGTAGCCAAACAAAGAGGAAGGCAGGTAAAAACATTAGGAGGTGTGCATGGATGAACTGGACAGATTCAAACATAAAAAGGAAGCCCACATGGGCTTGGAGCAAGGACAAGTAGCCTGGGAGAAATATGGGGAGATTGAATATCCAGGGATCAGATTAAGAAAGCTAAATCAGTGATAGAATTAAATTTGACCAAGGACATCAAGGGCAGCAAGAAAAGCTTCTATCACACTGGTGATAAGGGAAGACTGGGAAAAACGTGGGCCTTCTCCAGAAAGAAAGAGGAGACCTGGTTAGCCAGAGCATGGCTCAGGTACTCAGTGACTTTTTTGCCTCAAGGTTCACCAATAAGTTCTCCAGTCACACCACCCAAATTGCAGAAGGTGAAGGCAGGGATTGGAAGAAGGAAGACCCTGAGCCCACTTTAGGAGAAGATCAGATACAGGAACATCAAATGAACCTGAAGGTGCACAAGTCCATGGGATCTGATGAGAAAGCCCCAGGTTAAGCCACTATCAATTACATTTGAGATGGTTTGGCAGCCCTGTGACTGGAAAAGGGGAAATACAAGTCTGATTTTTAAGAAGATATGAGGAACTACAGGCCAGTCAGCCTGACCTCAGCACCTGATGAGAAAACTGAGCAGAAATTGTGCTAAGGCAGATGAAAGGATAAGCAGGCTATTGGCAACAGCCAACATGGCTTCACTAATGACAGACCATGCCTAGCAAATTTGGTGTATTTTACTGCAGGGTTAAAGCACTGGTAGATAGGGGAAGAGCAACCAGCATCATTTACCTGGTCTTGTGCAAAGCATTTCACACTGTCCTGTATGAGAGCCTGGGTGATTAGAATCATTTAAGACATGCTTAACATGTCTTTGCAGTTTTGCACTCCCAGCTCAGAAAGCCAGCTACATCCTGGGCTGCATCAAAACAGTGACCAGCCAGGAAAAGAAGGTGGTTCTTCCCCTCTCTTCCGTTCTTGTGGGATCCCATCTGGAACACTGTGTCCAGCTCTGGGGCACAGAGCATGACAGGACACGGACATGCCAGAGGAAGTCCACAGGACTTATGGAACACTTCTCTGAGGAGTGGCTAAGAGAGCTGGTTGTTCAGCTTGGAGAAGAGAAGGCTACAGGGAGAAACTACAGCAGTCTTCCAGCACCCAATGGGGCTACAGGGAAGCTGAAGAGGGACTGCAGTGTAGCAACAGAAAAAAGGGGTAATGGCTTTAAGCTGAAAGAAGGTAGGTTTAGATAGATATAAGCAAGAAATTCTTTACTGGTGATGGTGGTGAAGTACTGGAAAGGGTTTTCCTCATAAATTGTGGATGCCCCATCCCTGGAAGTGTTAAGGGCGGTTGCATGGGACTGTGAGTAACCTGGCTTTGCATCTCCGTCCAAGGCTGGGGGCTGAATTAGATGATCCCTTCCAAAACAAGTTATTCTATTATTCTGTGCTTAATGGTGTCCAAATGATGGCAGTAGGAAAGACAAAGTAAAGGTCCTGTATACAAAAATTTACTGAAAACAACTGATTATTTTTGGGGAGTGAATTACTATTTTTACTGGAGTGAATTATTATTTTTACTGTCTTGTCAATCTTTTGCCTTTGAATGGAATTATAAACATGAGGCCAAAGCACTGATGAGTCATTTGCAAACAAAGATGCTTTGCAGTGATATTCAGAACATGCAATTATGTGCAAATATACATGCTTCCCCACAGAAAATTAATCTGAGGATCAAGGGCTGTGATCACAAATTTCCTTCAAGGTTGCATTCAACCAGTTTCAGCTATGTTTTTCAGTGCATAACTGTATTGCAGGCTACTAAGTCACAAAGTAGTGCAACCAGCAGCAAGTCACACCATGAACACCATATAAGAAAAGGCAAAGCTGCTCCTAGAGTCACACTGCTTAACATTAATAAACCTTGAAAATGAGTTTATAAACCCTGGGAAGAAGATGAATGAAAAGACAAATGTCATCAGTAGTAGAGCTGATGCTTTCCCCAAGGCAGCAACTTCAAGAATGAATTCCCTCTTTAGTCCTCACTCCTTTCCACCATTCTTCTTGTCACTGATTAATTTGTTGCCATGACATATCTCCAAGTAGGACATCATGAAGTATCCACTCATCCAAGAGTGCATCATGAAAGGGGAAAATATTCTTTTAGATTAAAATCAAAAAGGAGTCACAACAAAAGATGAAATGGTAAGGCCTCCTACTGCAACATTAAAAATCCACTTAAAAATCTTATCATCAATTGTCCTTTACTGTGCTGCCCCTCTTCATTATGCGAGTTGTTTGCAGCATTGCAAGCTTCAAAAGCTATTTTCCAGGAGCTTTTCAGTAGATGTGATAATTCAAAGGTGTGCCAATGAAATTTTGACATTTACCTTTTCCCTTAATTTCATTTTTACTACCTTTCTGCTAAAGACAGCATGGATTGAGGCCATAAACTTTGTATCTTATGTGGCAACCAACATTAGAAAAGGCAAAATTGTTTAAATTTTCAGCCAAATCAACCAAAATAAAAAATTTACCATACCTTTAATAGAAGCATTTAAAGGCTCCCTGGTGGGATTTCTTTTCACCTCCTTCTAATCTGTAATTTTGGTAGTAACACTAAATTAGACTTTGTAGGAAATTTTCATGTCCAAAATTAGATCAGGTTAATAATAGGATTCTAAAGCAATCCAAGGTTGTTTCTCTCCATCTTTTCCTTGGAGCTTTTAAGGACTTCCTTCCCCCAAAGAATCAGGCTCTGTGGCATGATTAATTCTTGCTGGCAAGAAACGAGAATTCTATGACACTTGCTAATCAGGAGGGGAAAAGGTGGGAAATAGTCACTCATCTGCTCAGAAAGGATTTCTGTAGCTAAGGATGTGAATATTAATAAATCAAAACCGGAATTGACAATTAGAGTAGACAGTTTGTGGACAAAGCAGCAGATGTGGCTATTCTTTTTAGCTAAAAAAGAGGATCTCGAGCAAAGGCACTGCTTCTCCTCTGCCTTACCCCCCCGCCCCCTCGGAATATGGCATTGTGAGCGCACACACAAACACACACGCACACTCATCACCAGGGAAGCAAATTTGTCGAGTGGCAGAGAAAGAGAATACAACCTGCAAAACACAGGGAGAAGTGGAGAGAAGGACATATGGTGATGTTTTGCTGTGCTTGATATTGTCTTGACATGAAAGACAACTCTGCAGGAGGATTTGCAATGCCCATCAACATGCAAAAGGCAGCTTTCAGCTAAGCAGTTCTGATAGCATTCAGTGGCTAACAGGCATGGAGAAGTGTAGGCCACCTGGGGTCATTGAATAATTAAATTCAATCCTGGTTTTCTCTCCTTCACTGTGGAAAAAAAAAAAACAAAAAAAACAAAACCAACAACAAAACACAACAGAAACAAAATAAAACCAATGAGCCCTGACCTCAGAAAACCAAACAAATCTGCAGGTTTTTCTCACGTAATTAGTTACTTAACTTCTGTTACTACTTCGGGTTAAGCTTTTGTGCTCAGACATAGAAGCTTTCACATCAGTTTCATATCTTTGTGTGAGATGTCGTAGGATAATAAAAGACCCAGTGGCAAAACTTCGGGAGATGAGGCAGGGGGAGGGGAAATTCTATTCCCACCTGAACTGTTGAAAGCATTTGCTCCAGTTGCTCTTGTCGAATTATTTTGCATCGGAGCTCTCTCAGGGTTGCAAAACACTCAGCACACAGCAAACCAGGCTTCCTTGCAATCAGGAGAACTCTAAAGGCTCTGGGCACCATAGGTTTCAGAGCTGGGTAAGAGGTTTTAATGAGCTGCACCCAAGCAAAACCAACATATGTTTTTTTGTTTTAACTGTGGTGTGGCTCAGGTGGAAAGCAGATTTCAACATACGAAGGTGAAAGCATTTGGCTTTCCAGCTAACCACTGCTTGTCATAATAGGAGTATCTGAAGACTTATTCTTGCACAAGGATTTAAAATAACCAGGGATTTTTATGCAGGCAGAATTTTGCATATCTAAATACTATGCATTCAAACTGATTCCATTAACTTTGCTTTATTAATGTAAAGATTTCAGCTTGTGAAAGTCACAACTCATGAAAAGACTCCCTTTTTAATGTTTTTTAAGTTAGAAAATAATACCTTCTGAAATTCTGAAATTACTAGTAGTAGTAGTAGTAGTACAAAGTCATCCTCAGTACTAACATAATATTACCATAATATTGCTATAATATTAATATTAACATATTTTTCATCTTGATTACAACTTCCAAGCACTGCCCATGAGGTGTGAGCAAGTCCCATTATTTCCATTTTATAAACTAAGAAGTTGAGGCAAGAAACTAAGACTTTACTGTTTTATATCTATTATAAAACCTTAGTTGCTGAAAATATTTCACCTTGTTTTCCTCTACTGTTTCTATTCATTCAGCTCCAAAATATCAGAATCTCTGCTAGTGAAATTTTCAAGCTAGTTAGCCAGCATTGCTAATCCTACTCAAGTTTTTGATGCATCTTTCCTGATTTAAAACGTATTTATTATTGCCTTTTCCTTTTGTTAACCTATAATGTGTTTCCAGCAGTTTCCAGCAGCAGAAGAGAAATTTCACTTGTGTATCTCCTTTGGCCTAGAAAGAACTTCTGACTGTTACTGATGCTACCCTGCAAATTATTGAGCCTGAAGGCCCACTCATAAATTACGTGCTGTCCTCTGCACAAATACTTCCCAAAAAGACAGTTCTTGTTAGGAGGAACTGCACTGTACAGTTTAGGTAGTGCTTATGAGGAACATCTCTTTTACTGGAGTTTAGAAGCAATTTAATATAGCTTGAGGTTCATGATGTTTCTCACTGGATCCTGCAGCAGGCATGCATGAAACAACATGCCCTTTACATGCTTGCATTCTTAAGAGGCCTAAATTCAAAACTCAGGCAAAAAAATGTTTTCATCTTGCTCTGTTTGTGTTTCTGCATTTCTCTGTTGCTTTAGTATTTCATCCTAAAATTGTAGTACTGGATTTTGAAAGTATTCAGAGGATCGTGTTAGCATGGCATCTGTTTGACAATGTAAAAATGTGTTATGCCATAAATTTTTGCCTCAAATCAAAATGTAGAGTACTTAGATGTCGGTGGCTTTCTTCAGACATACCCTAGCAAACACCAGAGTATTCTGCTGTGGAGAGGGTTGTCTGTCTTCATTGTCACCAGCTTGTTCTAATTCTGTGTTATTTAAACTATAGTTTATTTTTTGTAACACCAATATTAATGATACTTATTTCCATTTGAATAAAAATAAATTAAAGGCAGATTGTGTACTAAGACATATAATGTAATGGGAAAAAAAAAGGGGGTGTTGTTTAGAGTAAAAACAACACAGGCATTCCATCATTTCATGAGCTTAAGACATGCCTTTTTTTCTCCTCTTTCCCCTTCTGTAGCACTGTAGTCCTGTACCTCATGAAATGACATGAGTGTGAGCCAATACCCCATACGTTACTGGTATGCAAAAGAAAAATAGCCTGTGAAATGTTACAACATATTCCAATATAACAGATAATACATTTTATAGTCATTTGTTTATTTCATTGTTCAAGTGAATATTTGCCTCTGGCTCAGAGAGAGTGACTCTTCAGCCAGTAGTATCCTTTGGCCGCCTCAGACAAAAACAGCCTTCCTGGCAAGGGAGACATATTCCACTGCTGATGAATTGCAAACTGCTGCGCTTGTCGCGCAGCCTTCGCGGCCCCAAGTCCCTGCTGCAGCCAGAGCACGGGGCAGGAGCTGCACAGACACATGCACCTGCAGGGAGAGTCAGGGATATAGTCTGAGGCATAGTGAGCAGGGTGAAAATTGAGACATTGATTAGGCACCCTGGTTTCTCATCCATGAATCATCGGCTTTTTGGTGTCTGGAACGCCCCACAACTATAAACTCCCCGGGGCTGAAAAGAGTAGCGCAAAATACACCCAGCAGACATAATCTATTTAAGTCCTGATTAGATGTGACTTTTTGCACTTTAATTTCCTTTTGTAACCACATAAATTAGAATTTTAATTTATTGGGAAATTATTTTTATTTCATTTTAAACTGGCTGAAAATTCAGATCGGTGTTTAGTTATGTGCATGGGAATCTCTCACCATGCCTGAGCCTTTCTTTTTTCCCTCACTCATGTGCTGGAAGTCTGCTGACTGGAAAAATTTATTGCAAAACTTTCTAAGAAGATTCAAAAAGGAAAAGAAGGTAGTGTGGAAAACAAGTTCAACAGCCGATCGGTGAACTTGAATGGATCTAATTGAGATGCAGTGTAGTGTCATATGCAGTCACCCTTACTCTTTAACCAAACAGGAGCTTTCATATCTGCAAGTTCTATGAAACTAATTGTGAATTTTCTTGGGATTAGTTTAATTCTATGTAAATTCCATGCAATCTGTAGTTTGCAAAAGGTGTGTTTATATCTGATGCAGGCCACATTGAATGAGATAATCCCTCTAGGTACAATTCTCCTTATGTCTTATGCTACGACAGGTATGAGTTACTTACTATGTGAGTCATCCTATTGAGATCCATGCAAAAACTGCTCAGTAACTCCACCACAACAGGCCTTCAGATTAAACAGAAGATCCTCTTTGGTTCAATTACACAAATAATTTAAAAATAAGAAAGTGATAAGACCAACATCCACCACCCTTAGACTAGCATAGCCACACACATACAGTTCATCCTGTCATGAACATTATGACCTCATGACATTAGAAAGATTACATTTTTATTAGCCAGAAGGAAGATTGCCATGATGTCTCATTAATTATTATTATTAATGATAATAATTATCTCATTAATTTTAAGTCACAAGCCTTTACATGATTCAAGTTGGAGGATCTCAGCTTCCCACTAAGGTAAATGTTCTTGGAAAAGTCAGACATCAAAATGAAAGCTGAATTCTTTGGGTATTCAGTGCTTAATACAGTACCTTCATAGTACCTCTGTCTGTGTTTTCCCAAGAGCTCAGTATTTAATGTGATGAGGAAATGATTTTGTGAATGTTGAGCTATTTTGAAACTCTAGCCCATGAGGTAATGTTTTCAGAAATGGCAAAGACGTTGTTTCAGAAATTAAAATATGACCTCAAATACACAAACAGGATCCTGTGAATAAACAAATCAAGATTTACCAGAATAATAAAATGCCTACAAGAGCCTTTGGGAGAACACAAGTTCAGTAACACATTCACTGACTGGTAAAAAAGAGCATATAAAAATCACAGGACATCTTCAACACTCAGAAGCCTCCAGCTTCTATAGAAAGCAGGAAAGTTTGGTATTTTTGAAAACAGGAAGAAGCCTCTTATCTGCAGGTTCTTTAGAAGTTTAAACCAATCTTAAAATGTGGCTCTTCTAAAATACTTTTGACCTATAGTGGGTACATTATTTTAAGTCTTCAGCAAGCATGTATTTGGCAGACAAGGATAAATGATTAAAAAACTTCAAGTTATTTTGATAATATTCCTTCTTTTCTGCTCAGATGTTGTCTACCAGGAGTTATGTTCTCAAAAGCAGGCAAATACATTTGCTGATGTGTTCCATGAATCATTTTTTAATCTACATCCCATTCAGAAACAGTTCACTGCAAATATTCAGAAATGAAGATTTGTCATTTAGTTAGATAAATTACATGACACTGTTCATTTTTGCCCGAATGTGTGATTCAGATAACTAAACTGCAACAGGAAGATTCTCAAAATGCGGTCTGAGTCTAAAATCAGACATTTGGAACTACAAATGAAATTAGAAACTTACTGAGACTTATGTGTGCAGTAAGGGGCTCATGTATCCACATGAACATTTTATGTTCAGCTCCTTGGTTGTTATAAATCCAAGAACCACTGTGAAAGCTGAGATTCTGGTCCACACCTTTCACTTCACTTTTCAGAGCTATGTAGATCAAGTCAGCTTGTATTTGCATCTTCCTCAAAGTGCTATAAGGAGTGCATTGCATCTTTTAATGGTTGTTGGGCTGCACAGAGAGCAGATCCACATGTATCTCTGTGACAGTGTTCCCGCTAAAGTAAAAAATTAGTAATTAAAGCTACTCCCAGGTATCTTAGTTCTAGGTCTTAGCCCAGCTGTAGCCAGCTTGGAGGCCTGAGAACAACACTGCTTCAGGGTAGACACAATTGATTTAAAATTTTTAAGGGCACTTTGTGGGGCAGTCACACCAGGATACACCTCACTGCCTCTTGATCAACCTCCTAATTGCCTTAAGGAGATTGGTGCAGCTGCACTCTCCACACCTGATTCTGATTTTGCTCACCCCCAAGCAGGAGCTGCTGAGAATACCTCACAATTTCAGAAGCCTAAACTGGGTATAAATAAAGATCGTAATCACTCCTGTGAGAACTCAATAGAGATCCAGATTGGCCTGTGCTCTGCCAGGGCATTAGTCACTTTGAGAACTATGATAGTGCAACTTTAGCGAGCTGCACTCCTGCGGTCTGCTTTTCTTTCCCTTAATGGAGTCAGCACACTGAGGCAGATCACACAAGATAGTGCAGACTGAGTCACTGGTTCTCTTACCGTATTTGTCCATCAACAGGTCTGCCATTTCAGGGATGACACTTCACCTTTTAGAGCTTGCTCATACATTAAGGGTATGTATTAATCATCTCCCTTGAGAAGCCCTGCATCACTTACAGCCCTCTGAGACACGTAAGAGCCAGCAAAGAATCCATATCACCACTGTTACTTCAGCATTTTAGAGTATACAGTGAAAAACTACCAGAGTATGCTTGCTGATAAATATTGTGGCACAGAGTGGTTCAATTTGGCTGCTTAAAACGTTGACGGAAGTATGCATTCTTATGTTACCTGCAAAACAATCTACAGCATAAATTACAGGTCTGTATTTGGTATCTGGTAACATACATGTCTCAGCAGAAGAACTTTTGAAATAATGATGTGTTGATGAATACATCAGAAAAAAAGCTCTCATCCACTCCCATACTTAGCTGTGTTATACTTACACTATGTGTTTAGTTATGTCGCTGGTAAATTTACTCAGTGGAAAAAAAAAAACAACACATCAAAACACTTTCTCAACAAAAAAGCAGGCACCACAGCTTCTTAAATGAGTAAAATTTCTGAAGGCAGAAGCTTCTTACTTGTGAGAGTAATACAAGCATATCAAGCAATATGGGCAGATCTAATTTCAGCCACAGATCATTTTCAAAATTCAGCCACAGGAGGAATTTGCAACCACGATTAAAATAAAGGAGCAAATCAGAAAAACTGCTCCTCTGTGTGTGTAATTGAAGGGACAATTAAAATAATTAGAAAAAGAGGTGTACAGAGAGCTGTTCACAACTCAATTTTTCATCCCTCAAAGCCCTTTGAAAAATGTAACCCTAGCAGGATTTTCTGAAAATGATGACATATTGTTCCTTAAAATATACTAAACTATATTGCCTAGCATTCTACACATAAGGTAAAGGCAAGCCTGAGTGTCAATATTCTAAGACAGAAACATTGTACCTGTGAAATAAGTGATAATGTGTGTGACATGACAGCAAGAATCCAAGTGCCTGGGAGAAGTCCTCTCTGTCAAGAATCTTTTAGATGTAACCAGAGAGATGAACTCTGTGAGAGGGAGAGATATAGCTCAAGGATAGTCCAAACTTAGTTGATGGCAAAGTCGTAATGAGCACCTCCAAGTCCTGAGCAATTTTTTTCCGGCAGAATTTCATTTTAGAATTCTGAAGTTAGTTACAGGATTGCATATCTCATAAAGAAGATGCAAAAATTAGGTGTGTAAGCCTTGATGTAGATGCCTCAAGGGATAATAGATTTCAATGACAGCACTGAGGATAAAGTCCTTTCAGGAGGTCTCTTGCCAGGTGCATTCATTCTGTTGGCTTTATTTTAAAAATCTATATAAAACTAGATATAAACTAGAGCTCGCTCTTGCTTTAGTTTATGCTTCACTGAAGTTATTCCAACATAAAACTTGAGTAAGGTGTGAATCAGCTCTTCAGATTCTGCAGTGTTTTCAACTCAGTTGTGGGTGCTAAATCTTGCTGTGGCTGACGCACTATTGATTTTGCCCAAACATTTCTTTTTAATTGATTTCAACTATATATATGTTTTACAGCAATTGAGGAAATAGGGATTGAGTATCTAGCAGAACAATAGAGTCCATAGACCTCTGGTAATCAGGATGACAGCTTATGTGGCACATTTCTTTCTCTGTTTTTACTAGTGTATGTAAATTAATACCCTCTGCAGATTTGCTTTACTGTGATGGATATAAGAAGTTGTAATGACCTAATAATTCTCATGCTGCAAGTCAGTTAGGTTTAGCTATTGCAAATTTAACTAAAATTATATGGACAGCACCTGAGAGTTATTGATGTTGAGCACCCACGACTCCCTTTGAAATCCATACAAGGTAGGGGTGCTCATCCTTTCTGAAAGTAGGCTAGTAATGTATTCATGACAGGCTTTGTATGTGCAAGCCGTACTGTGAGCAGCAGCACTAATTAGGCCTGATTTCAGGAAGACTGCGTCCACACTTGCCTGCCCTGTGATAACTCCCAGTCCTTCCACCGTGGCCTTCTCTCACCTCTGTAACCTCAGTTCCCCCTGCTCTGTTCCTGCCTCAGCCCACGCCTCCACCTCTTCCTCCAGGCATCCCCTGCCCCATTCCCTCCTTAATATTTCTTGCTTCTTTCTTCTACTCCTCCCCTCAGGCACCATACACTTACCTCTTACCTCCTTTCCATTATTTTCTACAGAAACTGGAAAAAAAAAAAAGCCTGATTTGCTGATGAGCTTGAAGTTATTTGACCATGTAGGCTAGCCAGCTGGCAGACAAAACACAGCTGGTAATTATTTAATTCATGCTGAAACCCTCCCCTCATTTGGAGTACTTATTTAGCTCTTTTCTCTGTCTAGCTGCCAGTTTTCATGAAACCTGGAGGAACAGAACACATCTGAGGCTGATACCTTTCTGATAAATTGAGTTGAAATAAGCCAACAGAATCAGAAGTTATTTGAGGGCAGGACAGAAAAAACAAATGGGCAAGTAATACTGTTATGCAAGTCCTATTTCCTTAGGAAGTCAGGCTAATAAAACATACAGGCAGATGTTCATTTTATTTTTCTTCTCATGACCTTTTCTGTCCACTTGGATCCCATTTCCACAACTTCACCAGTACTGGAAGACCTGTTTGCCCTTTCAGTATCTCAGTTACACCTCATGCACCTACATGCAGACATCACCCATGGGCCCATGGTCTCTACCCAGGCAGAGATCATGCAAGCCTACATTTCCTTTGGACAACCACTTTTTTGTTACAGCCCTGTGCATGGTCCTCAATACTGGTAACATCCTAGAGAACAGGTAAATCATGCATTAAAATCATCTTCTTCCTTGATATTGCACAAATTCCTAGAAATCTAAGCCATTAGTGATAACCTTGAAGCCTTGTCAGTCTCTTTTTGTGTTATTATTTTATGGTGTGCTTAGAATTGCAAGGGATGCGTGGGTTGTTTTGGTTTTTTTTTTTTCTTCCTAGATAGCAAACTAAATATTTTTGTCACTTTCTTCTATTAAAAATGCTTGATTTTATTTTTACTTTTTTTTCCCATCCCCAAGAAGCTTTTGGAGGTATCCATAGAGATGTAGCATACAGACAAAAACTGAACAGTGACTTTTCCTCCATGTATGGGAGTTGTGGATGTGAGATAGATGTTGATTCTCAGAATTGCTAGAGCAGTGTAGAAGCCTGTGGGAGAAGGTTGTCCAGTTGTAAACATGAATATGCTTGTGTGCCTAGGGCAGATGTAGTACTATGATTGGCACAGCAGTGCTAAATTTTTTCATGAGCAGTAAAATAGAGTTCATTGGTGGTCCTGTAGCTTTTTCCACAAAAGGAAGGACTTTTGTCCTACTGTAGACAAATTCCATATTGAGCAATTTGTGTAAAATTAATGCAATATGGTTTTCTTTTCCTCTTGCCTACAGACGTTGAAAATTTCTTTTAGCCTCATCTAAAACCACTGGAGGGAACTGGGTTTAGAGCAGACCCTCCATGGATTAGTGCATGCTGCCCATGAGACCAGTCCTAGCTGAATACAAAACTCACAATGATTCCATACAAGCACACATGTATTGCAAGAGGATTTTAATTAATTAAGAACCACAAATGGTTCTGATTATAGCTCCCCATCACACTTGAAGTGATCCCAGTACTGCTGCTTCTGAGGAGACATTGTTCTGCACAGACTTGCTGGTCCAGCAGCCCTTTCCCCACACTGAAAGGCAGTGGGATGTCACACCAGCAGCCACCACAACCAGATAGCTCATACTAAACCCCAGTGAAGCAAAGTCCATGGTAAAGAAGAGGTGTTGGGGTGTGGCTTCCCAGCAATGCCTACCTGAATTTCCAGCTTTGAGCCTGTTGGCCTGAAGGCAGACAGGTAAAGGGAAGAAGCACTTCCACCTACAAGCTCAAGGAGATGTCACCTGTGGTGCTTCATCTCTCCAGGTGCGTACAGAACCAAACAGGAATGGCTGGGGGCTTGGTCCACAGCCTGAATTTCTCACAGCTCATCACTGAGGCATGGAATTGTTAGTTTATCAAGTCTCCTCAGCAGTACAGGCTAAGAAAAGTTTGCTGATATGAAGTTGGAAAGCAAATAACTTTCTTGGACAGATCCTACATTCATCCAGATTTAATGGAGCCCTTATCCCTCTAAAGGAACTGAGAGAAGTCCTCTGCCAGACTGGATAAACTTTACCTATCCCTGACCTGTGAACTTGAGAAAGATTCAGCAGGAATGGCAGGTGAGAAAGTCATCACTACCTCTTTCCTCCTCCATGGGCCCTGTTTTTGAAGGCTTGGCAGCCTGGTTCTTGGCTCCCTCCAGTCCTGCCACTGTCTAAATGCTCCCCCAAAAGAGGAAAACAATGGCTAGTGGAGAGGGAAGCATGTTCAGCTGTAGGGAGCAGCCTTTGTGCTAAGGCCACTGCCTCTGCTCAGTGTGGCAGTCTCTGTGCCCAGAACTGTCTCCCAGGGGATGTCACATCTGCACTATGCACACAGTCTGCCCGTGGCCAGAACTAGGCTGAGTATCAGACTGTTTCACTGGAGGCAGGCTCAGTTGCTCTTGACCAGAGAGCTGGAGCAGCAATTAAATAAAGCTAGTGTGGAATGATGTCTGATGAAGATAAGCCTTTCCCTAATTGCTGAGGTAATAAAACAGCTTCCAGCCTGGTCCAGCATACACCCATACTGTTTCTGACCATCCTGTTCAGCCACATTCCTCCCAGGAGCATAGCAAAACTTTTGGCAGGTGTGAATGGTTGTCTGCTGAGTGTGGCAGAGGACCTGAGTTACCCTGCTTCTTGCAGTTTCCCTTAGTTGATTCTACATGTCTACATATTTGTCAGCTCTGAAGGTGGAAATCCACACATTATTTTAAACATTCAGCAAAGCCTTTAGTATGTCTGTAATGAGACAGCTCTTCAGAAGGGCAATTCAGAGCACTGTTAGACCACTCCTTGGAAGGATCTGGCTCTTACTTGAGAGATGGCATATCTGGATCTAAATGTGGGCTCCAGTAGAACTTGAAAACTACAACATCCATAATGTTATCTCAGGAACCTAGTTGTAAACCTCAGACAGGAGTCGCAGAAAGCTCAATTAATCAATAAACTCAGAGATGAGAAGTACCTCACAGTCAGCTCAAAAATTTGCTTTAAAAACCAAGGATATCTTTCCTGGGCTGCCTAAACTAATGAGGATCCCACAGTTTGCATCAGATCCTGCAAAAGGTTTATTACATGATTGATAAAGGCCTAATTCTGTGTGGTCTATTTTTTTGCTGCTTTATTTCCAGATAATCTGAATGAAGAGGGTCTTTTTATGTGCTGCAGTTACCACTTCTGTGGAAAATCTGATTGTAAAAACCAGGTTTGCACAACCATCCTGAGAAATAGGATGGTAGAAAAAGCTACACAGGGATACTTCTCTGTACTCAGGTATTCTCTCTCATGAATATTACTGACACCAGTTAAAGGAACCATGAAAAGTCCTGTAGTTAATGCTGATTTCACTTATTAATCTAAAATTGATTCTGTTTCAACTATGACTTGATAAATTTTACACATTAAAATGAAATAGTATCATTTGACTTACATGTTTGCACGATGCATTATAATGGAGTAATAGAAAAGCTTTTTGAAATAATCTGAAAGCTGCTGGAGCTCTCTTCCTTTCTCAGAAGTGGGTGCAATAATGTGGAAGGAAGGTGCAGGGATTTGCTTCCCAGAACTTCTTTTCTTGCCCAGCATCAGGTGACATTTGTGACTGCACAAGGAGAAACTTTCAAGACGGATGTTGACTTCTCAGCTGTGACAGCTCCGCGAGCCAGAGGGACTCTACGCAACAAATAGCAAACAGCTGTGTCCTCTGCATATTTTTAAATTACTTTCATGAATGACTATGCAGACGGCACTTTACCATATCTTTGTCTTTGCCCTCTCACTCCCCAGGTCTCTCTGTAATTAGCTGGAGGGCTCTGCAATGAGGGAGTACTTTTGGGACCTTCAGACTTGAGGCATGGTGTCCCTCTCCTCCAGACATGAGGGCGAAGACACAAAACTCGTGAAGTTTTCATGTGTTCAGATAGAGGCCCTCCATTCATGGGTGTTGTCTCTCAAGTGTGCTGGACTACATTCCAACCTCTTTATTTTCCTAGCTTTCCCCCACTGCAGTTCCTTTTGACACAGATGACTGTCTGCAGAGCTAGCTCCCATAATAGCTGTGTCTTGACTAAAACAGTACACCTACTAATTCCCCATACTAGAGACCCTATGCCTGTTCTTTAATGTACATAATAATAATACAAAAGCAACCCTCCCATTAGCCTAGCAGCAGCCAAGTTATACCAAAGATATAAAGAAAAATGGCTTAGACATCTAGGCTTTGCAAAAACAAATCCTTAGGGGAGATTTAATCACTAAATGCTCTGAAGCTGTAGTTGAACAAAAATAACAGTTCAGTGGATACAGACCAGAAGAAGAAAAAAAATAGAAGTCCATTTAACCAGTAGTAACACAAACAATAAATACTCTGTGGGACTGAAGAGCTTTCATTGTGTGATATGAAAATACATCTTACTCTTTCTGCTTAGTTCTTGGTGAGACCGTTTGTCTGTGTCTTCCCCTCTCCTTCTACGGTTTCCACAAAATGGACCATTTTTACTTCACATTTACTAATTCATTTCAGTTCTGGAAGAAAAGACAGTTCTGTCAGTTGTAATATCTCTTCAACACTCAACAAAAAGCAGAGGGCCTGGAAAATGTATGTTATGCAACAAGTCAACCATTTATAATATTTCAAATGTTACTTCCCTTCTGAGTTCTCTAAACAAATATGAAAGGCTGCTAAACCAGAAAGAAATCACATTCTAGCACTGAAAACAGCCATGAAAAAAATGCCAGTAGTAAACTTTAACTCTCAGCTGCTATAACCATCAGTGGGTCAAGAGCAAATCACATTGCAATGAATTTGGTTAAGAATTTTTTTTAACCTTTTCAGCACCAGGATATAAAGAATGCTGCTCTTCATAGTAACCCTTCAATTCAGGTCAGTGAGACTTTTAAATACATCTATGTGAAATATTATGCTTTTACCTTGCAGGAGGTGGTAGGCTTTTTTTTTTTTTTTTTTTTTTTTTTTTAATATTTCCTGGAGTTTCATAGAAACATCTAAATCTCTTGGCCAAGCACTGATAAAGTGCTGGTATCTGGCTGGCTTTGACATCAGATTTATGAAACAAAAACTGGGGTCAGACCCACTGAAAACCTGCAGTTTCTCTGAGTTTCCTCTCTGCCAAGCCCTCTTTGCTAAATGCAGAACTCAAAACAGACTGAAGGCTTCTTGCAGCCCTAGGGAGTTCTTGGCTGGTAGATGGAGAATGGAGCCCAGCCTCCTTCCTCTCTCCCAGCCAAAGTGTCAGGATTGGATGCAGATGCACTGCACCGCCTTCCAAGTTCCTGCACTAACTTGGGAGTCAGCGAGATAAAATTAAAAGTCAGCACAATGAACTGAGGTCGCTCTGTGCTCCTGGGGCTGGTCTGACAGTCACCAGGCAGGAGAAAAACCAGGGTGAAGTCCAGCTGTGCTTGCTGAACAAATAGCTATTCCCTAGAGGACAGCAGTCTCAAAGGTGGTCAGTCACAAGCTTTTCAGCAAATTCGACTTCTGTCATACCAGGAAACTTACGTATGATCAAAGTACTCTTCAAACACTGGTCCAAATTCTGAGCTCAGTTTTATAGAACATGTCCAGAATTACTTCTTAAGCCAGCAGAGTTGCTGCTGCTTAATATCAGTATCAATTTGGCCTGATGCAATTTGGCTAAACTTGCTGAAATTATGGCAAAGTATGTAAATGAGGAATGGTTTTACTCTCTTAGCTCTTCAACGGTTTGCTTTTTCCCTTTTGGCTCCTGCTTTCCATTTAATTATGCCAGGCTCTAAAATGCATTCTCAATGGCAAGCCAATATTTTGAGTAATTGCAAGGAAGAGAGGATTTCTTGTTCGACATATACATTAGCTAATTTTCCCTGGGTTCTGATACTAACTATCAGATTCCACCACCCCACCCCCTTGTCTATGGGCCGGGTTGTTTTTTTTCTCCTTGTTTTCCAATTGTAAAGCAGACATCTGGCAGCTCTCTGGTAGCAATAGCTGATACACTCACTCTGCTTACTGCACTTGGCCACTTCTCTGTGGGAGGTAGGAGAAAAGGCAAAAGGAGCCGTGGTTTCAGATTCAAGCCCTTATTTTCATCCTATGTAATTCCACAGCGGGATGTTTTCCTCCTCCTACCACCCTCAGGCTTGTGCTTTCTATTATCACTGAAAGACCAAACTAGCAAAAAACAAAACCAGTAAAAAACTGCCTTTAACATCAGGGAAAATCTTTCCAGTTTTCCTTTTGCAAACACCGTTCTTTTTCTTCTCCTCCTAAACCTCAGCTGAACTCTTCCATCTCCAGCAGCCCCAGAAGCAAGGGGCACCTGAACTGGGGCAGGGGATGCTCGATTCGGCGCTGCCACCTGGCCTGCCTGATGCTTGCTGCCTTGGAGGTCACAGCACCCGGGGAAGTGATGTGGAGAGCACCTGCCACGCTGTTTTTCTGCAGGAAGAGTCCCCAGGGGACTCAGAGACATGTGGGAAGGGGAGGGGAGAGGGGAAGCAGCACATGACTGTATCTGCCATAATTTGCCCTGTTTGTTCCCCTGAGTTCTTGAAAGAGAATGTAACGGAGCCCTCCATGACCTCAAGCTTTCACCTAAATATTTAATAATGATTTATACTACTGTTATGTTGATTAAGACTGAGTAAATATATATACTACACATAAATTATTTCATTCTAAATCAACGCTCACTTTTTTCTTTATTTTTTTCCCTCGGTAATGATCATCATTAGACTGGAATGTTTCTCATGCTTATAATTTTTTAATAAATTGAAATTATTTTTATTTCAAAATAATCCCCACATGCCCCTGTGTAATTTTGAATATTAATTCATTCCTATTCCCATATCTGTGACAATCCTGCCTGAAGTCATTTAGGCTCATATGAGAAGGATCAGATTTTATTCTTGAACAAACTATAGAGTCTTTTATGCTTTTGATACCAGTGTATTTCAGCTTCAACACAAAATAATTGTCAAGACATCAATTGGTCTGCGTAAAGGCCAAATTTCATGTGATACTTCTTTCTCCATCACAAAATATGCATCTGATAGGCTAGAAATTATTTTGATATTTGGTTCCAACAGTGCAGGCTTGTACACATAACTAATAGACATCTCTTTCATGTTCGCATTTTTATCATATTCCCCTACTGTCTTTATTCCCACACAGTTATATTGCAAGAAACTGCTCCCTGATATTTAAGAAAAAAAGGAAGTACTGAATGTCTTAAGCAAACTTACGTCTCTGCAAAAATAGCAACTATGATGTGTCAGCCTCAAATAACATCATCAAGTAATTTTCTGAGTAATACTGATAATTCAGCCTCAAAATGGCATTTTTCAACTTCTACACAAGAAATCATAATGTTTGGAGTTGTCATATGAATATGTATTATAAAGCTTTAGTACCTCAGAATGTCTGAATGTATAAATATGAAGAGCACAGAAGAAAAATAAAAATGCTTTAAAAATAAGCTCAACTGATTGAAAACTCTGGCTAGGAATTTCTGCAGTGCATACTGGGATTGCGCAGTAGCAGTGAGCCCAGGATGTTGAAGATGTACCATTAGTCTTTAGCCATGTAATCTCAGTTTGAGACTGTCAGCAGCTCTTAATATACCCTATCAAAGGATCCTCCTAGAACGTGTAGAACAGGCTTGGTGAGTAGAGAACAAAAAAAACCCAAAAAAAGCAACAGCAAAAAAAACCCCAAACCTGCAGCTCACAGTTCTGGCTTCACTGCAAGTGATAGTAATTATCTTCATTGTTTGCTTTAAGCTCAGTCACAGGGTAGGACAGTGAGGGCTGGGGAAGAAGGCTTTAAGCAGAAACCTGAACATGATACAGAGTGAGACAGCATAAAAACAACGCTTTTGTGGAAGCGTCTTTTGTCCTAAGCACATTTCTGGTTAATTTTAAGAAAGGCTGATATAGCACTCAGCCAGCTAGAGGAGGTATGCTCAGGTTGTGCAGCAGTGGAATTGGCCAGACACCAGCCTGAGGGCAGGTTTCTACAGCACAGGAGATTATTTATCCAAATCACTGGTCCATTAGGAGCACTCTAAGCTTCAGAGGCCAATGGTGCTACAAGTGCTGCTCACTTATCCTGCTCCCTGCTACAAAACTCAGCAAGGAGGTCCTTCCCCAATGTGCTCCTGCGTGAGGGCAGATCACCTCTCCTGTCTGCAAAGGGCAGGCAAGGTCACACTTGACCTTGACACTTGACCTACCTGTCTGGTGTGTCACCCCCAGCACTCAGAGGGGGTCTAGCCAAATTTATCATGGCAGATGGGTCATCTGTAAGACAACTGTACTGCTCCAGCGTTAAGGTGACTAAACTCCAGAGCGTGCAAAGTGTTGTGCTGTCAGTCTTAACTCAGAGTGAGCAGTCTCTGCTCACATCACAGTAACCGTGATGGACTGGGTGTTAGCTCATTTTCAGTTTCTATTTCAAAATTGCTTTCATAAACTACATTTTGGGGTGGGTGGGGGAGGGGGAGAAGGGGGAAGGATGACAAAGTGGGGGAAAAGGATTTGTCTCTCCATGTAAACCTAAGCACCAAATGAGACATCCTCACCCTCACCAAAAACCAAAAGTATAGGTCAGAATCAGAGCATCCTCATGCTTCGACAGTTGTGATCCCACACCCAGGGCTTAAAGTCATTCACAGAGGAAAAACTCAGTAAAATAATTTTAAAGGAAACTTGTAGTTATTTTTCTCCAGTATTGGCTTTCAAACGGATCAGTTCTGTCTTGTGGAACTTCTGTCCTCCTCAGCTTTTTTAAAAGCAATGTCCTATATATTTTAGATTCAGACTTGGTTTTTCACTTGTACAGAAGCTTATCACATATGAAGTATTGGCTAAAGTAAGAAAAATCAGAGATTTGGCAAGAGAGTTGTAAGCATTTATATTTTACCTCACATTTGGGACAGACAAAGTGCATGTATATGATTGGTTACTGTGGCTCTGCTGATGTGCACTAATTCGTTGAGCTGCAGTAAACTTAGCATCTGTCTGAGCCCTGAGGGTTTGTCTACACACAAAAGTTGTTGTGTTTAACCATACCATTAAAGTGCAACACAGCCCTCAAGGACAGATGCAGTCAGTTTGATATAAAAGTATGTAAACCCACAGAACTTGGCCCTGCAAGAGAACAGCAGTAAGCTAAAGGTATATAAAGTATCTTTAAACCTTAGTATAACATTACCTATAGGAGAAAACACCAGTGTATCACCACTTCATGCAATTAAGTCAGGGGAAATACTCTGCAGAAACCGGGCTTGAAGTAATACAGTACCATTACTGCTGTTAAAATTATAGCTGAACACATGTTTCAAATCATTCCACGTCTGTGGTGTATGACATTCAGCAGGGAAAAAAATCACCCAGACTGCACACAGGAAAAGTGTGTGGGGTGGGAGGGAAACACATACAAATGCTAAAATGCCACCAAGAGTCTTGTGTAAGAGATATTAAACCTTTCTGTTCAAGTAAGAAATGGTGCATTAAAAATTCAGGAACTGGAGAACAGGAAGGAATCTGAATCAAAAATTCAGATTAATTGAGCAAACAGTCAATTGCTAAGCTTTCTGCATTATGTGTTCATTTCGTAATTCATGACAATTAGGTGACTTTAGGAAGGTGGAAAGTATGACAGTAACTTGATAGTTGGCAAACAAGTTTATCTGTAGTTCTTGTAGGAGCTTGATTTGAGACTTGGAACCCATATAATAATGTATTCAGTTTTAAAGAGGAGCAAGAGAAAACGTGAGCCTTGCACATGCATTGGTAGAAAAAGTTTAATATGAAATATATACATTATATGCTGAATATATGCATAGAGTGTGGTCTATGAGGAAATTCTTTGCGGTAAAGGAACGACATTGCTCCTGGAATGGATAATAAATTACAGACCATTTCTTTTGGCATGATTTAGAATATTTATTGCAAATATCTGCCATAACATAATCTGCTCTGTGACACAAACTGGTAAAATGTGTGGGGCATATTCTTTTGTCCTCTAAGGAAAACACGAAATCTGAATTTCAGTGTATAAAAAGGTTTCTGTAAATGACAAAATGACAGCCACTGTTAAAGAAAAAAATGACCATCCTTCAGTGGTAACACGTGACTTTGTCCTGATGTACTTCCTTTTCACTTCCATGACATAATAGAGCCTATGTGGGTTACCTGGTGAGGTTTTGGTAGCAGGGCTGTGTGAGAGACTGGAATGTTAAGGGTCAGGGACTCAGACAGTGGGCGCTCTGCTGAGGCCGGGTTTGCCAGGGGCTTCCCAGCCAGGAGGGAGGAGGAGAGGTTTTGGGGGTGCAGTGAAACCTCTGATCTGTGTAAGGACAGCCCAGGTGCGGAGGGGTGAGCACCCACCGCCGCAGGGTGACCGTGACAAACCAATCTTCGCTCAGTAACTGGAGAGGTTGTGAGCCAGATGGGGGAAAAGAAATAGACCCTGTGGAGATAGAATAGTGCTTTTTATCATGCAAGTGTCCTCCCTCACACAAACAGGCTCAGGTGTAAAACTACTTCCTGGGAGATTTATCGGGACCTTGGCATTCTCACACAGGCCTGGGGGTTTCAGTCCCTTCTGACCAGGCACAACCTGCTCAGCCACACTGACCTGAGACGCAGCTTAGGAGGTATCATAAACCATCAGAGACCCCCCCAAGCACCCCCAGACTCATTTCTGAGGCCTTCCACCAGAGGATTGTGATGCACAATGTTGCAACAGGCTTGAACTCCCCTAAGGGAGGTTCCTGGGCATTCCTACCTGGGCATATTAATTAACACATGAATTCTGTGTTTCAGGCACTTCCCCTACCCCAGATAGATTAGGACTGAGATCATCACCTCACCCAATTGATATCAGAATTGAAACAATCAAGTCTTGTCACTGGATTCATGGGTGGTGACTGTGTATCTTTCAATTCTAATCCCTTCATTCTGCTTCTTTTCCTTCTTTAAGTGTTATTTTTACACTTTCCTATTGCTATATTTCTATAGATAAGAACCAAAATAGCTACATACCTCCTTTCCATTGCAAACAAAACTGTTCTAAAATCAGTGTAAATATATTGGATGGATGGATGGATGGATGGATGGATGGATGGATGGATGGATGGATGATAGATAGATAGATAGATAGATAGATAGATAGATAGATAGATAGATAGATGAAAACATCGTCCATTCAGTGTCATTTCACTCTAGCCACCCCAGGGGATCTATTAACAAGAACCCCAGGTACCCTTGCCTTCAGGAACGGATTGTAACAGGTCAGCTTCTGAGAGAAGACACCAGAAGACACCAGAAGGTGTTCCCATGTTGGACAGAAGGAGGTCCAGATGACTCCAGGGTGGGCCAGCTGCTGACCAAAGCTAAGCCTGATAAGCCTATCCATGATGTTGGCCTCACTTGTGTAATAACATATTTAAGGAGTGGTAAAAAATGTTGCACGATGGCATCTGAGAGAGAAGAGGGAGAAAATGTGAGAGTGAAGTCCTGCAGACATCAAGGTCAGTGAAGAAGGAGCAGGAGGACGTGCTGCTGGTGCCAGAGCAGAGCTCTGCCCCTGCAACCCATGGAGGTCCATGGTGGAGCAGAGGTCCACCTACAGCCCCTGAAGAATGTTGCAGCAGGTGGATGTGCCCTGAAGGAGGCTGCAGCTCACAAAAGATCAGTTTTTTTGGCAGATGTGACTCTGGAGGGGACCCACGCTGGACCAGGCATTCCTGAATGGCTGCACCCCATGGTAAGAATCCACACTGGAGAAACTCTTGAAGAGTCACACCCTGTGGGAAAGACCCACTCTGGAGCACTTTGTGAAGGTCTGTGTCCCACAGCAGGTACCACCTGGGGAGGAGTGTGAGGAGGAAATGGCAGGGATGAAGCAGTGTGAGGTGAGCACAAACCCTGCTCCTCACCCTCCCACACTGCCGGAAGGGAGGAGGTAGAAAAAGCAGGAGAGAAGCTGAGCCTAGGAAGAAAGGTAGGAAAAGGTTTTTGAGTTTTATTCTTATTTCTCACTATATTAGTCTGTTATAATTAATTGGTGATGTCTTACATTAATTCCTGTAAGTGGAGTCTGTTTTGCTAATGACAGTAATTAATAAGTGTCCTTAGATCGACTCATGAGCTCTTCACCACATTTTCTCTCCCTGTCCTGTTGATGGAGAGAGAGTGATAGAGCAGACTAGAACATTAGTGGACAGCTGACAACCCAGCCAAGGTGAATTCACCAAAGAGGGAGTAGTGTTAAAGGACGTATTCTCATACAATTTTACTTCTTTTATATTAACAACTTCCTCAAATAGTAAAATACCACTCAAGTGTGACACAAGCAATAGGCCCTACATAACTACCTCTGTAAAGAAGAACCTTCCTCAGCCTTTTAGAACCAACTTTTTCAGAGCACAAGCATCCATGTGCTGATTTCATTTTGTCATAGGATACTTAGTTTTGTCATTATACTTCCAAATCACAAAATTCCCTCTAGTTCTTCTGTACCAATATATTCAGCATTATTAGAATAGCACAGATTCATACCCAAAAAAAAAAAGTACGGCACAGCAGTATCAGGACACGCCGTGGGAGACTGTTCCCAGAAGAGTGATGCACCAGTGCTTTGTGCTGATTGTGCAGATACACACATGCACTGAATCAATGGAGTGGACATTTTCCAGACATATTACATCCAGAAATAGTTATTTGCTGGGCATTTCATAAAGATGAAAGCAGCTACAGCCAAAACCAATATCTGATTGTTACACCAGTTTGGAACAGGCAGTTCTTCTTCAGGCCTTTTATTATTGAAAGAGAGAAATATTGGGAAGAGTGTTAAATTACTGGGCATTATCTCTTCTGGTGGAACTTCTCATATCCCTGAAATTAAGAGGGACATATTGACAATGGCATATCTGTAGAGTTTGAAGCTTCTCTAATTCCAGCTTACTTTAGGTGTTTCAAAGGCTGTCTACTTACCAGTACAGGCCCTCAACCCCAGCCTAGAACAAAGAGGTAGCCTGGTGTTTCCTTTTGTCTGTAACCTGTGATGCTTTCTGATACTCAGGATATGAAGAGAAAATGGCTTTCCAGTCATCCCTTGTGCTTACCTCTCCCAGCCTTAAATATGCCTTCAGTACAGTTGTCTGTAAGAAGAGCTGCACAGAAGGAGGTGTAGGTGATAGCTGTACAGGGCATCATTCTCACATAATCCAAGTGGCACTGAGGAGAAGAAGGTGCTCTGAAGTTTGTGCAAAGTGAGCCTGGCTTCCCTGCAAACCATCCTAGCACCTGGTGTGAATTCCTTCCTAGGTGGCCACAGCCCACATTACACTCACTGAACCAAGTATAATTCATATGAGGGAAACAATTGATCATGTACAAACTCATACACTGGCTCAGCCATGCAGTAAAATGCAGTAACACAATAAGTTTCAGATTTCACGTGGTAGAACATTATTTTACCTCACCTTTTAAATAACCACACATAAAATCACCCATCAATGATGCATAATACATGCATGGTAACTCAGTCTTGTATCTTATCCAGGTGTTATGTCTGATGTATTGTTTGGTGTGTGCAGATATATGTGAACTATTTTTTTTTTTCTTCTTTTACTGTTTTCACATCTATTTATGCTAAGCGAGTTCAACTCTTTTAACCAATAGCAAGAGAAGAGCCAACTCCACAGATCTGAACGACCTGTACACTTTAAAAATGCAATTTCACCAAAGACTTGTGGTGTAAATGAAGTGTTTGGTTGATTATAGACACTGTTGCTGCACTATAGCACACAAGATAACCACAGCCCAGTAGCTGTATCTTTCTATTTTTAGCTCATTTTCATTAAAATTTCTATGTAAAGTGGTTTTGATAATAATAAAAAAATTGTGCATTTTCAATGCATATCACACAATGACAACACACTGACCACACAGCAGAGCAGGGCACTTCAGCTATAAAACTGCATTTCATATGAGAGCTCTCAGAAAACATAAGTTTATACAATAAACTTGTATAATAGATAACATATGGGCCAGTAATAAGGCCATCAGATGTCATAGATGGTATAAAACATACAGGCATCTGGGGTGGGGTCCAGTTTTGAATTAGGTGTTTTCTGCCCCATACCTAGGGAGTCAAAATCCCTCAGGAGGACAATCTGGAAACCTTGTAAACTGGACAAGTGTCCTGGGGTGATAAGTGTCCTTGATTAGGGAGTCACCGTGACACCCATGTTAGGGCAGCAGGCAGGCCTCTCCCCATGCTCCAGCTCTGGGCCTGGCATTACTGAGCAGGTGAAACTGTGCTTGTGTTTTGTTGGAAAGCAGTGAGGAATGAAGAAGTCCTGCCCCTCCCTGTAACTTATTGTTTCCTACTCCTTGTAAGAGCTTGGAAACTTTCTCAGCGCAGTACAACAGTGTCATTCCAGTGCTGAATGCCTCAGCTATCAAAGAGGTGACGTGGTGCAATGCAGAGACAG
Source organism: Parus major (assembly GCF_001522545.3). Lineage (NCBI taxonomy): Eukaryota > Metazoa > Chordata > Aves > Passeriformes > Paridae > Parus > Parus major. Next base: position 52,971,368 of record NC_031799.1, on the reverse strand, counting down.
GGACCCTGCGCTTTCACCAAGCACAGAGCTCTGCTGTTGCAACTCACAGCCTCCTTTCTCTTGACTAAAAGTCTGGAAGACAATGAGGAAAAACATCATTCTTCTTTCTTGCTTTGGATACACAGGAGTGGGAAATTGCAGGCGAGCTTTCTCAGGCTGTGAGAAGGACTGAACCCAAGTCTCCCACAAGTTGACTGAATGCTTTTGTTATCCAGTGAGTGGTGGCTGCTCCTTTCTTTCTTGAGACAAACGAATTGACCACGTCAGCATTTAGATGAGAATCTGATCCTGACAACAAGGAGCCACGTATATTTGGAGGGTAGCACATAGGTGGGCTCGTGCGTGGTACCAGGCAGAGACTCAGAGCTCAGCACTGAGAGCTGTCAAAGCATCTCTGAATCAAAGCTCTTTTAAGACTTTTAAGTCCAAGAAGGGTATGCCCAGGGCTAAAATTGAAAGACAGTATCTACGGACCTCAGTCTTACACTTCTGTGGCGTAGCTCCACTCTAGCTCTACTTTAGCCATGAAATCCCTTTATTTGACATAGTTCATGCTTTCATCTTGACACAGATAATTAGATCTTTCAGTTAGGATGAACTAGTGGACACAACCACTGATTTTCTTCAGATATTTGACCTTTTAAAAGTAAGATTTTAAAAAACAAAGTAGAGAGTATGACATGTTTTTATTACATTTTATGTTTTATATGCATACTGAAACGTATCAGGAACTCTAGGACAAAAGTAACCTCTGATGTCTTGGTGATGTTGCAGCCATTTCCCTTCCAAAATGGGGGATGTCCACTAACAGATACTCACTGAAGAAAGAGTCTATGTCAAAATAGGCACATATAGGGAAATATTCACTGTTCCTTAAAAAAAAAATAAATGGAAGGGAGCAAAAAATTGTTCCTCATTGACAATATTCTTAAACTGTCTCCTCAGTTTTATTCAAATTATTATTATTTTCATCACTTCAGTACTAAAAAATTTTGCAGGCTTGAAGCAAAACATTATATACAGTGGGAAATAGAAGCTACATAAATAATTATTAATAGACTAAAAATAACTTACCCACAAATAAATACATGGTTAAAAAAAAAAATAAAAGAACATGCAATTACTAGAGCTCTATTTATTAATACTGTCTGGCCAAAAAGCACTTGGAAATAAATTGGCAGAAAACCAAAGCTTCCTGCAAGTACAAGTACAAGAAAACAAAATTAACACAACCTTGAGTTAATTTTAGCTGTGAATAGTTAAAGCAAAAAAAAAAAAAACACAAACCAAACAAACAAACAAAAATCCAACCCAAACTCTTTATTTCAAAATGTTTATTATTTCTTCACTGTGTACTTCTCACCCCACTTGAAGACAAGTATTTGAAAAATCTTTATCAGTAAAGTTCTTTGGGGCTACTTAATATTTTCAAAGAGAAACACTTAGATTACATACAAGATTCATAATTGCAAAGTAGAATTGCAATGTTGAATCAGCTTTTGTCACTTAGAGCAATTATTGTCTAAAGAACCCCAAACACTATCAGTGGTTTTTGTTCTGTTTGAATCCCAGTCTTATGTGTGCTCCTATGCACTTTCAAAACCTTACTACAACCAGAGAGGCAGAAAGCTAATCTTTTCTGTCAACTTTGTGCCCTCCTTCTCTGGAGGCACTTTAGAAAGTTCATTTATATATTTTATATCATATGATTATAAAAATTGCCTGAGTTGGTCAGAATTTCTCGCCTGTTTTCGCTAAGATGAGCCAAAAGTTATCTCCTAGAGACATGCCTTCAGACGCCAGAAGAGACATCAGACATTAGAGCAAAGCAAAGATACACTTAGTCTTCCCCTAAATCTTTTCTGGCTTCTCAGAATTTGCAGCTTGTAGGTTTACTGAGTCAGGAATGATTTTCCACAATTTAGAAGGCTTCAGGTATTCACCTTCCATTAGCTAGTTTAATTTTCATTAAAAAATGAAATTAAATGTTTGGTAGGAAATGTTAGGTTTCACAGGACCCTGTGGTGAAGAATTTCCACCGTGTAATTACCCGTAGTGTGTGCAAGATCCACCTCCTCTGATTGTCCTGACTTGTCCTCTTCTGGATATTTTCTCAACCTAAAACAAACTTTCTGAAAGCAAAAGAAAATAGACCCACTACAGAGTTACATGATAGTAAAATTCTTTTCTCTGTATCCTTTCCTAATACTTGCCAAAAGTTAGTGTGCTTTTTTGATCACTAAGTATATTTTGTCATGAAACTTTCTGTTATAAACTGAAGCCCAAGTCCTGACTCATTACTGTCAGCTCAGACCATTTATTTTATATCTTTATGAACTCATGGGGGAAAGGAGAGAAAGGCCATGTCCTGTGTGCATCAGTCTGTATTTACCTTGCTAAATTTAATCTGTAATTTTCATCCTCAAGTGCACAGTCCCACAAAGTTCTTCCACCGTTCTGCACGCATAACTCCATCATTACTCTCCCATGCCCAATGGTTTTGCCATCAAAATTTGTCACCTCTCTGTACACCCTTGCCAAATCAGAGAAGTTTCCTAAGTCTGTGGCAGTCAGTTGTCAAGCACATCTGCACAGTCATGCAGAAAAGGAAGAAAAGCCACAGAGATAGCAGAGCTACAGAGGAGAACAATGAAACAGTCACAAATTTCAATTATTTGTTCATGCATTAATTGGAGTCTAGATTCCAGGAGACTGACAAAGGAAATACAAGATAAAATCACTCTTTTGGAAAAAGTCATCTCTAAGCCATGGTTTTGTTCATGAAATAAAATTCCTGCAAGGCACATCAGCTGATAATATTTTAATGGGTTTAGATTTTAATACAGTTTAACCAAGTCACACTTAAATCAATTTAGAATCCCTCTAGCAGACTTAAGTGATTGAATACATCACAAAGTAGCTGCTTTGTTATTACTTGCATAGCAGAACTGCTAAAGCAGATTACAGGTATTGCTACTATGCACACTTGTCTAGAGCACATAAGAAATGAGACAACTCAACAGACAGCATTGTCCCCAGAAATAGTGCATAGACCCACAGCTGTCTTTCAGAATGCTACATTGTGACAGGAGGCAGAAATGTTCTCCCAATTATTCATTACTTTTTGTTTATTTACATGCTAATATGCTAACACACAGGCACTGTTCAGAAATGCTGCTGTACTTACCACAGTCAGACCCTCCCTCTAGCAAAGCAGAGCCAGCCTGTGAGCTATGTGTCTTGGGTCAATAAATTCTGATGCTGCTGGACACATGGACATGGGGAGGATGTGTGCCTCTTGCTAATGCCTGGCTCCTTGAGCTTCCCAAAGCCAGCACACAGAAGGATGGCATAGAAGGTACACGAGCTAAGAAATTCCCAAGCTGTATAAAAGTACTATCACAAAAACGGTGCTGCAAAAAGTGCTCCTTGGAGCAGCGCCTGGCACACAACCTGCAGATAACAGCATGAAAATTGATGGGGAGGGACATAAGCAGGAGCAGCTGTGGTCCAGAGCAATTGGTTTGCACCACAGCCATTTTTTCATCACTCCAAAGCTGTGGCACTCCAGTGAGGAAGGGATAGTAAAAGTCTCCAGGGCTATTTAAAATTTTGAGGAACTGTTCCGGGGTACTCTTGTTTTTTCTGCGTGTTAATGCAACCTTTTCCTGGCAGCCTGTGGGCCATATAATACATTCTGCACTCCCTCTGCAAGCATGCCATACCAGCTGGTTCTGTTTTCATATTTCAGGTGGCACCTGATGTGTGGCCTGCCAAAGGCTCCTGAAAGGTTAAGCTGGGCTTTGACAACCTCATATTAATCATTCTACCAGTTTTTCTCTCCATACCCTGCTGTCAGGTTTTAGCACTGAAATACCAACATAATTGAAATGTATATAGATTAGAAATGCATATAGAAATTTGTAAAAATACCTATCTTCTTTTAATTCTTTGAGTTTACAAATAAATGCAAGAACACTACATGACTTAGGAAACAGCCAGAACTTTGGACCAACTTATGTCATGGGAATGCATGCCCACTGAAAATTAAACAAACATTTCCTAAGGCCACCTTACTTTGCTGCAGTGTACCCTGAAGCCAACAGCACAGTTGTGCACGCTGCCACCAAATGCAGATTATCATTTGAATTCTAGCAGTAGACAAAACATCTTCACTAAAAGCTGTTCATGAGTTCATTAATCAGAACCTATTCCTAAATTGCCAGAACATTGCCTAACCTATTGTGAATTTTGTGATAGAAAGTTGTGGGTTGTCAGTGAAGTAAAATTTGAGGGAGTTTCTTTAAACACAGTGGTCCTGGGAGCAGTGAGGAATCACAGGTGACTATACTGGGAGGAATGCTGCCCTTTCTGTCCCCTCCTATAGTATGCCCATTGTTGATAAAGGCTGTCTTCTTTCTGTTGGTGTTCATTGTGAAGAGAAATGCACTAGTTATTTACTGGTGAAAATGAGATGGCAGTAACAAGCAATGGAAGACAGTGTTGTTTTTCATTTTGCATTGATGCCCCTCTACAGAGGCATGCATTTCTCATATTATTCTTCTCAAAGACTTTATTGTTCTGGCTTCCTGTTACAAGTCAAGCTGGTGATGGCAGACTCATGAAATCCCATTAGCATACTGAGAGCAGTGTATTACAGTACCAGGCAATAGAGCAAATGCAGAACAATAAGTATAATAGGGAATGCATTACCCCAAAATGGAACAGCAGCTCTGTACTCAGTACCAGTTCCATGAAGGTGCCTTCTCACTGCTTGAAAACAAACAAACAGCATTTTTAGGGTTCAGTTGCAATGTCAAGTAAAATCTGGCTAGTTTAAACCGAGGAAAACAGATGCCAAAGGTGTTATGCTACATGTCCAGGTGCAACCATCTATCTCTCCCTGTTCATGGACTCCAATTTAAATGTTTTTTGACTTTCAGATATAAAGAGCTTATTATTTTTTGATATAGAGCTATAACTGGACCCTGTAAACAACTGAACTTACTTTTGAGTCTTATTCTTTTCTTGGCTGGCATCAATGGCAAGCATGGGATGGCAGCCTTCAGAAGACAGGTTGTCTTTAAAAGAACCAGTGCTTGTGGAGCCTGAACTAGAAGGAAAATGGCTAGTTTGTAGCCAGTCAAGCAAAAGCCTGTTATGGATGAGCAAGAAGACAGCTGGCACATCAAGATGAAATAATACCTCGGTAACGCTGGCAGTTCTCAGGGACAAGCCTGTCCTGCAGTGTTCATAAAGGTCAGGGAGTAAAGGTAGGTACAGTAGGCAACTGCAAGGCCCTTTTGGGGAAAAGGGGACAGACTGACTAGGATAAGGAGCAATTCTGCAGAGGAATTGAAACTTACCTTTACCTCAGACAAGCACTGGAAAAGTCTCTTCAAAGATGTGGATTCCCACTGCCTGTGACATACTGGTGTGTTCAAAGGTGGGAAAGAAGGTTTTTTTTCCCCCAGTTTTTCCAGAATGAAAAGGATGATCAGTCTGAAAGACTTTTAAGAAAAGCTGTCAAACACTATAAAAAAGCAAACCAGATTATGTATTGGCATACTGTTTAAATGACTAATCACTTTCTATTTTAAATATAGGTTTTAATTCTAAAAACTGAAAAGAGAGAGTTCAGATTTTTTTTCATGAGTTAGTAACTTGCAATGATATTGTGATATGGACTATAATTTTCTCTCAGAAATGATCCAAAGGGTCTCTTAGACCAACAGGTCTACTGTTAGTTCTGGGCACTCTCTTTGCAGATGAACAAAGGAGTAAAATATTAAATGAGAACCTCACAGTGGAGACTTCTACTAAGACAAACATTTGCATGTTTAGTTGTGTGGCTGAATATAGCTGAAATGCATTGGCATGGGTCTCAGTGCTAGTTCATGCTACCTGGTGTATTCTTCTGCCATTTCCTTTGTAAAATTCAAATATTAAATGGGGAAAAGCCAACCTGAAAACCAAAACAAAAGAGGTGATAGTGTGCTATATTTTGTTTCATCTTTCCAAATAGGTTAGGCCTGTTCTGACATAAGGAAAAATAAAGTCTTCGTGAACTAGGCCAAAGATGGGAATGGACAAGGATCATGAACATCTTCAGAAGCTTAGGAGAAAAGTTCCATTCAGGAGTTCAGACTAAAGCTGAACAAGGGTTTGAAGTTAAGAGAGAAAGCTGACACCCAGAAAAGCATCTAGATGTTCTAGTTTCATCTAAGCTTTCATGCAACTTGCCACACAAGATGATGGTTCAATAATAAACATGTCAAACTGCAGACAGGCCTCATTATGTGAGCACGAAGGAACTTGTTAGGATTTCCTACCATACACTATCAAAGAAGATGCCCATTTGAGTTTTTTGTAGAAACACAAAACATAGAAAGGACAGTTTTGGTTGTCAAGAATAGATAAGCTTGCAAGAGATATTTTAAATCACACAGATCCACAAAATCTCTACTTCACCTAGTAGTGCATAACACATGCCAAAGGAAAAACTCCTTCCTCCTAAAGTGGAGACCATTCAGTATAACAGATGAAAAATGGAATTGACCCGCAGGATGGGAGCACGTGAAGTCACCAACATAACCACTAAATGCTGCTCTAGAATCTATAAACTCCATTTGCTCAGCAACACGTGTTCAGGAAGATTCAAGAATAGTTATCTTAGCAAACACAGCATCTGTCCCTAACTCCAAAATAAATGCTGAAGTATTCTTAGCTACAGAAAACTACAAGAAAATAAATGTCATGTTTCATTTTGATAACTCCTTAATTAAGAGATGGGGGGTCGTTAACAATGTTTTTCAAAAAAAGCCCCTAGTTATCCATCCAGTGTGGAGATATTCATATATCCATGCACAATGTGAGAGGAATGTGCTAAAAATGTCAAAGCTACAGGGCAACTGCCCTTTGCACCACCTTTGGAATTACCAGAAATTGTGTAATTGTTTTTTCTAGCTATATTACTGTGTGCATGCATTAGTTGCCATGAAGACCTATGAAACAGAAATTATTTCATGTTCACCTACCTGCTTCAAATTAACGCCCTTGTAAGAGTCTCCTCAAACAATCTTGAAGTTGCTTCACTTCAGGAAGTGCTGATGCAGTGCAAGGGACTGGGTGAAATGATTTATCCCTCGACTGCTTGGAAGTTCACTTTCCACACAGTGGGCTTTTTAAATTGTTCATGGTCATTGTGAGATGAGTCCTGGAAACTTTACAGTTGTACATGAAGAAATATATGCATTTTTTCACACTAATCTCATATTATTCAACAGTAATGAGTGGCATAGAAACTGGTCCTGAAAGTTCAGTTTCAGATTAAACTAACCTTTGAAACTGAGTGTTCATTAAAGTTTAAGATTTCAAAATACATGTGTAGCATAAAAAATGGAATTATTTATGTGATACACAATATTTGATGTGAGAAAACCATTAACAAATACTTTAATAAAGCACATGCATTTGTAAATCTCCATAAGAAAACCTTATTACAGCAGTAATCCACACTGTAATACCTTCCCCTTGCAAAAAATACAACCTGGATGAAAATCATCTCAGATGTGTGTGTAAGCATACCTTCCTTTGAGCAGAAGCATAATAAGTTTTATGATTGAGCTTCATTTATAACTAGTCTGTAGAAGATCTCAGTCAAGCCACTGCTGCCCTGAAAACAGATGTGATTTTCCAAAGCTCTGCTTTTCAGATGTAGCCTTACTTCTCCTTCACTTCTAATAACAGTACAAAATAATCTATTCCTCTTTCGAAAAAGTAGATTAAAAAAATAGTCTGCAAGTCATACTGCTGACTGCCTGCACTAAGGAAATTTTGTCAGCCAGCCTAAGTATCTCCTAATCTCCTAGTATCCTGGTCAGATTGGTGTTTGGCTCTGTAAAACCCTATTGTAAAAAATGCTTCCCATCTCAGAGACCATATGCTGGGATCCAGGATAGCCTTTGGAGATCTAAGACGGTCTTTAGATGTGTAAATATAAATTGCAGTCCTTAGAAAAGTCACTCAGCTCTTGCTTAAATCTGGAAAGGGCTTAATTTTACAGCATTACAGTGACTTATGGCTAATATTTGGTCATTCCTAAAACAATTGGGAAGCCCTGGCAGTATGACACAGCACTGTCAGTCTAATGTGTAAGCCCCACTGATTTCAACTGTCCAGATCTTAACCAGTGTCTTAATACAATCCAAATTGTGATACCACATTTTCCAGATGGGGTGCTGCAAAAGGCATGGCCATTGTATGGCCCTTAAATGTGCCAGATGTTGGAGAACATACACCACTGTTCCTGCTACTTGTGAAAAATCTATTCCAGTTTTCATCCCTGCTTGATAAGATCTTAAACTGTATATCTGATCCCAGATCCTTCCCACCTCTTCTGTCACCTGCCCTGGTAAATGAGGGACTTCTTTATTCTTGGGTTTCCCCATTGTGGATCCACTTACTATTGAATATATCAAAGCAAGGAGGGGACAGACAGTGAGTGTGAATGTGTCCATCTGTCATATTAAAAGCAGTCCCTGTGTATTGACATCAGACATTTTATCAAATGACTGGTTAATGTGAAATACACCTTGTGGGAAGAATAAGTCAGACTGTCTGCTCTAAATTCCAATTGCAGATTTATAAGGTTTGAATAACTTAAAGGAATTTGATTACAATGACCTATATTCAGACTGTTCATTCAGTTACCTCAGTCCTAAACTGCACTGCAGGATGTCTGGTGCCATATGTTGCTTTCCAGCACGCCAGTCGATGAGGCAGTCGGTAAGGTATTGCACTTCTAAACTGCTTCTCCTGGGAAAAAAGGAGGAAAGAACATGGGAAGAGGGAGGGAGGGAAGGAAGGAGGGAAGCAGAGGAGGAGCAGGAAGGGAGGAAGGAAAGGAAGGCTGTTTTTCACATGCTTTTTAATGTTTTTCATCACCAGTTTGTGAAAGTGTGAATTAGATATCAGTAGCATCCTCACGGCATTACTGTGGTGCTGCAGACTTACTACTGTTCTTGTAGCACAGGTAGATATTGTGTTCCCGGACTGCCTGCCCTCCCTGACAGCTTTCAGCTTTTAATGCAGTTTAATGTATGTTTAGTCAAAGACTAGTCCTTGTTTGACAGTTGATGATTCCTGTCTCTGATTAAAGTCCATCCATTGTGAGAGGGTGGAGTTTGCTTGGTTATGCTGAAGTCAGATCACTCTTTCTGCAAAGTGTGTTTGTCACAGCATCCGTGCCTTGGTTACCTTTTTTTTTTTTTCCATTTCTGTAACTGTACTTCTTTGTTAGGTTCTTTTTTTCTAATGTTATCCAAAGTAAACTAAAATATATCTTAAAATATAAATAAAAATCTTAAGAGAAATTGCATTTCCAGAAATTTACAGGCCTTTTTCACATCCAAAGATGAGAAGGCAAGTTTGAATAATCTTTGAAATGCAGCATGAAACCCTGCTAAAACTCTGTGCCAAGCCACCAGCACTTTCAACAATATCAGCATTGTACTAAATTGCCAGAGAACTTCACTCTGACTTTACACCAGCTAATTGTCCCTGTGGTTCTGCTGCCTCACCAGGGTTTCCACACCTCACCAGGGTTTTCACCCTCACCAGGACCAGGGTTTTCACACCACATGGTTTTCTCACTTGCATAAAATGGTCACTAAATCTCTCTCTAAGATCTGTAGAAGTCCCAAATAAGATATATATTTGTCTAGAGCTCTTCCAGTCATTTACTGCACCACTCCCTCATTCCTGGGAAGTATAATGTTGGAATTGCTCCTTTATTCCCAGAAACATGTCAAAGTAATGGAAGCCTAGGCTGTGCAGAGGTTTTGGAGGAATAGGTGCAGTCCAAGAAAACTCTTGGAAAAAAATGCTGTGATTCCCTTGCCTTGTCCTGTCTTGTTATTACACACCTCTCTTGCAGAGACAGCCAACATATTTGGTGGGGGAAGGCAGGAGGAGGCCATTGAGATACACTCTCACTAAGATTAAAGAAACTTAGGTTGCTTCATTGCAGATTTCTCAGAGGAACAATTTAGATCCCCCCCCACCCCATTGTAAATGAATTATGTTTTCTAGGATAAAGTAATGTTTTTATGATGATTCCCAGTAATTAGAAGTACACAGCATGTAAATAAAGTCAATGTTTTAATCAAGTGCTTTGTTGAATAATTGGAAGCTCTTTGGTTTTTTTCTCTAGGCTTAAGTAAAAGGGAAAACAAAGAAGAAATTAAGGATTTTCTTTCCTGTTTTAATTCTATTCAATTTTATTTTGACTGAACATGGAGGAAAACCATGGGGCCTTAAAAAAGCCAGCCTTATCATTTCAACTAGTAGACTGAAATATTTTGCTTTTGCATGAAAACTGATGACACTAAAAGTGGTTGTTAAAGAAAGGAAGTCTCGTGTGTCTATCAGTTGCCAGCATTTTCAGCTGAGGCATCATTAACACTAAAATCTGAATTTTTTATTGTTATTAGCAACGTTTCTTGGGTCCTAAGCTTTCCACAAGTTTCTGTTTCTGCTTTTAGGACTCCATAGGAAATCAAAACTCAGGACATTAAACAACTCAAGATGTAAAAAAGTATTAATAATTTTGCATATTTAAATCATATGGAAAGGTAAAACAGTCACATAATTTTATTTCTAGAACTATACTTAATAATCCTGCATATTCAAGATGAGGAAGGCATTATAAATTAGTTCTAGACATAACATACTTACTAAGTTTAATTTTTTATAAATTATTATTTTCTCAGAAAGTGTAATCAAGCAATCTGTCTCTACGTTCAACTCAGCAGATTAAAATAATCTCTTAGGGTCCTATGAAGAAAGAATAGTACAAACTTCATCATGCATATTTGCACAAAGCTTTACTAGCAGCACCTCTGCATCTGCAAAGCAGCATTGCACCACAATGCAGATTGAGAGTTTTATTTTCCCCTTCATCCAACAGTGGTATCCTCAAAACTAATGAATGTTTTGGTCAGAGCTCCCACAATTGTTTAAGAAAACCACAAGCACTTTATTATTAATTGAATAAATAGGTAGCATGTGTCTTTGCTTCAGCAGCCTTTATTTATTTTATGGACATTTTTCATCAACTTACGAACATTTTCTGTTTGAAATGCCACATAATTGAATGTTCCCCATCTGGAATATTAATACTCAGCATGAAGAAAAGGAAGTCAAAGTGGAAAAAAAAAAAAAGTAACAACATTTCTTTGACTCCCATGTCAGTAGTACCAATTAGCTACATGAATTTTCCATCTGCTTTCACTGAAGAATACGTGAACAGCTGCATCCTACAGGAAGACAACCTGATGCAGCTAACAGAAACTGTCAAGCACCTGGTCATTTCCTGTCACTAGCTCCACTACTGCTGCAGATGTCAAATCTCACTGGGTTTGCCAGCTACCTTTGTCCAAACTATACCAAAAAAAAAAATTGCCACTGCTTTGCTTTCCCTTAGTGAAATCTCTTTGCCTATTGATCGAAGTGGTTTGTATTTATATTTTATTTTATGTGCATTGAATTGGATAGCAAAACACTCTATGTCTGGAAATTTATGGGCTTCACAGTCTCTAAACAATAAGGACACCAAACTAATGCTGCAAATTAAAGCAAAACTAATGATTTTGTTTGGCATGGTCTAACACTGCTGTTAATTGGTAATATATATTGTGTTGGGCAGTTGCACCTAATCTATTTATTTTCCTGAAGGAATATCTATCACTTTTTGCCCTATGTTTCACAGAATATCATGCAAACTTTCTCATTCCTTAAATTTAAAAGGAAGCACTATTTTAGACTCTCCTCCTCCCCATGACACCACCCTCCTGGAAAAAGAAAATAGCTGTTACAGAGATGGATAACTTCAAAATGTCTGTCAAGTTGATTTACAGAAATGTAAGTACTGATGTCTTTAGACCTCTTGCGTGAAGCATAAAGTTCCTCACAAAACATCTTGACCTTTCGCAACTGTCTGCTGCCAAAATTCTTGAGGGAATACCTTTCTCCTTCTTCATTGTTGAAGCTATCTTCCTAATCACATGGCATTGTTCAGCTCTCTGTCTGAATCAGTGGAAGGCTTATATGGAGATAAGACCATCTGTGGTGTTAGGCAGAGAGTGAGAATGCTCTCTGGAACTGTCAGGAGAACTAGATTTCTAATCTTTTTAAACTCAAGGATTGTGAATCCTGTAATTTTGACCTTTCTTATCAGGAGATTACCTAACAGCAAAAACCTCCTGCCTTATTAAATTTGCTGATACTATGCCTAGGGCATGCAGAGCAGTGAATACAAGACCATCTTAAAGACCATTCTTTAGAATGGCTTCTAAGATCTATATTCCTTCTAGTTCCAAGCGGTCCAGTAATACATCTTTCTCCCTGGTTTCTCCAGTAATCACCTAAAACAACTGTTGCAGCATAGTTTTGTTTTTTTTTATTGTACAGGCATGCGTGCACTGAGAATGCAGTCAGGGTTTGCTAACAGAGCCGTTCCTAGAGACAAGGGAGGGTCCTTGAACAAGCTGTGCTCTGTGAAGGTCCCCGTTTCAAAGGCCGTCTGTATTGTCCTCCCAAGTCATCAGAAAACACAGACTTACAAAAACAGCAAGGCCACATCTGTCTGGGAGCCTGGGCAGGCTCTGGGGGACAGCCTTATCTGAGTTATGCTGGCATAGCTGCACCAGTGCGACCCAAAACTTGTGTCAGGCCAGCTTGCACTGGCAGGTGCAGTGCAGCCTCTTCCTGCCACTTGACTGGGAGAGACAGGTTTCATGCCACAAATGCATTACTGTCCCTCATTTCTACACAAAAATGTGTGAACCTCCTGCACTTTCAAAAGAGGGAATTGAAATAAAGAGGTCAGAACTAGGGAATTGAAATAAAGGGGTCAGAACTATGACCAAGTGCCTTAGCTAATTGCAGGTGCTCATCCCATGAAAGTCACAGCATAAGTCTCCAACATTTCAGGACACTTTGTAAGTTCTGGGTGAGTTCACACCCGTCCCCCAAACACCTGTCCCTCATTTTTTTTCCTTTCACAATTGACAGCTATGCCATTCCTTGGTCTTAGCTCAAGGAGCTAAAAACCCCCAATTATTTGGATTCTGACTGATGTTTTAAGTAAATATTAACAAAGAATGGGAAATGTATATGATTGGTATTCAGCAAACTAAAGTTTTGATAGTGATTAATAAAATTCAGTGCTCACAAGATACCTCAGAGATAGAAGCAAGTTCTTTTATGGTATGTTTTTGTAGTCCTCTAAATATCCAAAAATCTGTATCTATGAAAAAGCATTGACTTTTTAATATAAATATATAACTTTTAAAGCTAATATCTGAAGCCCAAACTTCAGATATTTCTTAAGACATATTTAGAGCCTTGAAGACAAGCATATAGATGATAAATTTTTGAATCTTGAACTATTAGGTTTTCTTGTTAAGATGATTTTTTTAATCAGAATGTAGAAACATATCATTTACCTCTACCTGGTCTCTCCATAATCCATTCTGTTGCAGACTATCTCCATTCTGTTTGTCTCTTTCAGGCAATTGCCCTTGTCAATAACTATAACATGAGGAAATTACACTTTAGATTTGAGAACAGAAGATCATAATAGGAGATACTGTAATTAATTTTCAGAGCTAATATCCATATACCAAAGACTAAGCTTCAGCAGATATTCATTATTGGAGCTATTTGTGCAGGGTTTATTCTTGGCTCCTATTCAACACCTTCTACACTTGCCTTATCTGCACACAGGCTCCTGTTTCAAAAGGAGCACCACTGTCTATAAAACCAGTTCCTGATATTTGCATCTATGCAGTGATTTCCCAGCTGTAGCTTACCCTCCATAAACACATCCCAAGCACCTAGTCATTATTAGTATCCCATAACAGTGTAACTCTCTTTTTAAGACTCTTTTATGATGACAAAATCTCTGATAAGGGCTCCTAGTATATCAGGCTTTATCACTATAACCCCTGCCGTAACAGCATCCCTCTGCAACACACAAACAAAGAGCCTTTTGAAAATTGTTTCAGGTTGTGCAAGGTATCCATTAGACAGAGATATAAGGTACATCGTATATCCACATTGGATGGCAAGAAATAATGGGACATCATGGCAAAAGCAGCTCTTATCTTTTGGTGAGGGTATGTCCAACTAAAACATTTGGTTTTACTCACTGACTCGCTGGATGAACCAAATGCTGCAAAGAAGAGAATTGTGTCTCTCTAATGATGAACAATAATTCAGTTATAAGCTGAAATACACACAAGTGTATTACCCTGCACTGCTTTATTCAGAAAACAGAAGGATAGTGAACCTGTTGAGGGAAAATTATTTTTATTTCTTTTGGTGTATAATTCATTTTGCAGCCTTTAAGTTCTTCACATTTTGCCATGTAGTAAAATTTCATGCTCTGAAGCATCAATCTGCATATGCGTCTAGATAGAAAGCAAAGCTCTTTTAATTCCATAACTGCCACTATATAAAACATACACACAAATACACAGCATCAGTCACCAATTTCTTGGGTGTTTCCCATCAAGTGTAGGGTTCCACTGAGATAACTGCTGGACCAATAATGAAATATTTAATGCATTTCTTATTAAATAGAACGCCTTTCATTTAATCCCTACGGTTGCTGCCAGGCTAAAGGACAGCAGCAGCAATAACACACCGTCACAGAAAGGCGGATAAAAAGTGTTGTAATTTAAAATCGTTTATTCACAGATGTGGATATGTACCAGGAGAAAAAGACAGCAAAGTAGAGAGAATGAGTGGGAGAGTAGAGACAAAAAAAGAAGACAATGGTTATTCAAAGGGCAGGAGAAGCAGGGGTTGAGGGAAAAGAGCAATTTATTAGCAGCAGACAGCTCTGGGAAGCTCCACTGGGGAACAGAAAGTGTAGCTTCAAGGCATTGCTGTGAAAACCATTGGCTGTGGTGTCAGTTTTGATGTGGTTCTGTCTGTGTCTGCTGCTGTGGCTGCTTGTGCTGCTCATATCACTCCAACAAGCCTGAAGGAGAAGGCAAACTCCACAGTAGCATTGGGTAGGTGTAAAAAAAAAACAGTCAACAGAGCCAATGGACTGAGAGGGGAAAGGAAATTTTTGCCTGTGAGGATACGTCAAGTCTGTCCTACTAGTAATTCGTAGTTTAAATCACCAGAACAGCTTAAGCTTCTCCAAGCAGCAATGTGCTGTGCTCTGCTGTGCTGTGCTGTGCAGGGATTTAGAGTGTCTTGATTACACAGGCTTGTGCCAGAAATTGTCAGCATCAGTGAAAATGCGTGATGTTGGACTGGAGGATTTATGCTAGTTCTGTGAGTAAAGCTTTATACAGGAAACTTCACAGCTCTATCATAAAGATTTCTTAAGGAAGAAGGTGAAAAGATAGGGCTTGGTAACTAATTTCAGACACTGCAAACCAAGAGAAAGGAAAACGATACTCAGTGGATGTCAAATATGTTCATATCAGTCAACCAGTTTTTGGGTTTTTTCCCAATTTCAGTAATATAATTATTATATAAGCAAAATCAACCATTATAAATTATTTCCTCATTCTATTAATCAAAGCAGTGGGACCCAAGGTATG
The DNA here is from genome assembly GCF_001522545.3 of Parus major. Lineage (NCBI taxonomy): Eukaryota > Metazoa > Chordata > Aves > Passeriformes > Paridae > Parus > Parus major. Next base: position 52,955,742 of record NC_031799.1, on the reverse strand, counting down.
ACGTACTAGCAATGTGTGAATGATAGAGACTAAAAGAAGTCAAGTTAATTGAAAAGAGATTAAAACGTGAATTGATAGTTTTTCCATGGCTGCAATTTTTTCTTATCACCTTCTATGCTCTTTCTTGATGCACTCATGTGTAAAATAATGCTACCACTTGAATCAGTCTTCCAAACTCTTTTCAAGTTCTAAGGTGCACTCCAACCTTTAATGACAAGCACTTAAACAAAATGTACTGTGCCACTGGATTTACTGTGAACCTCTTAAGAGATTCTTCTGGTCAGCAAACTCACTGTAAAACTTGACAATCTAGCCATTTTTTTAAGTTGTAGAGGAGCTAATTTAAAATCACTGGAGGAATCAAATGTAGGAAATTAAAGCAGCAAATCAATAGAGGAAAGTTGAACAGAATGAAATGGTCAGTGACTTAACTGATAGCATCTCTGATCATGGATACTTGATGTGAACTTCACCCCCCATTACTGCCAGTACTTCTGTAAGATCACTAGTGGTACAGTAGCGTTTTAATACATATTAGGACTAAAAATAATCTTAACATGTTTATTCATACGACTTCATACCTCTGTAGTGAAATAGCTTAATATAAGCTACATCTTTAAAGAGATTTCCATTCATCATTATTTCTGATCTGATCACCTAACAGGATGTAGACAATAACAGAACTGTGCCTATATATTTTTTCCCTTGAAAACAGTTAAGAGCCATTTATTTTAGCCATAGCCCTAGTTTCATAGTCTTGAAACTAATTACAGACTTGTTAAATATTTTTTTACTTGAAAAAAAAAACCCAAACAAAAAACTAAACAGATAATTTTTGAAGTAGACTTCAAAAAACCAAGGAAGAAATGTCAGTGGTACCTATGCCCTTTTTCATTTCATGGTGATGTGGGTGCCCACCTGAGATCAGCTCTCCCATTCCCCTAATGAGCATTTCACATGGCGTTTCTTGCAGCACACTGCTTCAGTCAGCATTCCAGCGTGACCCATCTCCGTGTTCCTATGGCTGTGTCGGCAGCGTGGCTGCAGTTCGGTCATGTGTAGCGGAGCAGTGTCACAAACAGGGCTGGATCAGCTCTGCCTCACAGGCCCGGTGCTGTGTCTGAGGCAGCAGCACTCCCCTGGGCAGCATTCTGAGCTCTCAGTCTTCCCGGAGACCCGAGAGGACTGAGCCCACGCCTGGTCTCAGCCATGCAGCACACCAGTCCCCAGACTACCGGGTGAATGAAGCTGCTGCTGCAGTGACATCAAAGCTAAAAGCCCTCCCAACAAAGGTAGACTCCACTCAGTTTGAAGCAGAGCATGTGAAGTTTTTCCTCTCTTCACCCCTGAGCCTCCAGACCTCCTTACCCAGGCTGTAACACACATTGTGCTATCCTTTGCAGGCACAGTCTCAAATGGCTGTGGTTAATCCTAGACTTTTTAAGTACTCCATCCATCACCCAGTGCCAACTCCAGGCTTCCAAAGTCAGCCTTCTGAAGCTCACCGGGATTATCACCCTCTTCGATCTTCTCGGGGAGCTGTTTCTGTGATTCTCACTCTAATACGTTTCAATATAGACATGTCAGGCTGGCAAAGCCCTAACACTTGATTTGTCTAAGGAAGATAAGCACTGTTTGAACAGGCATGTGGGGGTCTTTCACACCTATTCTTTCTGAAAATGTTTCTGAGACAAAACACTTGCACAAAGCAGGAGAAATGTGGAACTGCAGCGACTTTGTGATTTAAAATAGCATGTCATGGGAACTTCTTTTTCCCCAAGTCTGGTAAAAAGAGAGAAAAGTAATTATAAATATGCTGTCCTGTTTTACACAGGACTATATCTCAGCCCTGAGATATAGTTGTGAACTGTCAAATCACACACAGAGGATTTCATAAGATACAAACCTACAACTCTCCAATGTATTTAAGGCCTGTGGTTTTGCTTTTGGGTATGAGGGGTTTTTTTCTGCCTCTGTCTACTGACTCCCATAAAAAAATAACCTTTATTTTTTTTCTTCTTTGCAGAAAACAACTCTCTTCATTTTCAAATAATATAAGAGGAATACACATTTTCATACTGTTTTTGTGCTTGACTTTTTCAACTTCTCAGCCCTGAGATAGGCACATGAAAAGATCTCCATGATGCTATCTCAACCTACTCCCATTTAACAACCCAAGTGAAATCCTTCCCCATTGAACTTAATGGTATTTTAAGGTAAATTGTTATGGCATTGGACTCCTTACCTATTTGAAGGGACAGCCTAGAGTAATCTATCAACATATGTTGCACTCTGAATCTAATGGATGAAAACTATTTAAGAGCAACCTCAGCGTCTCTGATTTTCTGCTTGCTGCTGCAACTCTATTTAATTTAAATTCTGCAGTATGTATTTTATAGATGCCATACAATGCCAACTGAAGGTTACCACAATAAAGCAGGAAAAAAGATGAGGACTACAAAGACATTGGCAGCGTATTTTAATTCAGCTGAAAAAAAAGTGGCTTCTGCTTTTATCATCCTTTGTATTTGGCAAAGGTTAGAGTTTATCTGTTCCACAAGCTGCCAGAATGCTGAGTAGATCCTGCCATTGTCTCAGCGAACACTGAATTGCATATTAATTGAAGATCTAAGGCTCTGCATCAAACAATAGAAGTGTAACCAAACATTGCAGACCTGAGACAGGAATGCCTCTAGAGCTAGATGGGAATGTTTGATTTAACAAGGCCCTTTAAATGTTTCCTTCAGAAACATTGCTAAATCCTTTGAAACTTTGACAGTGTTTTGCTACTAGCTGCAGCTAAAAATTATTTTCTGGAGATCAGTCCAGCATGCTTACTTTGTGGTCATATCCAAATGGCTGGAGTTAGGAACAGCCCCAGCATGCCAGCTCCTAGGGCTGCTTGAAACAGCACATCATGAAGATTAAACTCCTCACCCTCTGTGAGGCCTACTGACCATTCACACAGGTGTGTTCTTACTGCTCCCTGATGAAAGGACAAATGAGATGATGCCATGAGAAGAGCCGCCTCTCATCCTTCTGGGAGGTGTATGAGTGTTGAGAGGGCAGAAATCATCTGCCAAGGGGGAGACCTAGATTAGCCAAGTGACACTTGTGCACTGCTTGAATAAACAGGTGAATTCAGTCACTCTGTAATGCATTAAGAATTTCTATTAGATACAAAAAAAGAACACATCTCCTGGATATACGATAATATTTGTACATATATAAAATAGAAAGAGGCAGACAGAAGTGAGCATTTCTCCAAGAGATGCTAATAATATAACGTGTATCACTAAAAGTGGAAAAAAGGAATAATGCCAAGGAATTTAATGGATTCAAATCCATATAAAAATTGGCCTCATAATGATTACAACATATTTGAGTTTCAGAAATTGATCAAAGCTGTTTTATGGAAACCTGCATTGAGTCTGGGTCCAGCTTTGCAATTCAGTCCTTCTTTTATAGTGCTCCTGATCTGAATGACAGAATTCCTGAATTTTTATTCCTTTGTGCGACCCCTCTCAAGTGTGATTTGTTTGCTCAAGAAAACATTGTGACTTAAATCTCCATTTAAACAGGACAGATATAACTGGCAATAGTCAGTATCAATGTGGCACTACTTAAGTCCCTGGCTTTAGAAGAAGAGTCATAAATAGAGGCTACAATGTGGATATGGTATCTTAATTACATGATAGATACCAGCACTCCTTTCAGGATTTGACTCCACCTAACTGTCCTCTGTGTACTCTGTGCCATTTACACAAGATATTTTGCTGAACAAATCCCTACCCACCATTTTTCCTCAATATATTTGCAATGCAAAAGAAAAATAGTGCAGAGATGTAGAAGATTTGCAAGTATAAGCCATTGAAGATAACACATATAGTTTTAATGAACACTCTTTTAATAGAGAATGGATGATAATCTTCAGCAAGCAATGGTGTAATTTTAGATATGGTCCAGAAGTTCAGGAATCAGACATTTGAGTAGGAAGTAGCTTAAAGCACTACATATCTGCCATAATTTTAGACTCTGAAAGCTGTAAACTGCAGCCAGGAAAATTTGCATCCCAGGGTTGGATATCATCCAGAGAAGATCGTCAGGCTACAACAACTTCTTAGAGACTTACCATAGCAACTTCCATCTTTACCTCATCCATACAGCCAACTCTTTCTTTCTGCCAAAACTTTGGGGATGCACTTACAGATATTTCCAGGAAATACATAGGGTACTTGACCCTTAGGTCTGCAAAGCATTGGTGAACTAAAACATCTTAGGGCTCTATGACCGTATTTAGCAAACAGACTGTAAGTGACAGAGGTTTATTGAATTTTTATTTCTTTTCTTGTGGGCCTATAACTGATGTGTTACAGTGACTCTCCTGCAGCTACTGAAGACGAAACAGAGGTCATGGGTTTGACTAGTCATTTGTGACCAAGAGTCTCCTCTAAACACACAAAAAAAACTGTGATTCTAAGACATAGCAATAAAAATGGGGGGAAAAAATAATGATTTTTTTAAAAAAATTGTGAGATATGGGAGGTAACTTCAATGAGGTAAGACCCACTCTGTATAAAACCTATACACCTTTCTCCTATCACTATAGCAAAATGATTTTGACTGCTGTCTATATTTCATCAAATTCTTCCAAATGCTGGTTAACTTCATAATTACTATTTACAGACACTAGCATTAGACATGCTATCTGTTCTAAATAAATCACACTCAGTGCTGTTGTTGAAATGTGTCTTTTCATAAACAATGAAGTGTGTGCAAGAACATCATCTCTCTACAAAAAAAGTTATAATGTAAAACTTGAATTCCTGAGATAGAAGATACCACATGTGATTTAGCCACATGTTCAGAGGTGACTAACAAGCCCCATACTGATTAAAGATCAAACAATAAAAGCATATTTCCCCAGTAATTCTTCCAAGACAAATTATAACCTCAAAGGCAAGAGTAGCTCCATTCACAAAATAAGTCACCTATAAGAGCTGTCAGATGGAAGAAAACATAACAACCAAGAAGCATGGCAAAATGGAAAATCTTTTTTTCAGAGGGTGATACATACACTGAAAAGTCAATTGCAACATACATGAAAATCTTTTACAAAATTTCACCTATATATTGCCACACAAAATGCAAATAATAAGGAAAATACTGTATTTAGTCTCCACTATATTATTTCATTCCGTTGTTTACCCCTACACTAATTCAGTCATTGTACTCCAGTCACATAACTTAAATGCCATTAATTGTGTAATGGAACTCTCTCTTCCAGTCTTCCAAAAAAAGTGAATTTTTTTAGTCAGTTTGGGATAATGGTTACATAGAAGTACCACTTGCACCAATCTGCATCCAATATATTACCGCTTCTTCAGAAATTCTTGTCTTCCTCCTGTTAATATGCTTGCAAAACATATTAAAAGTGCCTCCCATTCTTGTGTACATTCACAAAGTACAGATAGGGCTTTTCAAAGAAGTGGCCACCCTTACTAATTACCTGTGCAGTTACACAAGCAAAGCTAATAAGGCTAATTGAGTTAGCCTTAAACACTGTAAACTCATCTATAGAAGGGATCAGTCTACTGAATTAAATATCTGGTAAGTCTTGCCTGTTTTCTAACAACTGATGGACATAATAAATACAGCAGTCACAGATTTTTCATTCATTGTCAGTTGTCATATGGTACTTTTTTCAGTGCTTCCCTATCAAACTTCATCAAGTGAGCACAGGGCATTGCCTATCGCGCATGGTCATATTGCTGCATTTTAGGTTTGTAACAGAAACTGTTCTTTGGCAGTGCAGTACATGCTGTTTTCCCATCCTGCATTTAGAAGGCTGAGAATTTGGATCTATTGGTTAAAAACTAGATACGGATATCCAGAACTCACCCAGATTTTTATTTGATTTTTTTTTCCAGCTATATATGCAGCACTGGAATACCCAGCGTGCTTGTTTCATTATATTTCCTCCCAAAGAGGAGCTCTAAAGAGACATTTCTTTGGCTGCTGAATGCCCTGTATTTTCTCTCTTCACTAATCATGCATACTGTGCAATGTAGAGTTTGAACTGCTAAGCATAGTGTGATTCACTTTCTTATGTGGAAAAAAAAAAAAGCAGGACTGTTGCACTTCACATCAAAATCAATGAGTTTGTAACTGCTGGGACTTTTAATGATTGATGAGAGCTTTGGCATAGTTTCTGTTTGGAAAAGAGGGCTTTGAACTGGTGGATGAAATACCAAGAGGAGAGACTTACATAATGGGCCCATCTCCCCTAATCTCCTCACCAAAGAATACACAAGGAAGAAAAACAAGGAGTCCCTTGTAACTCTTGCAGTGACAAGCATCGCATTTAATGTATTCAGTTACTTATTAGTAGGCCAATATAAATCTAGCACAACAGTGTGCAAAGTCAGCAGGGGGTCTGAATCCTGATGTTATTTTTCCCACCACTGAATAAATGATCCCAACCACCAGCTTCAGAAGCTCATCCTCATTAGTATGTATGAAATGAGCGGAATAAGCACTGAGAGATTTATATTGTTCTGTATTCAATTTAATTAATAAGAGACGGTGCTGATTTCTGGAGGAAAGAAAGAGGCAGTGTCCATAGATTACTGTTCACCTTTCATTGTTCTTCATGATAAAAATCTATCGCAGCATGGCAGCCTTAAAAAGTAAACTCATCGTTTTCTAATCCTACTGACATTCATTAGCCAGACCTCTTAGCAACAGGCATATTATAATCTGCCACCATCACTAAGGTCACTGTAGAGTTCTCATTACAAGCCCTCTACTTAGAAGGTTTTACAACTCTGATGGAAAATTTAAGGATAACCAAGGGGTACTTTTTGCTGTAGTCTTGTCCACTTTTAAATTCTGGACAGGCCCAAACAAAAAAGAACATCCATATAAATGCCAAACAAAACAGAACAAAACCAACCAACCAAAAAAAAAAAAAAAAAAAAAAATAAACCCAAACAAAAAAACCCTAAATAAATAAACAAAACCCACAGCTACCTGTTGGTGTCAGACACTGGCCTGACAGCAATTAGTACAGGTAAAGTTACTGTGAAAACAGTTCCCAAGAGGCATGAATGATAAGTTCATTTAATTAGCATAAAGTAGATTGTGGGAAAAGGTGGGTTTTTTATGTCTTCTTTGACACATACAAAGACAATACCAAAATCTGGATTTGAGCTTAAAAATTGCTGTCTCACTACACTGAAGTCAGCTACAGTTTGGCTACTGATTCAAGTGAGACCAAGACTTGAACCAAACTTTACAGCTTAATGCCTGGGGGTCTTTTCTTATTCTATTTTACATTTATGGTCTTCTCAGTTTTCTGTTTTCACAGTTAGGAGTCATGGTTATTAACTGGTTAATGTTACCTATTTTGTCTTTTGAGTGATGCTCAGGTCCCAAGAAAGTCAGTGACAAAACTCCCAAAGATTTCTCTAAGTCCACTTCTTTTCCCCAAGAACTTCAACCCACATCAAACACAGCATGTTTATAAATATACTTTGATTTTTATTAATCTGAACACCAACTAAAAGATTTCAATTGAACACAGGCCCAAGCAAAAATTTAATACTCTAACATCATGTTTTATTTGTGTCTTTGACATAGTGTATAAGTAGATATTAAAATGCACATATGTTTTCTGCTGATTTTCTGTGAACAGTAATGCTTATTCCACACAGGGCTGAAAGTACTATCCAAGAAACATCCACAGGAAGTTCTTGCCAAAAGTGAGGGACAATGTTGTCTTCAGGACAGACCAAATAAAGAGTTTGTCACCAAGAATTTTGCTATAAATAATACCCTGGGCAACAACATGTTAATTTGTTTTTCAGCTAGTGGGAGTTTCACTACTGATGGCACATAAATGAGGATGCCTGTGGTTTATTGCATGCAAACTGATGTTTTCCTCCACATTTCTTTTTCTTTATACATAGTCCTGCATTTCTCCAACTATGAGGTATTCTTCATCTACTAAACTTCCACACATGCACTGGTAAGTACACTCTGAAAGACTGGTAAAAAGTTTGGTATGGTGGTTTACAGAAGGGATAGTGTTTTGAGTCAGAAATCAAATATGCATCTTCAAACAGTGGAAACCTCTTTTCACGGTGAGTTAAACAGAATTCTCCCAGCAGTCAGTTTCTGCATGGTCTCTTGTCCATTATGTTGAAACAGTGACTAATCTTCCAAATGGCTTTCTCACTCACTTCCTCTCAATTTTGTTGCACTAATATCAGGGCAGCAGAGTGACTGAAACTCAGTTAGGCAGGACTGGAATGTCCAGACTGTGATTTACCTAGAAGAGTCACAGTTGGGAGCAGCAGATAGGTAATGATTGCCAGGAATGAGCAAATACAGGAAGTCTCTGCTCTCCTCCCCTTGTTCCCTGTTAATAGTGCAGACTTTGCATTAGCAAATGCTTTTCAGCTCTAACAATCACCAGGAAACTCCAGATTACCACAAACCTAGAAAGAGGGAGGGAGGGAGGGGTTGCATCTCTCATGATCCTCATCAGATGGGCCAGAGGCTAACACATCTGCGCACAGTAAGAAACACCTAACTCTTCACCTACCTGCACGAGCTTCAGTGCAACTTCTTACTGAGTCAAACCCTTTTGAATACAAGCACCATTGGCAGAGTACAGATAATTATCTGGAAAAATGTAGACTACCAAATATCTCTCTAGAATTCTTTATTATTACTTTCCTCCATCCAACATAATACAAGAAAAAGCCAAAAGAGAGGCCTTCTACACCAGTTAATGGAACTAGAGCTAGAAACACCATCTGATCAATTTTCCACTTAGAAAAAGGGATTACAGACAAGCAGACAAAGGAAAATACACATTTCTGCTCTTTTTCCTTTATAGTATCTTTGCTAGACAGCATTCTCAGAAATCACCCAGGAGACCCCATCAACTCTCCACTGTAACCCATAAAAACCACACTACTCTACAAACTTGTGACTCATACCATGTTTTCCATTTGACTCAAGTAAATTTCTGCTCTTCTCTGTGAAGGACCAGGGACATTAAGTCAGCCTTGGTGAGGAAAGGTGCACAGGGAGGATGTGAGAGATGTTTCCTTTCACCTGCTGATTTCACCTTGCTAACAGCTGTGAGCCAAGAAGAGACCAAACTCCATCCAGCCCACCCATCAGATATGACGACTGTCAAGCTGCTGTCTTTCTAGACTGATCCCGTGTCCTGGAGCACTGTTATTTCCTGGCTATCCTGTGTCACTTTTTCCACACAGAATTTGGTCCAAGTAACTCATCAGGCTGTGTTAGGAGGTGACTGACACTGATGGAAACTGCTTTGCCAAAAGCAGGACAGTTTCTTCCCAAAGACTGTGTCGTGTCTTTCAACACATTTTCAGCCATTCTTGTGTATCTTAGCAGGCCATAATATGCTTGACATCAATTCCTCCTTTAGTAGCAAGTGTAAACCTAGAGCTACTCATTCTCTCATTTCTTCTTGTTTTAATTCAGTAATCTTCAAGGACTGAAGGATAAAACCTGACTAAAAAGATAATTTTCAATCAGCTGCTCAGTCGTCAAAATCAAACCAATCCCATTCTTCTTTCATTGCTTTATTTTATCTCGATAATTTTTTGCTGCACATAGAGATTATTTGCTTTCCATTCTCTTTGATACTCTTCCTATGCATCTCCTTCCCCCACCACTCCTCTCTGGTTTCCTTCCTTCTTGCTTGCAGCACAATCACAAATCTTCTCAGCTGGAGCTATCATCTAGACCCCTTCCATTTTATCCTGGCTCCTCTTTTCCCCTCTGTCCTTCTCCTCCCTCTTATTAGTTTGTCAGTTGCAAAGCCACTGACAGTCTTCTACCCACTGTCAACAATTTGAGGATTAAAAAAAACAAAAGCCAGCTGGATAAGAGTTAATGTTATGAAGTGTGTGTGTGTGTGTGTGTGTGTGTGTTGGGTAGGAGGATGGAATAAAGCCTCTTTATTTCCAATACTGAAACCATTAACAGTTTCTATTTGGTAATATTGTATTGCCTAGCAATTCCATTTACTGAGTGTTCTGTTAAGGGCTCAGTTCCGCTGAAGGGACACTGAAAGTAATGATTTTGATTTATTAAACTAACTACTTCTTTTTATTCAAAATTGGGTTTTCTCTTAGATTGGTGCTGTAATTTTGCATAAAACATTTTTATTATACTATTTACTTGTTTCAGCACTGTCTTTTCAATTATGATGATTTTACACTTAGTTACCCACATAGAAATGTTCATTTTTTTTTTGGGGAAGCCACTGCAATGTTTCACCTTGAACCCATTTGCCTACTGCAAGAACTTAGGCAAAGCTAAAAATAAATGTCTTTCTTCGCTGTTTTCCTTAAGTTCTTGATCCAGCCTTATTTTAAGGACTCCTGATGAGAACTGATTTACCAAAAGTAAACTATGAATTTAATATAACTGTTCAATCAAAATATATTCTACAAGTTTACAGAGAGTCTTTCAAAGACACACTACTTAATTTACTCTCAAGACAACTCAGTAGTTAGCATCAAACCTTAATCATACAGAGAGAAACAGCAGGTGAGAAAAACATTTTATTCTGTTCAGTTCCTCACTGTATTCAAAAAGGGTGCAACACCTAAGAACAATGTTGGAATAGCTGGTGGTGTGGATCTTCTGAAAGAGTGAACTAAAACCATAGAGCACAGTACTTGAAATTAAATCACCATGAAGTAACTGAGGAGCATGCTGTCTTCTCCCATAACAAAACGGAGGAGAAAGAAACCTTGAAAACTCTCTTCAGATGCTCTCTCTATAGTTTCTGATTAATTTTCCTCTCAGAGACTCTAACTACAAGAGACTAATGTGAGATCATCAATATCCAATGTGTGAAGAAATTAAGTTTCCCTTTATGGAAAATCCAATAGAGTTCAATAGCAAATAATTTTTCTAGTGACTTGAACTTAAGTGCCTATGGAATACAACAGATCAGTTATAATCCTGTTGTGGAGCTCTCCAGGCTAGTTAAAAATTACCATAAAATCCCTTCCTAGTGAAATTTTACAAAACAGATCTTAAGCAGGTGAAATAGTTACGGATGCACTACCATTAATAAGATTATGTTAAACAGGAGGATTTGGCCCATGTGTGTTTAGAGTAATTTGATAATGAATCACTGCAAATTTCTGTTGGTTTTAACAACTGTTAAATTCTACATCACTTTCCCATATTGATCTTACATGCTCTGTTGTTTTCTCTGTTTCTTTAATGGGGAGCCGCTCCCTTCACCATATGGTCCAGCCGCTATCCAGTTTTCTCTGCTTATTTCACCATCATGTAACACTCCTCTTCTGGGAGCTAGATGACACAGTGACATGCGAATGTTGCTCACAGTGCAACATGAATTTCTGCTGATTTTTCTGGCACAGTACAGTGGGAGCTGACCAGGGTGGCCTCCCGCATAAAACATCTGCTCTGCAGCCTTGTTTGCCATCCAAAATCCTCCATAGTTGTAAAGACCAACCTGCACAGAATTGGCACAGAGACACTCTGGGTTCCCAGCAGAGGCAAAACCTTCGCTGGTATTTCCAGTGAATATTACAAACTACTTCGCTGAACTTTAAATACTCTGGGTACTCCTTGTTGAGAATATCCCATGTCAACCTATAGTCATCTGAGTATCCACTTTGAAGATATTTGAAGAAAGTGATTAAAAAAAGCAAATCCATATATGCCATCCGGCAGTCTAAAAGCGTGGCACTTCTGGTAAGGTCCTTATTTACTTACTTTGCAAGGATTCGCCAACCATTAAAAATCACGTTCATAGAGGAAATTCATTATTCTTAATTTCATTTTACATAATCAGAAAGAGCCGTAAAATGTCTAGCATTCATACCTTTAAACTAGGAGCCTGACTCTGCATGAGTTAATTGGGCAAAAGACCTATTGCCACTTTACACTAAGAGGCTGAGAATTGGGTCTCTGCTGATTTTTCTAAGTCTTGTTTCCTTTAGCTGCACTAAGTACAGCTACAAGCTGAAAAAAAAACTCCCCACTTTCAAACCCCCACCACATTTTCAGAGTACAGCCAAGTTTGATAAATTTCCCTGAAGTGGTTAAAAGAAAGATCTTATTTTTCTCTGTGTAGGAGTAATTACTTTGCCAGGCATTCAATAATCTTGTCTTGACACAAATCATATTTGCAGTTTGATGAGATTTTGTAGGAGAATAGATTGTGAGGAATTAGGAATGGGGCTGCGGCCGAGCCTCATCCCTAATAGGGTGCAGCTGTGTAAGACAGGTAACCACCACTGATGGAAAAGAATCATGGAATGCTGATTTGTATTGACCAATCACAAAAGAGTAAAAGGAGATGTGGGTGTTATGCATGTGGAGAAACAGGGTATAAAAGGTTGTACAGGGAATAACAAAGTGCTGATTCTTGAAACTATTCTCAGTGTCAGTCATGTGTCCTCCATCAAGATTTCAGTATTGCTATAAGATTAAAGAAGTCAACAATTTATCTCAAGATGTGCCTGCACTCATCATTTTGTTTTTATTTGCAGTGAAATGTACCTCCACGGGTAAAAGCATCTCAACTGATGCCCAAGTAGGAGAAAAGAAAAAGGAGTATAAGCCCTCCTAAGATTACAGCCTTTAAGAGCCTCATGGACATCAAAACTATTTTATACCTTCTTTGGGGCAAAACCCCCTAGTATTTCCCAGACAGCTTTCAAAGTCCTCAGCTGTGCCATTTGTGTTGTTTCTTGACATGGTAAAACACTGCTGCATTTTGAGCTTTTGAAAGAGTGGCAAGAAAAACTGAATCTAACAGTTAGCTGGAATTGGGGAATGTTGCATGTATTGTATATGTGTTGAATGTTCTGGAGTAGGAAGGCAATGAATGGGGACGAACTTATCAAGGTGCCATTGCACTCCTGCAATTTATCCCAGCTCCTGAGAGCTGTATCTAACAGGTTGCTGTTCCTACAATCACATGGCTCTGGGAAGATAGTACAGTAGAAAATATATACTATAAAATGTGGGGCACAGCACACAAATTAGCACTGAACTTTGTACATGCCAACTGAAAGAAGCAGCTGCTGCCACAGAAGGAGATACAAATGCCCTTCCCCCATACAGGCCAGGTGTCTCACAAATATATTTCACATGGGATTAGGAAGGAGGAGTACCAGTAACATTTTCACTCAAACAAAAGTAAAATTTTTGGTAAGTACCTACTTTGGAAGGAGTTGGAGAAGTTCTCTATAGCCTGTGTAAATTTTTCAGATCAGGATTTTAAAATGCACAGCTCCATGGAGACCTCTCCAAGAATTCCTGACTGGAAAACCCACCGCTCTCTACTGCTGCAGCTGCCAAAAAGACAGTGAAAAAAAATATGTCTTTTCCCATCCATAAGGATAATAATTCCCTTCCCCAAGCCCGTGTGAGTAGCCCACAATTGTTAACTAGTCTAGGCAAAACAAGTAAGATTGTGTCTGTTTTCAGAAAGTCTGACAGCATGAAGAATTGAGATTGACATTAAAGTTCCACAAAAATAGACTAAAAAGCTTGGTGGGAGAGAAAAGATCAGGAGAGCAGTTCATTGGATTGAGTACTGAGTGAGAAAGGGAACAGGGAGTCAGGTAAAAATGACGGTGGGCTTTCAAGCCATGAAGGCACTTCAGAGTTTGTAAAGCAAAACAAGAGGTAATGAAGGAAAGAAGACCTGGGTGTCATTTTGGCAGAGGGCTAAATGAAAAAGGGCTACAGTGCATGAGTTAAATGAAGTTAGGCAGCAAAGGATTGGAAATTAAAGATGGGGGAAAAATGATGAATGAAAAATATTTTTGTAAAAACACAAAATATGAAACTTCTAGTAACTGATGCTTTAGCTAGCACCAGTATCTGGAAAATAGGATTTTTTTTTTAGTGTTGCTTCTTCCAGAACTTTCATTGTATAAAAATCTGGTCTGTATTTTTCAAAAGCCTAAATATAGGAGGGGAAAATATTCACTGTCAGAGAGCCTTTTTTGATTAACTAAGAAATGCAATGGTAAAATAAACCATTCAGTATTGCGGAAATATTTGTGAAGTATCTGAAGCACAGAGTAATGACCAAATCTATATCTGCTCCCAGTTCAAACCCACAACAAAGTTGATGGCAGTTTTGAACACCTCAAAATGTATGCAGTGATTGAACATAATATAATGATCAAATGTCAGCCTTAGCTACTGTGAAATGGGTATTCCCCGCAAGACCTGACTATGTTCAGTCTGTGTTCTCATTTTCTTACAGTGGAAGAAGTACCGTGATGTGTTCAAGGGCCTCTTTGTGAAAATGGGGTAAGGGGTCTTGGCAAATCAAGGTACATTCATCTGGTTTACCCTCCTGACACATGCTTGGGTACCCAGAAATTATTTGTACCAGTTGAGTTTCTCTGATTGCTTTCAGATCTAGGAGAAGTTTGTTTCACTAAAATTTATCTGTCTCCAGCAATTACTCTGGTTCAGAACTCACTTCTGTTTTAGATTTTGAGGGAAAGAAACAAAGAAGGAAAATATATATTAGGTCTTGGTTCCTTTAGTCATAAAATTACCCTAAGTATACATTCAGTTTAAGCTGTCGGAAAGGAAAGAAGAAACATTTTCTTAATACAGATGAATATTTTCCCTTGTAATCTAACAACTGGAAATTGAATGGATGTGTGGTTAATTTTAGAACCCAAATCAAATACAGAACCAAAACCAGTCTCTTAGAGTCCTTTCATTATCTGAAAATAAAAGGCAGAAAAAAAAACCAGCTGTCATAAACAAGTAATTATTTTAATTTTAATGCCACACTTCTTGACCTGACAGCAATTCTAGTCGCACTCTGTCCTTTCACTTATCTGGTTAGGGGAAAAAAAAGTATAAATCATGTTAAAGCAATTGCTCATGTAAATTAACCCCCTGGAAACAAGATACCTTCGCGCTGAAACAACTAGAGGCTCTCCTTGCAGCCTTAACTCCGGTGAGATCTAGAGGATGGAAATCACAGTTAAAACTCATGAGGAATCGCATGCCGCTGTCGAAGAAACGAGCACGCGGATCTCCACCTCACCGACTTTGAGCTATTTCTCAGGGTTTACAGTGTTAGCCCGCTCCCGCAGTCTGTCCGTCACAGCCCCGATGCTTTGAGAGGTCAGCGGGGCGCGGGAGAAGTGGGGGCCGGGCAGAGCGGGAAGCACGAGGGCGCGGAGGGCCAGATTCAGGGGCCAGTGACTCGGGCCCCCGACGGGACGTCGGCGGGCAGGGGCCGAGCGCCTCGGCGGGGTGTACCGGCGCGGCGGAGCCTCCGCGCCTCCCGCCGGGGGGACGCAGTGCCGAGAGCGCGGCGGCTGGGGAGCGCTGCCCGGCGCGGCCCCCGCACCGCCCGGCCGCCGGGCCGGGGGGATTACTGCCGGCGGCAGCGGCGGGGGGCCTCGGCGCGGGGACGAGGAGAGGGAGGATTAATGTATTAGCGCCGCTTGCTCCTGCTCCCGGCTGGATCGGATCCGAGACAGGGATTAGCGCAGCCAGCGACCACCGAGGCGGGACTGAGACGGTGGGAAGAGGGAAAAGGCGACAAGCGGACGGCCAGCCGCCAGCTGCGGCCCCCGTCCCCGCTCCCCCCAACCGGGGATGCGCCCAAGGGAGTACAGCCCGGCCCGGCCCCGTACGACGGGCTTCGCTGCCGCTCCGGATCCCGCGGAGAAGCGGCGAGTCCTTCGGGGGCCTGCAGCCGGCTGCCCGTGTCCCGCACTGTGCTCCCGTCGCTGCCGCGGGCGTCTCCCCGCCCCTCGCCGCCTCTCCGCGCACCGCCAGCGCGCAGTCACCGTGATGGTTGGAGGCGGCGACAGCTCGGAGGCGACGGGCGAGGGCCGGGGCCGGCGAGTCCCCTCCGCAGACACCTGCTCGATGGTGTCGCTGGCGGCAGCGCCGCCGACAGCCAGCCCCCGAGCGCCGCGCAGCCGCCCCCCACCGCCCCGCCGAGGGTCCCTCACGCCTCGCCCCGCCTCAGGCCCGCCCCCGGGGCCCGCCCACCGCGGGCGGGGCGGGGCTGCTGCGCGCGTGCCCCGCCCGTGGCGGCGGGAGGGGCGGGGCGGGGCGAGGAGCGGGGCGCGCCCGCCCGTCCGCCCGCCCGCCGCGCTCCAGTCCGGGCTTTGTCTCCGCCTCCGCCGGCCGAGCCGCGTCCCGGGGACAGCGGGCGGGCGGCGGGAGACGGAGCGGCAGCGGCGGGAGAGCGGCGGGAGACAGGGAGAGGGACAGAGAGAGAGAGAGAGAGAGAGAGAGGGGCAGCGGCTCCCACGTCCTCGCCGCGCACAGTCCAATGCCCGGCAGCTCGAGGCGAGCAGCGACTACGCTTTCCTGCCGTGGCACAGCGAGTGCTTCCAGCCTCGGAGTTTTCCTGAAGCAGCCGTCACACCGGGAGCACTTTTGGTAGAAAGGGACCAGGAGACCCCGAAATGACTTACCTCCCGAGACTCGACTGAAGGGGACTTACTGGAGTGGAACCGTAGTGGAATTTGGGTCTGGAGAGGAGTTGCTAACGCGGTTGTTTTTTGGGTTTTTTTTCCTTTTTTCTTTTTTTTCTTTTTTTTTTTCTTTTTTAATTCTTCTCTCTGATCAGTCCCCTCTTCGCCCATCACTGGAAATGAACAAATTGCGTTTGCAATTCAGAAAGTAGAAATACTAAGTATACCATCCCCCAGGAAGCACACATGTAGTAATGACAAAGGATTGCAAAGGAGAGAGTGGCTCCAGTTTCCCAGAGAGATCCCCTAAAATGGATTACTAAATGGGACACTACATCAGCTAGTTGTCCTCTAGCTGCTCAGATACATGCACCGAAAAGGTACAGTACTCCCCTGTCCATACCCTACCTTATGTTTTGGGATTTGCGTGGAAGGGAAGGCTCCCGGATCGCCCGGCAGGCTCGGAAGGAGCGAGGGTGGTGTGTGGTTTGAGACGGGCTGCTGCCTTCTGTCTCGACATCGTTTGCAGCGCCTAGGGAGGAGGAGAGCCGCCCGCAAGTGCACACGCTGCGCTCGCTGTTGTCACTTTCCCGGCATCTCGTGGCTTCGTCTTTCTTTTCCCTTTTTTATTTGGCCACTCTTTTTCTTCCCCTCACCCCCAATTGCCTAACATGTTATCCTCCCTCCCCTAGCCCTTGGCACGGCTTGCATGCGCCGTGTTGGGGCTCCTCGCATCCCATCCCCGAACGCTTACTGGCAAGGGGTCTCCCGGGCACCGTGGGGAGCCGGGCGGCCGCGGGACGCCGGGGCCGGGGCCTCTGGGCATCGTGTGGGGCTGGGTGGTGGGGTCTTTGTTACAAGAACTATGTGGGCGCTCCGTGTAGAGGCGTAACACCGCCGTCTCTGCTGTTCCCGCTGTGTGCTTGGGTCGCGACCGATGTATTCATTTATTGGTTGTTGGTTTTTTGTTTTTTTTTTTTTCCCGAGGCTGGCGCTGGTTTTTGGGGGAAGTGGCCGGGAATCGAGGCAACTTCTTCCGTGGAGCAGCCCTAGGCGCAGCCGCGGGCTTTGTTCGCGATCGTGGGCTGGGGCCGCGGGCTCACCTCCCCGCCCGCTCCCCATGGACTGTGGCCGCCTTCTCCTCGCCCTGGCCCCGGCCAAGGTGGACAGCCGGCTGCCCTCCCTCAGCCCCGCCAAGGGTGGCTCTGGGGTAGGGATGCTCCCCGCCCCTTTCTGCCGGGCGTCTCAAGCGTCTTCCCCGCGGGCCGGTGTCTATGCCGAGCCTCTTTTCCTTGGCTGGGGGAGCGCAGGCAGACGGGCTGAGGAAGGCCGGTCCCCTCGGTGGCCCTCCGGCCGGCGGGAAGCCGTGCGAGGCAGCGCAACTCTTCCTTGTCCCTCCGCCCAGCGCTCGCCCTGTCTATCCTTCAGCCCCTCTCCGCCCTCGGGCTCCGGGCCAAATGGGAGAAACGGTGGAAAAGAGAAAGTTTTCTTAATGGCGAGTAACAAGGCCTTCCAGGAGGGGCTGCGGGCTGGCGAAGCGGCGCCCCGCGAACGCCGCACGCCGCCGCGGACCGCTGGGGCCAGCGGCGGGGTGCCGGGCGGGTACCGGGAGCGGGGCTCCTTCGTGCCGCAGAAGCTGAGGTGGGGAGGGGTGCCGAGCAGGGAACAGGGTGATGCTGAGCGGAAGGGATGCTGAGCAGGGAAGGCATTTCACCCTGCACGCACACACCCTGTCCCCTTATCTGCACGGGCAGGGAAGGCTCCCAGCTGAGGGCAGCTGAGGGAGGCTGTGCCTCCGTCTGAGTTACGGCGCCGAGGCACGGGGGTGGCGGTGGGGGCTCGGGCAGCCCCTGGGGCGGCCGAGGGTCAGCACCGCCCCTCGCTCCGCCGCCAGGGAGGGCAGTGAGAAGTTTGGGTCTCCATCAGGCGTGAAGAAAGTACCTGCTTCTTGCGAGGGCTCGGCCGTCCCACCGCCCCTTTCTTCGTGCCTGACTGCCTGGCTGTCCAAGGGGGGCGGTCCCGGGGGTGGACCGGACAGCGTGCGGATAGAGGGCTGACGGGGGCAGCGGGGATGAGGCTGAGGCTGCAGCCTGGCCAGTTGCAGTGGAGATGCCCTTCTGTCGCTACCGCCTCTGTCCTGCTTGGCTCATCCCAGGGTGAGTCGCAAGGCAGTAACTGCTGGATTTCCCTTAAGCAAATCTATCTCTGTCTTTTTCTAGCTTTGGCCGCTTGCTCAGGGGATAATTTGTTCTCCTGTTCCTCTCCCGAGCTAATTGCCGCTTTAGAAGTTTGTAAACATGCACGTTTGTGCCAGCGTCTGTGCAGCACGGATGTTTAGCTGCTGCAGAAAATTATTTCACTGATGGAACACCAAAAATTAAAGGCTTTAGTTAGCTGTGTGATAAACCGCAAAAGATAGTAATTCCTTGCGCTGCAAGCAAGGTGGATGCTTCATTTTCTAAAGACGCACACACAGGATGCCGATGTTGTAAATAACGAAGTGCTAAGTGTCCACAACCATTTTCTCTCACAGGGCTACGTGAAGTGGCTTATTATTTGACACAGATTCTGCTAACTTGTTTTGTACCATCCAGCAACGATATAATTACTAACATGACCTCAAAGATAGTAGTTAAAGGTGTGGTTTTCCCCACTGTCTTTGCAACAATTAATTCAGTGACTGCTTTTGGTTTGCATTCATTTAATTTAAGTGTCATCCAGTAAACCATTCTCATCCAAGTATTCTTTACTTGGTGATTAAATCTTTTGACATCAGTATGACAAAGTCCATTGCAGTCAGGCTCTTTTGATTCAAAATTCAATTCTAAAAAGTCACTTGAGATTTTGTAGCTTTCTCTCAAAGTAAGAGATTTGTGGAGTAAATCCATAAACAGATTCTTATGGAGGTAAGATTTATGCAGCTGTTATCATGTTCAGGGTTTCCTTTGCCATTTTTTTCAGATTAGAAACACAAAATGATCTTGCTGTGGTTGGCTTTTTTTATATTATTAATTTTTATTTTTTTAAAAAATGAGACTGTTCTAGTGTATTGTGAGGAAATTCAAGTCTGCTCCAGCAAATTATTTCTTCATGGAATTGCCTTGATCATGGTTGAAAGCAAGTACGTGATTCCATAGGATCAGCAGGGTTTGTCACTATTAAAGAAGTACAGTTGCCAAGGTGTTCCACCATCTAGGGTATCCCTTTATCTATTAGGAGCCTGGTTTTAATATGGTAGCTTCTCATAAGTTACAAGATGGAGAGAACTAACTCTCTTTAAAGCCAAATAATTTCATATGCATAAAAAAGTTGATTTCTGTTCTTCAGCGCTCTTCACTGGAGAAAATCTCTGGTATTCATGAAGCTTAGTTCAGGAGCAGCTCATTCAGATAACATTTCTACCTAAATGCTAAAATTTAAAACAGTAAGTAATACTGATAGTAAGTACTACTGTAATGTATATTTGCAACATTTGCTTTTCATGTACTAGGCACCAAACGCTTGAAGAGTGAGTGAATGCTTTCAGGGACTACAAAGCAGGTAGTCACAGATGTTCTGTGTGTTCTGTTAGTCTTGAAAACTGTACATTCTTACTTAATGGCAAACCAACCTTATCTACTGAACTCATACTACTTGAATCAAAAAATAATTGGGCACTGACATCTATGAGGAAGATGGCTAGTTAACATTTCTAGCTGCTTGAAGATCAAAGTGAGTATTAGCCATAGTCCCTTCTTTGCCTTTGCAAATAGAAGATTTCAGTTACCGGTGTTTAAGACTGAAGAAGGAGGTGGATCAGGTTAAGAACCTGGAGTTGCCTTCATTAAATTTTTGAAAGGAATTTAAGAAAACAAAAAAAAAAAAAAAAAAAAAAAAAAGAGAAAAAAAGGGAAGGACAGAGATCAAATTAATGACCTGTGAGAAATTCAGACTAGAATTGTTTGCATTAGAATGGAAGTAGGTGATTGTGAACTTGCTTGTGCGTGTTTTGTGAAGGGAAGGAGAAATTTGTCATCTTGTTTTGAAGAGCCATACACAAATACACATGAAAGGGGCTCACACGGTTTACAGCAGGGGAGGCATAAAATGTTTTAGGATTAAATTGACCTGAGCTAATACATGTCTCACATCCAGCTTGTTTGCAGGAACACATTGTTATACTACTGAAATAAATGCTTTGTGCATAGTACCTGATTTCCATACACTATAGCAGAGTGCTGAAAAAAACCAAGCCAGTAAATTCTGGAAAACAACCCTGAATTTATATTGGATGCAGCATGTGCTCGAGAAGTTGAAATGTACTAAACCAGAAGTTTTCACTATCCTAATTTGATACAGATGCTGCAGTATTTGACCTCCTACTGTTCATTTATTGATGAAGTAAATATTTAGCCCTCCCCTTTTGCAGTCTCATTTACCCAAGTTAGCTTTGCTGACCCAGGAAGGCCTTGCCTGCTGGAGTAATTTTCTGAGAGTAAACGCAGTTGGCTGAAATATTACTTATATGTGACTTTTTTTTTGTGTTTAAACCCCTAACTGAAAATACTGTTCTCTGCTGGGAATCAATACTTGCTAAGGACCTGAAACTATCCTGTGAGTACATTTGGTCTGGACTGATCCTTAATGTTAAGTCAGACCTAGATCTGTGTGTCATGGAGCAAGTCACATCCAACACATTGTGACAAGCTTTGTTTGACAGGGCAACAGAAAAATGAGTGATAAGTAATGCTTTTTACTGGCAACCACTTGAGCATTTTATGCTCACAAATTCTGTGTATCAGGATTATTCTTAGGTGGGTGAGACATTTTGGCAGTAAGATAGAAGTCAGTAGCAGAGAGTCTGCTGACCAACAGCATACAGCAGCCATGAACAGTGTTATAATGCAGAAGTGAGCAGCTAGGGGAAGGCCTGGACCTGAGCCTGACAGATCTCTAAAGGAGTATTTTTATTTTTGGCATGTTGCACCAGTCCTCCTGAGTGAGGAACGGCTTAGATGTGCATAGGGTCTGTGAAGATAAAAGTGGACTACTCCAGTTCAAGCACAAACCTGGCAGAGCAGAGTTTGTATGTCGCTATTTTCTTTATGTGCTCTGTTACCCATGGCCATGGAAATAACTGAGTGTTTATGTTTCTGCAGTGTTAAGAGATCTCTAATTATCCATGGTGAGGGTTGCTTTGGTTTTGGGTCTTGATTGCAACACATCAATATGGCAGCACATGCCCAAGGCACAGCTTTAGGTTTTAAAGGGAAGAGTGCCACCTACCGTGTTATAATTTTAGGTATCACAGCTCCTGTGTGTCTTGTGGAGCTCGCAAGCTTCTTGTTTGCCTATTTTGTTTTAGCCTCCGGAAGATGTGAAAGGATTCAAAACTAAATGTGGTATGGGAACGGAGGGAGAGAAAAAACAGAAAAGAAGTACAAAATTAGGGTATTCTGGAAGTCTTAGGAAGGGTTCTTTGAAAGACAGGCATACCTAGAAACATTCACAGTTTCTGTCATTTCTTATAAAGGCTGCTAGCTCTGGAAATAGGGAAGGGGATATGAGATATATGCTCCCCCCATAAAATAATCATGCCCTCAGCTTTCATGCATCAAATGAATATAAATTTCAGGTCTATGCCCTCTGAAATCTAAAGTTTAATTCTGGCTGTAGTTTAATAAAAAAGAGTAGAATTCACCTAAACAGAAAAAAAACCAAAACAGAAACAAACAAACAAAAAAAACCCCAAAACAGCAAACCAGCTTTCAGAAAAGAAGGAAGGTGAGAAAAATCCTGGATTAATTTTCCTGTAATTTGCTGCAAAATCTCATGAAGTTCTTCCTAGCATAGAACTGTAGTTGTTTATCAGCCCAAAGGAGGGGCGTAATATGCTTGATGTGAATACAGAGTCTTTTTTGTAAGAAAGAAGTTTTTCCCTATGCACCAGAGTGGGGGAAATTTCTTTAGTGGCTGAAATAGAGATGTAAAATAAAGTAGATAAACCAGCTATTAACAGAACTGCCAGTTGCTGTATCTCTAGAGTGAAGACATATGGTAATTCACTACATTCAGTGATGACCTTTCTTTTAAAAATATTGTTAATAATAGGCACTTCTATGTAAAGTATTTATATAACATACTTGAAATTCATGTATCGTGGACTGCTCCATACCAATTTTGTTAGTGGCAGGTTTTTGGTTTGTTTTGTTGTTATTTTTTTTAGCTACTGACAAAACGGCTACTGAGGAGCTTCCTACAGCGATACACTTTGGCAATATGCCTTCAGTTCTGAAGTTGTTTCCAGGGGCAGGTCCACAGCATTGCTGCACCTCTCTGACAGGGCAGCATGGGCCCTGTTCTCAGGATGCCTTTGGCATCATCTTCCTCACCCTTCCCAGGAAGAGCCATGCCTTAACTGCAGCATTACACCCTTTCAATAAAGCAGGCAAAGAAAAGAGCATTCCTGTGTTCTTGTGATCTCTGTGACCAGTTGTCTTTGCTGAAAACCTAATGCTTATAGAAGTGGAAGGAAATAAACAATATTTTTGTCATGCCTTTTCACTTCAGTCTGAGAACATCTAGTTGGATGAAGACTACTCTACTAGTACTTTTACTGGTGATAATAGCAGAAGTTTCATTATGTGCTTAAAAAGAAAAGGTATTCTTAACTGTAATTGATTTTGCAATGACCCTGATAGACTCAGGACCTTCTAATAACACAAATGTTTAGAGTATGTAACAGATATGGTCAGGTGTTCCAGTTCAGTAGATGGAAAAAATACTCTCCCGTAGCAATTCGCAACACAATGGGAAAAACTGTGTCCAACTTGACTGCAGCAAACATTATTTCTACTTTCTTATCTATGGCTGCTCAGTTTCATTCTGATGTTCTATATATTGAGTATTCTTCATATGGCTTTCATACTTGAATAGAAAATTTCCTATGTTGCTCCCTTCACCATTGTTCATGAACATTTATCCATTACTTGCTCTTGAGGCAGCCATTCATTGAAATGTTAATGGGATTTTGAACAGTTTATAGTTCCATAGGGGTTTTTTGTTTGGGTTTTTTTTTGTGGGTTTTTCTTTTTTATCTGCAGAAAAAAAATGTGGTTTTGTTGATGCCTTTCAAAATCTACTTTTTCTTGGTAGATTGAGATGGATTCTATGCTAATTCCTCCTGCATTCCTGAATTATGGCCTAACCAGGCACTGTCGCTGGGATCTTCATCTATTAATCATGGAAGCTGCTTTCTTATTCGGTTGCCATAGTTTCAGTGCCTCAGATAGTGTTGGGGTGCCTTGGGAAAGGCTTACGATACATTCGGACTTGCAAGCCTTGCAGTTATTTTGGCAGTAGAAGAACTCTGAAGGATCAGAGAACAGCATCCAACATTATTCAGAGTTGGATTAAAAGCGGAAACTTCTGGATATGTCTCTCTGGACCTTGTTATGTGAATGTCCAGCTGATATTTACTCCCAAGATTTGCTTTTTGGTTTGTCTTGCTGGTAAAAACGTACACATCACAGACTAATGGTTACCTTTATCCATTGCAAGAACAAAAAAGGCTAGGCTTGTCATTAGTTTTTCTGATAAATGGTTGGGTAAATTAGGGCATTTAGGGTTTCCTAAGCAATCCAGGTAATTTGTTTCACATTGCCTTTCAACCCAGCTACATATGGTATGATACCACGTTTGAGATGGAATGTTTATTGCTACCTTAAATTTAATAAGACAATAAGAACCTTTTTGTTAGCTGCAGAGCAGCTTGAATTACCAGTAGAAAAGAGGAAATTAACATTTTTCAGACAGAACTAAAGCTCTTTCAGTGCTGTGTTTGCACTGGCAGTATTTTTTCAATGATGTTTCAATATTTGTTCATAAACTCAGCATTAAAACATACATACTTTCAGAAATGAGCTGTGAGATGTCAGAAATAGCTTTTTTGATTAATGAGAAAAATGGTAGAGTAGTAAATACGTCTAACAGGCAAGTAGCTGAAAGACTGACTTGTCAATGTAGTGCTATCAATTGATTTGTCTGTCATGCATAATATAAAATGATGCAAAACCATATCTCAGTAAACAAATAATGGTTTCCTTTTTCTTTTCCCATTGAGAAGAAATCTTCATCACTTCTATGTAATCAGTAGTAAGCCACATGCTTGACCAGATATTTAAATCCCAATTCTTTTGCATTTTACAGTGTGTCCAGAATGGTGTGATATCCCTCCAGTTCTAATCAAGAAATTTGAGTCTAGTGCTGAAAAACTTGCTAAGTATCTTCTGTTTTACCAAAAAAAACCCAACCAAACAAAAAAAAAAAAGCCAGTCTTGACTATTCAAATCAGTCAAAATATAATGTTAAAACTATGTACAACTGAGAATAAAGAATTCAGCATAATTGGAATTAATCAGGAAAATAGCCACTTTTTTGTTTTCTTATGGTTAGTTTGCAATCAAAGATTAGTTTGAAAGCTTCACCTTGGGACTTTACCTCCCAATCTTGTCAATTTTTTAAGTGAGATCAACAAGCAGATTGAGAACATGTGCCCATTATATGTAATCCTCAGGAGCACTACGAACTCAGCAAATGAAGTCCAAGAATTTGACAGGAATTTCAAAGTTTCATTTGTTGGTAGATGCACACAAAATCTGTATTTGTAATTTTATACTTTCACATAATATGGAATTTTCTGGTTTACAATCTTCTGGATCTCTGTTGTATACACATATTTTGCATAAAATTAATCCCACTCTTTTTCTTGGTAAACTCAGAATCTGTCAGTCTCAAGTAGACTGACAGAATCACATGCCTCCATCGTTTTATATTTCCCTTTGGAAGAGAGGTAGTGATAGAATAAGAGAATTGTAACAGTGAGGAAATATCTTGGATCAGAACCTGTAGACGTAGAAATTCTGTTGTGTTTTTTTCCCTCAGAATTTATTATATTCCATTTACTTTCAGGTTAGGTATAGGATTCCCCTGCACAGAAATTAATTTAAGCAGTTCTATAAGGAAAGGTTTGCACCTTCTTCAACACTGGTGGGGGAATTTTTTTGCTTGCTATTTATTTTTTGCCTCCAAGAAACAGAAAAGTGAGTGATAAGTCAATATTCAGTATAAAGAGCCATTCTGGTTCCAGTTGGAGGGTAAAAATGTATTTCTACTCAGCACCCATCAACAAGCCTTTGTGCCATTTAGAGTCCAGTATAAAACTACAGAATTAATTAGGTTGGAAAGGTCCTTGAAAATCATGGAGTCCAACCTTAATCTAACAGTTCTGAGTCTACCACTAATCCATGTACCTAAAGCCTACATGTACACATCTTTTGTATACCTCTATGTATCTTTTAAAAACATGAGTTGGTGACTCAGCCACTTTCTTTCAGTTTACTAACGGCTGATAATAAAGGTTCTTCTGCATTCCCAAACAGCTGAATTATAGCATCAAATATACTAACCATATCAAGGAAAGAAAATAATAATTTCTGTGAAAGTAATTGTTGTATTTGTGTCTTTTAAGCTACGTCACAGCATTTGCTTTGCAAGTCTCACATATGTTCAACAGCATCTTACTACCTGAGCGCTCCTGGAAGGTTGATGCTCGTTTTGGGCTGAGCTTATGAACAAAGAGAGAGGAGGACTGTGTCCTGTTCAGCCTCAAAGCTCCCCCGGTGCCTGCAGCTGGTCAGCGGGTGTGGGTGGAGCACAGCCATCCCACTGGTCCTTTGGAGCGGGTGGATGGGGAGGAATGATTGGAGAGCAGCTGGAGCCCTGCCCTGCATGCCTGGGTGTGTGTGGGAATCCTGTCCCAAAACAGCACGGCGTGGAAAAGGATGGGATGACACGCCTTTTCCAACAGAACCTCCACTCTCAGGGCTCAGCCTGCTGTCTGTTGCCTGATGGAAGAGCGGAGGCTGAGTCCCATGGGATTATCTTTCTTGAGTGGTACTTCATGCCATGAGCATGGCTTAAAGCAGGCTTGGCTTGTATTTGAGTCAAAAATGCCTTTTTTATTATATAGAGAGGATTAGAGGCTGTTCAACTGCAATCTTGAACTTCAGGTCATAGTCTTTATATTACTGGCTTTTTATCAGAGCTCTCTAATGAAAGAAGGGCATTGTGCTTTAAAATCAACTTCTGAATTTAATTTTGTGTATGAACAGAACTTTGTACTATGTGTATAAACTTCTAATAGCACTCTACACATTCCACTTCTGAATAATTTGTACTCGTTAATTACAAATGTACAGCTTTTGCAAATACAAACCGTATTAAATCAGAAATGATCACAGTTAAATTGATTTTTTAAAATTTGCTGTACTCTGTTATGTGAAGATGATTATGTAACATAAGTCCTGTGTCCCTGCAGTAGAACTTTGTTTCCTAGAAATACATTGTTTAGAATTTTTGGTTTGGTTGGGGTTTTTTTGTTTGTTTTTGGGAAGAAATTTAAGTAGAGAGGTATGTCAGGTTTCATGAAGAAGTAAGAAGACAAACTTTAAAGTATTGATGCTTTAGAATGCTTTTTTTTTTTTTTTGAGCCAGTAAAATTATTCCTGATTTGAAATAGGAATGTGTTTCTCTTGAAAAATAAATTAAGAACTAGATCCTGTATGCTCTGGGAAAAGGAAAAGTTTTTGCCTGAGTTACTGCACTTTTTCATTACTATCTGCAAGGTGTTTCCTTTTAATTCTGTTCATGGGGAAAGTTCATTGGGTTCAGAAACTGATTAATATTATCACAAGATGCGTGTATTTCAGGTTGGTGTCACTTTTTTTGCTTTATCCTGTTCTACGCGTAAGACCTAGACGTGCTGCCAGAACACTTCCTTTCCCAAGATAAAAAAAAACAAAAACAGAAAAGAGATCCTGTTCTTGTTCAACAACACATATAATCCAAAAGGCAGATTTAGCCAACATGGAGCTAATGGCCTGAAGGTGTGAGATGACGGCTGATGACTGGATGATCATGAGAAAAATGCAGTTTTGATTTGTCAAAACATTATTAAGAGTACTACATTTGTGTGTTAAAGTGTCTGTCAGAGAAAGACTTTGAAAATATGAGGCAACTTGTGGAATAGAGTAACTTCTCTGACTCGTGAATATTAATTCCTTTTCAATGTGCCGTTTGTAACTTTGCTTCTGTTTGTGTTCATCTTTGCCATAATCTCTCCTGTGTAGCTGAAATCTGGAGGTAATATCCAGAAAAACCCCCCAAAAAAACAAAGAAAGAACACCCAGCTCCAGTGTTGTTTATGGGAGAGAGGCAATTCATCCAGGCCCTTTCTCATAACATATTGGTATGACGAAATGCTGGTGACGTTCTGCAAAGGGGTGGAAAACGTAGTCTATATAATGCCTGCTGATGTCTGAAGTGGTCTGTAAGAACACTTCCACACAATTACTTTAAAGAGCAAATCAATTAATTAGACTTTTAAATTTTTTTCCCCATAAATGGTCAGTAATCTCTTTTAGATTGAAGCAGATAAAAGAATTAATTGTTGTCACAGTCTTAAGAACTTCAAGAACTTTTCAAAACCTGGAACATCTACACAGATTCTTAACCACTGCATTTTTAGGACTACTCCTCACCTCCTCCTTTGTGCCAGGCTACAAATAACCAACTATCTACTCAAATGAGTGTCCTCAGTTTATATGGACATGTCATCAGAACCAATTACATTGCTTATGTGTATAAATGAAGGGGAGCTGGGTGGAGACAAGAAAACACAGGTTAGCAGGATCTAACTTTTGATCTGTTAGCATCGAACAGAAAATGAGGGCACAGTTTTGCATCAAATTGCATCTCCATGTTTATTTTATACTAGGCATGGAGATTGTCTAGAAGAGCTAACCTCTGACTTGTTCGTATTGGTGACATAAACCTTGCTGACTTTATTAGGAGTTATTAATTCCTGGTTTGTTTTTGTTTGTTTGGAGGGGGGGGGGGGGGTTGTGGTTTTTTTTTTTGTTTTTTTTTTTTTTTGGTTGGTTGGTTGGTTTTTTGTTTTGTTTTTTTGGTTTTTTTGCTGTGTGGTCAGTTGTTTTTTTAAATAAGCTTAAGTCACAAGCTCAAAATACCTATAATAATAAATAAAAATATCGAAACAATGAAGAAGGCACGGGACTGCAATGGATCTATAAATTGAATTGGTATTTTAGCTTCAAAGATTCAAGCACTGGAAGTTTTTCAGCAGTAAGCCAGCAGAGAACGTGTAAGTAGGGGGGCTGGTGTGCTACTTCGCTGCTGCACTGCCTACTTCTAGACAGTCGTGGTATGACAGCCTGCTCTAACAGCTACCCACATTTAAATAGCAGGGTTGTGTAAGAATGAACACAACACATTTACCGAAATACATTCATGGTGGGGAGAGCCTTAAATATTCCGGCGGGTGGAATACACTGAGAGAGAATCTGTCGCATTCTCATTAGACGGCGCGTCAAATCTCGGGAAGGGCGCAAAGTAACTTTTCTTCCCGTTACAGGGGTGGCCTGATAAATCGCTGCAGGTTTCAAGGGAAAAAAAGAACATTCTCTTTTCGATACAGTGTTTAATGCGGGGGTACCGCTGTAGCTAATAGTGTATTGGCTGGAGGGGCAGGAGAGGAGCTCGCTCGCATCCATTGTGACGCTGGATGTGAGTTTGCCTGGCTGTCGAGGCTGGCCGGCGCTGGCTGCTGGCGCTTTCTGTCGCTTGTCGCCTGCCCTCTTGTGTCGGCAGCGCTCGGTGCAGGCGGCCGGGGGACAGCGGCAGCGCTCCGGCTCCTCCTCGGGGGCTCCTTCCACCTCCGACCCGCTGCGGTCCTGCTGCTCCGCTCGCAGCGTAAAAAGAATAGTCTTCAGCTTTCTTATACAGAGGCAGGAACATCAGAAAGTGGGTTAGCCAAACTGATGTGCAGAAAAGCTCTAGGAGTGAATTTGAAGCGAGGGGTAGAGGCTGTAATGCATATGATTAAAGTGAAACATGCTGCCTACACAGAGAATTGCTAACAAGATTCTTTCACAGCTTTCATGTCTCAGCCCCGCTTTTACAGAAAATAAATTCGTGTTTGGTTTCAGTGGGTGTGCCCTTTTGCTCAGCCCTACAGCATAGATAAGACAGCCAAACTACACAAATGCAACATAATTGAACACAGAATAGTACAATTTGCACTGAGCAGAAAAAACGGCTGTGCTTATTAGCAAAACGGTGTCCCAGATTAACATTCATTTGGTCTACCTCGACCTTTTTTTTCTCTTAGAGCTCTATTGTTCAATACTCACAGGGAAGGGAGGCTAAAAGCACAGATAAAGTTAAGGCAAATTAGTTGGGAGGAGAGACAAGGAGAGGAAGAGGAAGATATTCCATGTCCTTTAAACATTTTTTTTTTACCTCCTCTTCAAACAGAAGTGTAGATACTGATGCAAACCAATTAATAGCTTCTGGCAGTAATTCTACCACATCCCCTTGCTCTATGAAGTATATCTTCTGTAGCTCAAAAGAGTATTTAAATACTCTCTCATGTTTAAAGAGCTTCCAGAATTATCTGAGGTTTTTGCAAGATGCAGAAAAATAGACTGCAGCAGCTGTATGTTGTTATAGTGTTTAAAAAAAATAAAGAAATAGTAATTTAAGTAATTATTTTAAAAGCTGTTTAAAAATCAGCTAAAAACTGGCTTGATCCATAAAAATTTTAACTTTCAATTTTCCCAGTAGTTTTTTTTAATAATTATTTTCTTGAGAAATAGTGTGCATTTATATAAGAAATTTTACCTCATGTCAGTCCCATGTGACCTCAGGAGTTATTTCAAATAATTTGATTTGTGTTTTCCTTGAGACATAACATCTTTCAGGCTTCATTTTCTTAACAATACTCATTATGGATCCAGGGAGGATAAAAATGTGGATTTTGGAAGGTTTTTTATATATTTAGACATTCAAGAGTTGCTTATGCATTAAGGACTCAAGCCCAGGCGTTCAAGACTTAACAAGAAGGACTCACAGAGGTTAGCATGCTCTTGTTTATGTTTTGCTTGTTTATTTCTGTGGTGGGTAGGTTGGTTTGTCTTTTTACTTCAAAACAAAACACACATGGAACAGGTTTTGTGTTTGGACTAATTCTGCTCCCAGTCCTGCTGATTTCTTCAGGTCTGCACAGGCTGAGAAGTCAGCAGAGGGACACAGCTGGCAGATCAAGATTATTGTGGTCACTCGTGTTGATTCTAGGCTTCTTGTGGCTCTAAACCTGTGTCTGTTGTGTCCCTCCCCAGATCCATTTTTCCAGAGTACTGTGGTTTGTGTCTAGGGAAGACCTTTCTGAAAATGTGGCGTGTATTTGCGCTTTGCAATTGCTCCATGAACAGGTGCTTGTTTCTGACCTGAATTCACACCTTTGCTCACCACTCAACCCATACCTCAAGTCCTAGATCTGCAAGCCCGCAGGTGTTTCTAGGCAGAGCCTTGAGCAGAAAGCTGCTGTCAAGCAGCTGGCATTGTATGTAGAAGGAAGGTAAATGTGTTCACAGAGAAAGCTCGTAGTTCTTCAGTCTCATCTGATCAGGTCTCACTTTATTTTAAAAAATAGTGAGTCTTTCATGTTTCAACGTGCCATGAGTAAAATGTCTGGGGACATTTTACAGATGCACTCAAATGCATACACAAATAAATCATATTTGCCAAATGAATTGTAAAATACTCTAGTTTTTCCTTCCTGAGTACATCATGGTGTTGCATGGGAAATGCATTGGTGATGCATGGAAACTTATTTACAACTAAAGATGTTTCCTGATTTCTTCACTCACACTTGTTAACCTGATGCTAAACCGAAAGGTTTTGCAGACCATTTGTTTATTTAGATCTCTACTTTGTGCAGGCTCATAACTTCAGGTCTAAGGAAGTCAAGCCTGGGAGACAGCACCTCTCAGTACAAACCATAGACTCAAGCTGTCTGTTCCAAGACTATCTAAATATTCAGTGAATAGCCTGGAAAGTAGGGAGGTTGGAGAGTGCTCTGGATTTTGGGGACAACAAACAAAACTGATGAAGAATGTGTTGTAGCACAAGTCATCCTTCTGAGAGTGGTGCCTTAGCAGCCCTGGATCTGTTGGCAACGTGCTGCCAGCTCCAACTTAGATTGTGCTGATTCAGACAAGGAAGAATGCTTTCTGCAGCAGTGTGGTGAAACCAGCTAGAATAAAACACAAGTGCCACTGAGTGACAAGGTGGCTCGTAGTAACTAGTTAGACTGATTCGCTTTTAAGAAATAAGTGGAATTGTCCGTAAAATTTCATCAGACACTCATGATGGAAACTGTGATCTCCCAAGAGTATACAAGACTATTTCTATCCACATCAACAGGTGAAACTGAGTGAAATAGAGCCGGTGTCTTTGGCCATATTGTAAACTTAGAAAACACTAGCACATCTAAAAGTCACTGCCATCATTCCCTGCTTAAAACTCCATTGCAACTTTATCTTGTAGTGTGAGATATAAAAAGCTTAAACTTATTTCTGGAACCTACATGTCTAAATGGAAAAGTAAGGACTAGATCTCTCTCTTAACTGCAGGAAAAATTCTCACTTGTTATCAGTTCAAATGAAGCCCTTTCCTTGAACTGAATACATCATACCTAATGCATATTCTCAGCCTTAACTCAGCAGGCAAAAGATGACAAGCTGTGTTGTCCTGCTTAAGGATATATTGGAGGAGAGTAAGTAATAGAGCATTTATCTACTTCAATATTTGT
Source organism: Parus major (assembly GCF_001522545.3). Classification (NCBI taxonomy): domain Eukaryota; kingdom Metazoa; phylum Chordata; class Aves; order Passeriformes; family Paridae; genus Parus; species Parus major. Next base: position 52,923,516 of record NC_031799.1, on the reverse strand, counting down.
GCTGTCTTTGAAGTGCTAATAATATTTGTAAAAGTTTATATGTCAGGTTAACACCTGCTCAGTGAGCTTGCAGGAGAGATTGCAATTTTTTACCTCCATAGTAAAATCACTCAGATGGTCCCAGCTGAGGTATCATTTTAACTTGACCATTTTTTTTTCTTTTTTATTTTCTAGATTTTGTTTTTTGTTTTTTTTGTTTTTTTTGACTGAATCTTCAAAGTATTTTAATCATGAGGTTGTTTCTGAGAGATCCTTCCAGTGAATTAAATTGAAGTTAAATTTATGGAGTCATATCAGTGCTTTTGTTAAGTATAATCTTTCAAAAATATTATCTTTGAAAAAAATAACATAAAGACTAAGTCAATAAGAAACCCAAAAACCTTGATACTATGAGTGGATGCAGATGTGGTACCGTACTGCTCTTGCTAGCTCCCAACTTCTCCCAGGAGTGATGGGAAAAACTCAGATATGTTTGAGTAACTTTTAAGGAAAAAGTGATTATAGGAGACAAGGAAAGTAGCTGTAAGGTCAAGGCTGAGAGGTGGAAGATTTCTCAAAAGAGATGGATTAAGGGAATAGGTGTAAGTCAATAGTCGGAGTGGTGCAGAGGGAAAGCTGAAGTGCCTAAACAGAGGAGAGGAGGGCAGGGTGAAAATGCTCTCTGTCTTACAAAACAGCAGTATGCCATGGGATGATTCCTTTCTGATGAGCTGTCATTATCTAAGTGTATAGGAAGCTTGGAGTGGAAAAAACAGATGGCCCATGGGAGATGAAGTGACATAATTTGTCTCTCTGCCTGATTTCTCTACCCTCCACATAGAATTTGGTAGGTAGGAGAGGAAAAAAAAGTCCAGATGTGATTCTCCTCCATCCCCACATGTTTCTCCTTGCCCTCAGAAATCTCACTAGACTCCAGCCTCTCTCACAAGCTATTGGTAAAGAAGGTTTCAATCACTGCCAAGGATCTTGAGAGATTGGCTTGGAGAAAGCTTTTTGTTCTGTGGGGAAAAAAGGGTGTCACACAGGAATGCAGAGATAAGAGACATTAAAAAGAAGGACAGTAAGCCATTTAGTTGTACTAAGGCTTGGGCAAAGAGATGAAGAAGTTTTCCCAATTTGTGTGTTTCAAGGGAAGTTGCTAATGGGCTGTGTGATCTTCTTGCCAGGCCTGTGGTGAGTGGCCATGTTTCAGCCATGAGGAAAGGGCATTGGCATCACCCATTGCAGCTGGCTGGTCAGCTGCCTGGAACAAGTTCATGGCTTTAGGCCAGTTTCCACTGAACAAGTAAAACCTCCTTTAAAAAGTTCCTGCACCTGGCACTGTTCAGGAAAATACTCGGTAGACTTATTGGAGAAGAAAAAGACTGGTGAACACAGGCATTAAAAGCCCTAAAAGTTAGATTTTGGTATATTATACCTTTTTAAAAAATCAGCAGCATATGTTTTTTAAAAGAGAGGATCTGTGGGTGGGGAAGGGAAAGGGAGAAGCTGGTGACTCTGGAAGCAGATGACCTCCAGGTCTCTGCTGGATCCAACATTCTTGCCAAGATGAGCAGAACTTGTCTTTGTACAGACAACCAGTACAGGGCTGATCTTTGCAGTGCACAACGAGTAACATCGATGCAAGGATCATCATTTTAAGAAGTGATTATGACACTGTGGCTGTAACTGCAGATGTGCCAGGAGCCTGTGAAGTTCAAAGCCTCTTTTCCAGCTCCAGACCTGGATGCCTACAGAGGGGAAACCTGCTGAGCAGGCCGCTCCAGAGTGAGCCAGGAGTGTGTTATGCTGGCGGGGTAGTACCAGGAGGCAGGGCAGGATGTGTAGTGACTCTGCCTCTGTCGTGATGAACGTGAGCAATCTGGTGTTTGTCACAGGTCTTAAAACTAAAACTGAGTATAAATAAAGAACCCTACCGCAAGTGAGCAGGATTTTTATAGTGGTTTCCAGGAATGAAATCAAACCTAAACTGCAAGGGAAATATTCTCTGCCATATTCAAAGTTTGTGTATAGAACGTTTCAAATAAATGCTCTGTAAAAATGATTTAATTCTGCTGTGATTATGAACTTGCACAAACACGCTGTTTCACATTACTCTCTTAAATTTGATTAGTAACAGCTGTGACTATATAAGTCCCCCAGATTTTACTTTCTCAATAGGAAAGTGTTGAAGAAATCCTCAAATTATTGTAAATGAAGATTTTGTTGGTATCTGAAACTATACTAAGCTATTTTAAGATTAAATATCCTCGACAACATCCCAACAATAATAATGTGGACACACTCCTTCTTGGAGAGGCTGCAATGAACTGCCTTTAGCTCAGACAAATAGTCTTTTCAGTTCCTGGAGCACTCTGTGAGTATTAGCTGCTTTGTGCTGAGCAAGTACTAAAATCTAACCCAGTAATAAATGGTGCTGCTCAGTGACTGGCTGTTTAACCCCAGAAGTGGGCTGCCAAGTCTTCTTTGTGAGCTATTCCCTTTCACGGTGCAGATTAGGTGCAGACAGTCGTCCCACCCTACACACACGGATATTGCATGTTTTCTGATGGTAGTGTTTGTTTACCGCTCCTGACTGGGTTGGTTTATGCACCATGTGGTGCTCTGAGGGACAAGACAGTGTCCCACAGAGGCAAAAGAACATTTCCCACCACAAAAGGTTCCCAGCTGGTGGAGCAGGGATGTGCTCTGCCACCTGTGCTCTGTGCTGGTGAATCCATTGCTTGGGTGCCCCACAAAGATGCCAAGTCTCACTGCTCATCGGAGTGTCTGTGGAGTTTCACCTGCATTAGAGGACAGACGTCCCTGTCCCCAGCTCTGCCACGTACTGCTGTTGCTGCCAGCGCTGGCTGGCTTTCCACGTGTGTGACTGCAGCCTACTTCTCTGCAGTCCTTGATGTCAGCAAGGCTGCAGGCAAACTCTCCTATACAGCTCTTCTGCTAATGAGCTGGTCTGCTAATTAAATAGAAAGGCATATTTGGCAGTGTCTTTGATATTTATTCTCAGTATGGCCCTTTTGACTTGTTTAGGATTTCAGGGTGGTCTTGAGGGAAAAGATATGGTAAGCAATTGCTGAGTTTGTATTATGTTTTATCAACATTGAAATAAAGTTTGTGAAATACTGTTTTGTTCCTTCTAAGCCAGATAATGCAATATAATTAAAAAAAAAAAATAAAAAGGGGGAAAAAAAGGATAAAAAAGTAAAGTTTAACCCAGACTACACTTACAATTTAGAAGAATAAAAAAAATAAGTCAAATGGAAAGGGACTTTTTTAATGTTTTTGTGTATGCCAGATGTGCTCAGCGATATCCATGATGAATGACAGTCAGAAGTCAAATAACATTTGTTACACATTTTTGACCACCGTACATGTGCTTCCTAATTTTTCTTCTATATTACTTTTGTCCATTTCAGCCTTTTTGAACAGTTTTAGGCAGATGGCATTTTCTTACAAGGAGAAAAAACACCAAATGAACAAACAGCCCAATCTGGGATAGGAAGGTTGACTTTTTACCCAGAGAATGAAGAGAGTTCCACCTGGATGTACGTTTGCCAAGGGTAAAACACATTTTTTTGCTGAGGCAGGAAATAGGTTTAAAGCTGAGATCCTCTGATCTGGTAGGGTGAGAGGCAGATGGCTGGACCCCCAGGTGATTTGTATCTGCTCACTCACTCCTCCCTATCAAGCATCAGTGCTCTACAGTATGCAGAGAAAGAGATTTCCATACCTCCAAGGAGAAACATGCTGTTTGCCTCCTAGCCAGCCATGTGACTTACACAGAAGTACCAGAAGTATAGCGTTAATGTGCCTAAAAGAACTCCCAGACTAGGTCATTTTGAGGTTTAGAATTTTTAATTAGTTACAGATTTTTCCTTTCTTCCCCTCTTTATCCACCTCTGTAAACAGAGGCGAGGTAGCTAAAGCACTAAATTTGTATATTCACAAAAATATGTAGAAAATGGCACAAAGTCATAAGACAGTTTAAATTTGTGAAATGCTTCAAGTATTCAGTATTGCTTCTGTTCTTGGCTCTTTTCTGGAGGTTTTTTTCATGATTGTTGCTAAGGATGGGATAGCAGGGTATGTGAACTGGCCATAATGGCCAGTATCCCCATGTCGGTGTTCTGATGGTATATGGAGATTGTAACATGTGTATTTGTCTGCTCTTCAGCTAAAGATATACTGGTGGAGTTCTGTATGCAAATGGCATGAAAACAATACGATGTTACTACCCTGGCTCTTGGCTGGAAACAGGCAACAAAATAATAAAGGGAAATTTGAGGTTACCATCAGCCACCCTGGTAACACAGTAATTTCCATGAACATTCCCAGTGAAATGACTCTGGCTTCCCACAGTTAACTTCATGATCCTAATTTCAAGACTAAGAATCAAAGGGCTGCAGGTCTAGCAGTATCCAGTAACAGCTGAGAGTAGATCCATTTGTAACCTTTTGTCAGTCCTGGTTGCCGAGTGTGTGGAAGCCATCAAGCTCGATGGTGCATTTGCAGAGAGACAAGACCAGAAGCAAGTGCTGCTCACCTTTGTGTCTTCCCAGTGAGAAAGTTTGAAATTTGGAAAGTGGTGTTAGGAATAAATTGCATTGAGATTATGAAAATCTGAAGACATTAAAATTTGTGAAAGGTGTTGAAAGTGTGTATGTTATATAGGATGTGTTTTCTCTTGCTTGGTAGTTCATTAATACTCCGTGTGTAGGAGCACTGATCTAGACTTTGTAAAGTAAAATGGAAATGTAGTTAAATAATTTTTCTTTGTACAACTGTGCAGAAGAGGAATATGAGTTAATTATCTGGGACCTATTTTCTACCTGTACATGGGAAAAGTGGACGCACAGGGAAGGCACACTGCCTACAGTTATTTTCATTCTGATCCATTTGGTGATCGTGGCTTGGTGCTGACCATTAAAAATATTGTCCAGTTTTTTCAAAACACGGAAAAATATTTTTTTCTGCATAGGGACATGAACAGGTTCACTATTAATTGCTAGGTCTGTGTTCTTCATGGAAATACTAAGGATCTGTAGGTTTTATTAATTTGCTGAATAGTAAAGGTTAATGCTGAAGGGAATGTCTTCCTGGGATGTATTTGGTAATTTTTCCTCTCTTACAAATAAAGAGTTTTATTTTCTCCAGGAGTTTGCTCTTATGGTTTAGGTTCATTTGCATTTGTGGAGGCTTAAGGGAGGTGTCATGACTTCCAGAACTGCTGAATATTCAAGGAGTCCTGATGGTACTGTAAGGTGCAGGATGCTTTCCAAGGGCAGGGTGGGCCACAGACCTGTACTTTTTACTTAAAAGGATAGGTGGCAACTGTCTTTTCTTTAAATGCATCCTGAAACTTCTGTTGATGCAAAATCCCCATGAATCACTGGCATCAGGTAGAATCAACCCATCTAGTGCTGCCATCCCAACCCACTCCACTCCTTGCTTGGCTCTGCTGGGTTGTGCTGGGCTCTGCCCCGAGCCAGAACAAGCCCAATTCTGTCTGCAAGAAGTGGTGCTTGGAAAGCTCGTTCCTATCCATGGTTTGAATTCCTTAGCCTGGGTCTCTGATGAGTGGTGATAAAATACGTCACAAAATATTTCGTAACATTCATAGGAGTGTTGTTTCTCTGGAGGCTCTGGAAATGTGAAGAGACATGGTGTTACCAAGCTTTCCTGATCAGATATTCAAATGATGAAATAGGGAAGCTTGCAGAATGTTCCTGAGGGACCAAAGAGCCTTCTTATTCTTGCAAAATTAATTTAGTATCTTGGTTTCAGAAGCCAGAGCATCGAAGAAAATACCCAATGTTATATAGCCTTGTGATAAAAAACTGCAGGGTTTAGCAACACTGGCACCCAGGAAAACTTTTCTTTAAAGATGTAAATATACTTTGCATTAGCTGGCAAGTAATCTTATAGTGAGTCTTAGGTTATCTTCAAAGAAGTGTATGTCTTAAAACAAAAGATAACTTGGTGAATAAAGAAATAAAGACTTTATAAACTTTGATGTTGCTGTTTACTCATTGTCAGGTATGCCAGTGTAAAAAAGGAGACATTTCATCTGAGCAGACAGTGTGTGAAACTACTAGTGTGCCTTCAGACTCCAGGCCTCTTTTTTTGCAAGTCAATCATTGAATTTAAGTCATATTTTAAACAGCTTCATCTATATACTTGGAGACTGGAAAACAAGGTCACTGTAGAGTCCATCCTGTAGCTAGTTATTAAAACAGATGGTTGAAAAATGCAAGCAGACATCTGCATCTGCTTCGCATATTTAAATGAAAAATAAACCAAGAAAAAGCATCTTAGGTTCTGGGGGGTCTTGTAGTGAGTCTGCATTTCTGAGAAGAAACTCTTAGAATAGCTTTAAAATTCAGGAGTGCTATGGCAGCACTAGAGGGAAATTGGGAACGCCGTGTTCTCATGAAATTGGTTTTTGCCACTCATATGGAATATGAGACCAGTGACATTGCAGTTAGATTCTTGAAATTTTTGCAAGAAATTTGTCATCAGGAGTCAGACTCTGACTGGGGAAAGAGGTATCATCTGCAGGTTACCCTTTAAAAAAAAAAGAAGTTTTCAGAACTTGTATCTTATAATCAATCCTATTGTGTTTGAAAGTACGAACCAAAGCTACTGAATAAGGGCTGACTGAGAAAAAAAAAAACAGAAAAAGTGAAAAGACTGAGGGTCGTTCCACAGTTACTAGCACATCGAGCAATGACACATTAAAACAAACTGCTAAAGAGCTGGGAATTGGTATAATAAATTTGTTTGGTGAATGAATTTGCAGCAGCCCTGTGGCCACAGCGGCAAGGTGCTCCTGTAGCACAGGCTGACCAGGAGCAGTATTTTTGCCCCACTACATGCAGGTGTTGGAGTGCAGAAATAGGAGGAGCATCATCACAGCTCGGTGTGCAGAGGTTTACCAGGAGTCGCTTGGTGATTTTGTGCAGAACCTTTATGGCTCAGTCAGCACAAGGCTCTGCCAGCGTCAAAAAGCTGCTTTTCAGAGTGTTGTAATACACTCACTCCCTTGTTTGATGTAGGCACAGTTGTTTCACCTTAAATATGAAGCTTACACAAAGCCATGCTTGTTGGTCCTATGGAACATTTCAGGAAATGAACTCACTGACTTGAGTATTATTGTAGAGAAGTTGGAAAGGAGTATAAAAACTGTAAACATAGTTATTTCCTGGTAATGTTCAGAAATGAATCGGATTCATTTATGGATGTTAGGGATATTAAGATTTTGCTCATGTTTTCAACAGCAAGATACAGTCTCCAGGTAAAGTGGATACATTAATGTGATGATAAAAGATATTTCTGTTCCTTACAAGAAGGCCAAATATTTGATAATTACTTATCATTAAAAAAAAACTTTCCTCTTCAGTTCATGTAGAAACCATTTTTGCAGCCCACCATTGTGGAATATGAACACTTTTGAAATAAAGTCAGTTAGTGGGAATTAATTTCCTACTGGAATTCACCGTGGTTAGAAGGTATTGTTCAATCCAGTCTCACACAGCTAATTTTCAGGGCTCTGAAACTATTTCCTTAGAGAAGTAACAATACTGTAATTTTCAAGGTTTGAAAGGAGCGAGGGAAGCTACAGACCTTGACTGCGGACTCTATAGAAGAAGGTTCCCGTTGCCCATGAAAGATTCCCGAGAGGGGCAGGAGCCCGCAGGAGCCTGGCACATGGCATGACGACCCCTCAGAGCAGCCCTCGGTTGTGAAAGCCTGGCTCGGGGATGTGCTGGGGAAAGGTGTGTGGAAACACTGTCACAGCCTGGGGCCAGCCCTACTGTTCCTGGAAATCGGTAGGACACAAAGAGGCATTGTTCACAGCCTCTCTGCCTTTATTTCCCATGCAGTGGTGTTTTGGGAAGCAGTTGTTAAGGACACAGCCTGGCAGGTCTGTGCCAACATCAGGCGGTTCTCTGTCTGAAAATAATCTCGTTGCAGCTCAGCTGCAGAAATCTGCATTCAGTTTACCCCCAGAGCCCAGATGACAGCACTGAAAGGGTCTAAATCGAAAAACCTCTGTAAGCTGGATGAGAAAAGTGCTGTTGTTGATTTGTAGTTTAAAAGCAGAAATAGTTTGTCACTGTGGAACAAGAAGGGATAAGGAAATATTTCTTAGCTTTGTTTTCTTTTTCAACCCTCTTTAATTTTAGAACACATTTTTTATTTTTTTTTTTTACTCATTGCAGGTAAGTCAGGCTGGATTTGGAAACTAATTACAGTAGGCTTCAGCATTTTTGCATGCCTTACGGAGTACAGCACCTGCACTCCACAGGAGTGAATTCTCTGCTGATAGGTCTGGAGCCATCTTCTATCAGGATAAATAGAGACTCCAGACATGACTGGCTGGAAATGGTGGAAAGAGTTACCCCACATCAGGCAGTTGTTTGTACTGGCTGTATCCTTATCAGAGAATTCCACAAGTTACTTGAGAGAAGGAACTTTTGTTTTATTTATTCAGTGAGGTCTTGTAGTTTACATTAAAAAAATCACAAAAATTTTGTCTGAAAGGAGCAAGAGAAACAAACAACTCGTGTGTCCAGGTGTCACATGGGTAGCTGCAAAGGAATTAGTGGTACTCTCAAACTTCTGCTGTCAGGATAGAGGTGGGAAGTGATTTTGTGTGTGAAGGAACAGTTCATTGTGTGTCAGAGTTCTATGCTCTTACCTCCTCAGCTAAATTTTAAAAATAACAGGAACAGGGGAGGTGAAATATCCTGTGCTCTTACTTGAAAAGAGCCTTTGCTGCTTTCATTATTTCCTGTAGTAATGCACAGGATATCCAGCTGATTAGTCACAGCAGGCTATGTGATCTTCACATCCACAGGAACTTTCTAGGATGTAATCTCTTCCTGAATCTGCAGAATAAACCTTTAGAATTTACCAGCAATGCATATGCTGGTTTTGGAGAAACTGAGTACAGCTTGTCAGGGGATGAGGATCTCATTGGTTAGGATGGAGTCTCACCATTATTTTGCCAAACAGGCTTTTTCAGGGCTCTTATTTTTCCTGTGCCTTATTTTCTTGTATCTTCATTTCTGTATGTCATGTACTTATCCTCCAGCACATACATAGATAGGACTCGTTATGTACAACTAGGCTTTAATTAAAGTGCCTTGACCCCTGCATGAATGATCTTATTCTGAAGGAGTCTTACCACAGCTTAACTCTGCATGCTTTGGAAGATTAGTATGTTTTAAGAATTACCTTTGAATTTACATCTTGCTTCAATTGCCTTGACTTTTCTCAGTATCTCAGTGCAAGGTTCTAATACTTACTCAGTTCAGCCAGGTCCTTTCGTTCTATAATAGTTTCATATTTCAAGCCTTCTCCTTCCCCCTCTGTAATTGCAATTCCCTTTCTTTCTACATCTTGACTGCATTGGTGCCTTATTCTCCTTCTCTTTTTTGCTTAATTTCTGACACTTTACATCTTGATTATTTGCCCTTGCCTTCTAGTACGCAATAACATCTTAAGAGGTCTGATCTTCAGGCACTTTGAGAGCCTAAAGAATGAGTCTTTGAGGAAAACCCGAGCCCTTGAGTGTAGGAGATACCTGAGAGGAAGAGACTTTATTTGCTGATCCCTACATTATATTAATAAACATACTTCCTTTGAAAATAATAAGCCTGGCATAGAAATGGAGCATCGTTTATGCACGTATGAATAAGATGTGGCTGAGGATCAGGATTTTAGCTGGAGTTCCAGTTGCAGCTTGTTCTCAATATTTCCCAACACCAGCAACTACCACTAAACCAAAAATTTACTGTTACATTGAAAGAAAAGACTTGTGTTCATTTTTTTGTATTATTGAAAATAATTTGGTTATTAACCCTCTAACACAAAAATAATCATCACTACAGAGCTGTTTTGGTACTTAAATGGTTTTTAAGGATGACTATCTATTCTTGCAGCAACAGAAAATGTAAGCTCTGGTGTGTGCCTGGAAATGAGTGTCAGAGGAACCAGTCATCTGTAGATCTGACTACATAATTTGCTGCAAAGCTTGCATCTTTTTCAGCCTTTGTTTAGGTTATGAACTTTATGTACAAAATAGGCAGAAATATCCACTAGTATATCCTCATCTTAAAAGAATGGGTGCTTTGCTGTTCTTCATCTTAATGAAAAATGGGTGCTTTCCTATGGCGTCAGTATGAGTGTGAGCCTCACAGCGAGACACCAAGACTTGTTCTTGTGAGGTCAGTGGAAAAACTCTCACTAACTGTGATTTTGTTCCAGGTTCTTGGCAGACTGTTCTGAACGTGTAGATTTATCTGGGGGTGAAACAGCAGGGGTCCCCTTCATTACTCCCTGTCTGTGCTCTCAGACCTCTGAACTGGCAGCAGACAGAGCTGCCTCTGATGCAGATCCATCTCTTCTTGCTCACATCTGGATCAAGGCTGCCTTCTCCCAGCTCTGAAAGCTGGAATTCAGAAGAAGTACCAGTGCACACATCAGTTGTGTGTATGTAAGAGCAGTATGGACTGTTTCCTGGTTTGGAAAGCCTGTAGTAGTTTAAGCAGTTTTTATTAACTCTGGTATGTATATAGCTTGCAGTTTCTACTGTTGATTTTAATGATGGACAAAGGTGAAAGTAGAGATGGGGGTAACCCTTCATTTGAAAGCAAATTCTCAAAAGAGAAAGAGAAGTGGAGGATGAGAAAAACCAAAAGAGTCTGACGACCTTTGACGTCCCAGGTTCATCTTGCAAGTGGCTTCCAGAAACAGCTAGAATCCCTAGTGACAGGGGTTGTTTCCGTACATTAACAAGAAGTGTATCCAAGCTACAGTTGCTCAGGTCTGAGCAGAAAAAAAAACAACAAGCACACCCTCTCATACTCTAAAGATGCACCAGTCACAGCTGGCACTCTTTCAAATCTGTCATCACCTTCATTGCCTTCAAAAGAACTTTTTGCTAAAAGTGGCACATGCATTTCCCCTTATTTCGTCTGCATAACTTGTTGTAATCTTCAAATAAATAAAAGTGCCACATAGGGTCAGACAGGTCTCTAGTCAAAGTGCCAGGGTCTATGGAAACTCAGATTTATCAGCTTGTTTGAACATGTTGATTATTCATCACAAGTTGAGTCAACAAATGTGAGTGCAGAAAGGAGAAGGGAGCATTTTAACTGGACAACTCTTTTAAGAAACAAAGAATGAAGTACAAATCCTGTAAGGAAAAAAAAAAAAAGTGAAATTAAGGTATTCTGAAAGTCTTTTGATTTGGGAAATGTCATGACCTTCATGAGTGTGACTCTTGAAAAAAAGAATTCTTCATACTTGAACTTACGTGTTCTTCTTAGCCACTTTAAAAGCAGGCTTTTCAATTCATTAGGCAAAGAGGAAAATAGCAAATAAATTGTAGTGTGAGGATAATAGACAATATGCATTAAATATGTTATTTATTATTTCAGGGGTAGAGGCCACAGCTGGCTTAGCAAAACACCATGGTGTTAAACAGTGTTAAGCACTGCAAAGGCTAAAAATATATGATTTCTAATGGGAACCATGACATTTAGCTGTCCATTGAATTCCAGTAAGAAGCACATAACTTACTTCATTCTCACAGCAGAGGAAGTCAGGAATTATACCTCTGAAGCCAATACCATTGTTAAGTATGAATCAACCTGGTGGAAGCCAGGAGAGAATATTTTACTTCATTGGGAAGAACCTAATGTGGAATTTTGCTGAAGAGGAGAATTTAAACACAGAGAGTTAGTTCCTACACAGTTTTGACTACTGCTAGCATGGTGTCCTTTGCTGGGATAGGTGGGCTGCTCTTTTTTTGGTAAACTGAAGCTTGAGGTCCTTTGTTTTGTTCTGCTGAAAGGAGCACAATGTCAGTGAGGGCTGGGGTCCTCCGAGTCTCTGGGCCACCAAAAAAGCACATTTTGCATTCTACCAGGGTAGGGTTTGTTGCACATTTTTGAATGCTCTGTTTTGAAATTTCAGGGATTCTATGAAACCTGGAAGAGTGAAAAAACTCACTTAAATAAGAGAGCATTAATTTTGTAATGGGGATTGCAGAAAGAAAAAAAAAAAAAAAACAAACAAAAAAACCATGTGAGCAAGGGTGTGATACAACTACACAGGAGAATTCCCTTGTGGATAATTAAAATCTTCTTTATGGCTTACAGAATTTAGAGCTTTTCCTGTCCTAGATTTCCAGCTATGTAAGATAGCACCAAGTGTGCTAGAATTACTACAGTGTTTGAACTTGCAATGACAATAATTTGTTAAGCGCTGGAAGACAAAAGTTATGTGGGTCGATTATCATCTTCAATGTATATTAATTAACCCCTTCCTGTGTCCATGGCAAGCTCTTTTCTGGCAGTTACTTCAACTGTATTTTTAGTATATATTGTTGTATAATATATGTGTTGCAGGATTTTTGTGATCATACTATATATATGAGCATACAAATTACTTATTCAAGCCATCATGGCTTTCAAATTAAATCTCTCTTTAATTAAATCTCAGTTGTTCTTTTTCTCCTTAAAATGGACACCTCATATTTGTAAGATTGATAGAAGGGACTGCATTCTCCAGTTTCACTTCCAACAAGTTCATGATTTTTAAACTCAGCTAATTTCAGTTAATTAGTAGTATGCTTCACCAAGGCCAGCATGTAATTCAAGATTTCCTTTGCTGCTCTCACTATAGCCTCCACCTGCACCTGCCCCCACCCCCAGATCTCTGCAAGTGTTCCCAGGGATGTTCAGCCTTCAGTCCATATGGCACAAAAGCAATTGTTGACCTTCAAGCACTTTGTCATCTTTCAGAGAGCTCTGTAAAGAGTTTTTGCAGCAGAGATGAAGGAACTGAATTTTTTTGTTACTGGCAGTATGGCATGTTTCAGTTGCTGTAGTTTACACTCAAAACTTTGACACTTTGCTAGTAGAGTCAACTTTGCTAGTAGAAATATATTTGCAAAGAGGTTTTTGGCCTCAATTTAGAGGCAGAGCACTAAACAGTAGCCCAAGGGCTAAGAGAGATTAAAAGTAAGCAGGCAAAATGTAGAATTGTGCCAACTAGGAAAAGGGAGCATTCCCAAGGCACAATAACATCATCATACTCTTGCCTGGCATCCTTTATTTGATTATCTTGAAGTACATTACAGGAATTAATGGAAGCTCATAACTTCCCTGTGAAGCAGGTACTAGATTGCAATAGTGATTTGCAAATATATAAGCAGAGGTCTTGTGCAATCTTGGAATTCTAAGTGAAGTCGTAAATATTCTTAAGTGAGGTTGGAAAGGGGGAGCCAAAGATGAGCTAATGTACTGGTGGACTGGTGGCTACAAGTGAATCTCCCATATATTGCTTCGCCTTAACTTGGCACATCTGTCTGGCATCCCTCTCCTGGGTAAAAGTTGGCTTTGGCTCTTAAGAGGAGAATGTTAAAGCACTCTCTTCCCCCCATGCAAAAAACAAAACAACAACAGCAACAACAACAAAACCACAAAAAAAACCCAAACAACAAAACTGCCAACAAAAAATTTTGAAACATTTGAGACTTGGTATTTCTTTTTGATATTAGCTTTCCTGTTCTGTTCTGTTTTTTTCTTCTAATACTTTATTTTGCTTTGCTTCTTGTTCCTCAAGGGCAATTCTAATTAGTCAGCAATGGCTTACCTGTCTGCTAACACAGGGTTTGACTCAGCCATCTTAAGAGAATTTCACCAATCAGTTATTTGGCTAAGATTTATTCTCTGGGGAGAAAAAAATTGGGAATTGGTAAAAATCACACATTTCCCAACCTTTAAAAAATAAGCTGCAAGACCACCAATTGGTGACAGCTTTGCACCTCCTGTGTTTGTCCTGTTGAGGAGCACTGGTAAGGGGAAAACACTCCACTTAGCATCCCATCATGGAAATCTGGCTTGAGTTACACTGTGCATAAATGTGTGAACCTTGCATGCCAAAATACATACCTTTTAATTGACATGGAAGCAGCTTCTGCCTTGGTATTTAGCACAGCTTCTAGTGCAGGCTTGGTTTCCAGAGCAGAATCTGCAGATCCCTGTGTGGAGAGCTGAGGTATTTCCTCTGCCTGTACCTTTCCCATTACAATACGTGTAAATGCATAACAAATTTTTTTATACGCAGCAGCATCTATTTTTCCATTTTTGCATTATGTTTCTTTTCCCCATACAAAGAAGGTTCACGTTTCTTGTCTTCCAAAACCACCTCTTCAAAGCTGGCATTGAGGCTGTGATGGGCAGTGTGCTGTCTGGATCACTGGTGGGGCGTGTGGGTCTCTCACACAATGGCTCTTTCTTTGCTGAGCTGATGGCCAGTGTCTGGTCAGCCTCATCTATTTAAAGTCAGCCAAGCTGGGATGGAAGTGCTAGCGGAGATGGTGCTTTGTTTGCTTACAAGTTGCAGGAAATTCAACTGTTTCAAATTAAGCACAAACAACTGTGTCAGGACAGGGTCAAGGAAGTGTCTGAAATCCGCAAGAGAGGGGGTCAGAGATAAGCTCAGCCTTATTCATCCTCCATCCCTAAATTTGTCTCAGTGCAATGAAGGGTACAATTCCCACTGTAGTTCAGAGCTGAAATTCTTCTTAGTAATTAATGCAAAAGGCGATATTTTTAGCCTGTCATCCTAAAGAAACAAGGCTTGTGTGATCACATTGTCTGTATATAAGTGGTTGCCAGCTCCCAGTAACTTGTGGATTTTTGGGTTGGCTTAGCACAGCCTGCAAGATCCTCATTTTCCAAGGCCTCTCCCAAAATCAGGGAAGCAGGTGAAAGGGTGGTTTCAGAGAGGCAAAGGCCATGTGGTTTTCTGGCCTTTTAAAGACATCTTCATCAGGACACATTCTTAAGATCCAAACTTCAGTGCTTGTTTAGCAGTAACGTTTCCATATAAATAAACAGAACATTCCCACTCTAGGACTGTGTGAGGCTGGATTTGGTATGTTGCATTTCACGCTGCCCGACACGTCCCATAACGTAAACTCACAGCCTAGCTAGTGCAGAATATTAATTTCATAAGGTCTGACTTGCTGGCTACACTCCCACTGACTCTATTAAATTAAATGGCAGTTTTGTCTGCCTATGTTTTTCAGGATCCAGACCCACAGTTTGGGTATTTTTCAACAGTTTGAAGGTGTAAGAGTGCACAGCTCCTGATCTTTGCCATGTGGGATGCTAACTTTTGTGCCTTGTGTTGGAGATACAGCCCCAGTAGAATATGACACAATTTTTAAAAAATGCATGGAAATTAATGAATGACTGAATACGAGCAAGCAATATTTGATAAGTTTGATAACAGCATGGCTGGCTGCTAAGTGACATACCACTGTCAAGGGATTTAAATGTTCTTGCTTAAATATCTGTGCTTTGTTGGTTTGGGTTTTCTGGGGGGTGAAGGGGGTTATTTTGTTTTTGAGAATAAAAATTTTGAATTTTCTGTATTTCCAACTGGATCTTTTAAATCTTTCTACAGACTCTATTCACAGCTAAACTGAACTGTCATTTTAAAAATTAACCTAATATTTTTTCACTCTGTAGCAGTGTAGAAAATATTTTAAACCCTTGAAAGTACAATTTCAGGCTGTAAAATGAAGCATTGTAAGTCCCCTTCTCAGTTGGAATTGATTTAATGTCTGGG
Source organism: Parus major (assembly GCF_001522545.3). Classification (NCBI taxonomy): domain Eukaryota; kingdom Metazoa; phylum Chordata; class Aves; order Passeriformes; family Paridae; genus Parus; species Parus major. The sequence goes on along the minus strand of NC_031799.1, from coordinate 52,907,862 downwards.
ATTGCCAAATTCAAATCCGATACAAATTGCAACAGCTGAGTTACAATTTTTAAATCAACCCTGAAGATGAGGGTTTTATAATGCTTTCATGGGAAGCATGCTTCTTTGCAGCTGTATGAAAATAGAGCTCTATTCCAGTTAGATTCATCCACCCTATTCTCGTGAGGCGGGTTAGGTACATATTGTGTTGGGCTTTCTGTATATATCCAGTCTCTCTCTTATTTCTTCTGGGTTCCCTTCACTCTGCCCGTCCTTCTCCCTCACTTCTCCTCATCTTGCTCTTCTTCTGTTGGACCTTGAGGTTTATTGTACCTTGAGAATTCTTTTCTTCCTCCTTCTGGGCCATTTGTCAGTCCACTCCAAGGAAGCTGCTGGCTGAGGTAGATGGTAGTGCTCTGCAGGAGGATGTTTTCCAGTGTTTTCATAACAAGTGCCAGTCCTATAGGCAACAGACTGAATCACTACATAAATCAAGGCACACATGCACAGGGAGCTGGGCCCAGACACCAAATCCTTCATCTCTGAAGCATAAGAACAGTTCTCATGTACAGGCAAAATTCCCTTGGCTCAGTAAGTCTCCAGGGTTTTCAGTGTAGATCTCACAAGAGTGATATTGTTGTTTGGTGCACCACACCATCTCACCCATGATCTAAATACTATTTTCCCTTTCCTTTGAAATTAAATTGCATCTGTGAGACAAATATGGTGATGGATGACACCAAATGTCAGATAAACTGGACTCGAGTGCATTTAAGAAAGTTTTTAATGTATTTTAATGTATTTAGATGGCTTGTGATCAGTGAGATGCTGACAGAAGTGTTAGGGAGTTGTCTTTTTTCCTGTAGTGAGACACAGAACACAAGCCCTGAACCTGTGTTTTGATGTAGCCATCATATTCACACCTGCAGCCTTCCTGTGAGCTGGCTGCTGGGAAGGCAATATCATTTCCTCCTGTGCTACATAGCGTCAGTAGATACAGAGGAGACTTCTGTCCTTTTCTATCTCTGAATACTTCTATGAGTTTAAAAGTTGTGTTAATAAAGAAACAAATACATTACACACCTGAGAGACCAAATTTCCAAGCACAGACTGCAGAGGAAAAGGAGTGTGATACACAGCAACAGCCTTAACAATGTGTTTTCTTACTTCTTTTATTCCTTCTAGCCAGCTGTTGTCCTTTTCTTTTTTCCATTTGCTTAGGAATCATCTGAATCTTCTCTCTTTTTTTTATTGCCTTTTCCAATAATTGCATTCCTACATTTCTAGAGATCCTTTTACGTGCACATGCATGAGGTCCTTTTGCTTCACGGTCTTTTTACAGCTATGTTAATTTGGAAAGAGCCTTCCCATCTTCGTATTTTTTGCTTTCTCCCTTTTGCCAATTATTTATCCATGTCCAGATGCCATAACAGCTTTTCCTCCTTAGCCTGCTTTACCTGCCTGAACTTCCAGCTCAGTGTTTGTTCTCTTTTTCTCAGTGTCTGTACTCAGATCTGCTTCCTTTTTTGCCCCACTTTGCTCTTGCTCTTCCCCGTTTCCTTTCCAGGTTATTCCATTCAGCACATGTAAATAGAATTATACTTTCAGCCACTTCTGTTCTTCAGTGTGGGGAATCTTTGAACAAATCTGTGAGTAGGATTTAATCTCAAGTCTAAAATATGTTTTGGATGTTGTGATGGTGATTCATGCCTCATTCTCACTCACACTGGGCCTGCTCCTAGTGTTTGGCTAGAAGTCCTTACAAATCCCTGGCACTGGAGGATATAGGGTATTGTTTCTTCCACCACTGGATGTTACTGGATCAGGATTGCCTTGAAGGCATTTTAATATGAGAAAATACTAAGACAGCAACCACACAGCAGTGGGGTGTGTGGAGATGCAGCCAGCATCAGCATAAAGGGGTTTTGAGACACTGCATCACCTTTTTGCATTTACGTAATACATTCGAGTATATTCCAAGCCCTTTGTGTCAGTCTTCACAGTCTTCAGTTTCCTTGGGGCCTAAAACACAGCTCCTGTGGGAGCACAGCTTGAATGTTATCTCTCACTGTACCTATCAGTTGATACTGCACTGGGTCTTGCAAATGCCGTGATACCTGCTTCTGCAACTGCTCCCCATAGTGAAGTCAATGGGATTTCTACAGGCAGAATGAATGCCAAACTCCACTACTTTAGACTGTAAAAGCTTCTCAGGAGTAAGGAGCACATCTCTCTGTGTCTGTACAGTGCCAAGCACACAGCTGGTGCTCAATGAATAATATATGTATGGGCTTGGTAGGGGTGACTGTTCCTCTAGTGCAGCGGAGGTGAAGCATCTTTTTGTAGCGAGAGGCAATGCATTATCCCTTTTACTGGTCTATTTTATAATTTAGGCTTTAAATGGTGAAAGTATATTAGCCTGCTAGTTCAGGGGGAGCTCATTTACACCGCCTTCACACAACATGTCCCATGTTTCAAATGACAGGAAGGATAGCTAGTTCTCTACAGCTGAATGCGTAGTGATTAAACTGTCTGGGCACCAGCAGTAGGCAGCCATCGAACAGATCATTATTAAGATGGCTATAATTACAGAGTCAGAGCAGCCCCTTGCAGCACACTGATGATCTGCCTGGAAAACTGGCGGCACAAAGGCATATCTCCTTTTCATGTTGAGGCGCAAGCTGTGTAAAGTAACTGCAGATTTTTATGTTACGTCACTCGGGTCTTAAGCTGTTAATTGCTTCTGCCTGCACTTTGGAGGCTGGTCTGGACAGGCGAATCTGAGGTAGAAATAAATGCTGAGTAAAGACCTACTGAAAAAAAAGAAGTATAGCTATGACACCTCCACAAGAGCTCTCATGGTATTGCTTTAGTCATTAGCTGAGTGGATACTTGAGCTTAATCAGTATCAAAGAGACATACACAAAGTCATCTATTTCATTAAGCTAATTTGCATTACTCGGCTTACCGAGAATCAAATTTTCATGTATTGTCCATCTTGCTGTCAGCAAAATAAGGGGAGGGGGAGGAGTAAGTGATAAGCAATGCAAGACTGAGGTCTGGTGGTTGTTATTCCTTTCTTCAGATACACCAGCTAGTCTCTCAGGAGCCTTCATCGCTTTCAGATACCAAAAATACAGACTAGTAAGGTTTATAAAGTTTAGTTTTAGTAACTCCTATCTAGAAATGAAACTTCCAGAGCTTTGCCAAGTGCAATATCCTTGAAGCAGTGCACAGTTAGGCTTTCAAGTACTGCTGTTGTTGAAGAAGCAAGGTAAGTGTTGGTTTGGGAGGAGCTGATGCGAGGGTTAGAGTAGTTAGCTAAAGAAAAGACCTTTAGCCTCCCCTTGTCCCCAGGAGACATCAGTGAAATGTTTTGTGTGAAGCTTCACACAACATCGCAGTCCCAAGGGACTTGCCGCTGCCATTTATATTGTACTAGATCTGGCTGCGGCTTTAGCAGAATGCTGTAATGTGCTGAGATGGCTTTTCTTGTTCTTCTGCTTTGTCCCTGGTGTCATGACACTCTTCCTTCAGAGAAGGAATATTCTTTCTTTCTTTCTTTCTTTCTTT
>NC_031799.1:52880975-52903730 GCF_001522545.3 Parus major | reverse complement strand
TCCCTCTCTCTCTCTCTTCCTGAGAAGTAATGTATGCCATCTTCCTTTTCATTATACTGGATTTTAAACTTAATTACTGTCTAGTGAAACTGTATTCTTCTACTTGTGTTATCTGGTAACTGCACATTAAACCTTCAGTTTCTCCAAGAGATTGTAACTGAGGTTTGCTTTTAAATGTGAATTTGTTGTGGTGATTCTGTTTAAGCCCAGATGTCTGAGTCTAGAAATCAAACATAATTTAATTTGATTGATTGGACAGAATGATGGAACTCTTTCATAAGACAAATATGTGGGACATCATTCTTCTTGGTATTGAAGCAGGACTGAGGGGTTAATTCAGTAGTCTGTTCCCAGATCCTGCACAAGGTTTCCCAAACTATTTCTAAAACCTGCTGATTAGGAAAAAGATTCAGTAACAACTCTTTTGTTATTTGTGTGACTTTTGTAGGTATAATTAGAAAAAATGTCACTCTGACAGACCAGTAGGTAATGATGGGAAAGCTAAAAAAGATGCATGATTTTGAGTTGAATATTTTCAGTGAGATGAATCACCATGTTTGTGCTCCTTGAAGTGCAAAGCTGCGTCCCTGCTGAAACTGCGAGCTGAACTGCTCCTCTATCTTGGGGAATGCATCCCATCTGTGTGCATGTGTGCATGATTCAGTTTCTAAGGACTTGGCACTGGGCTGGAGGTCAGCAGTTGAATGCATTCATTTGAGCCCAAAATGTTGATGTGAGAAGTTTGGGGTGTTGGAAATCGGTTATGGATGCTGTTATGCTGTAGAAATGCTGTCAGTATTTTTTGCAGTTTAGTAACTAAAATGTTTGTCAGAAAAATGGCCCCAAAGAAGACTTATGTATTTCAATCAGGAGAATTGCAGATGGAAACAGCTTTTCTGATACCTGTAATTTTTTTTTTTCTTTTTTTAAAATCTCCTTTATCCACACACGTGTGTGTTTTGTCTATGTGGACAACTTCTTAAGCCAAGGCCTTTTTTAATAAAAATTGCACAGCATCTATCATTCTTGAAGAAAAACACAAGTTGAGGAAAGAATAACCTAAAGGAGGTCCAGTACAGTAATATCTGCTTATGGTCTTTCTTCTTCCCTTTTTATAGTTAACACCGTTTTAATCCCGAGCAGTATTTTGCCATATGGGTTGTAACCAAAACTTTATTTTTTCAACAAAGGCAGACAGAAAGTAATTTGCATTCCTATACTTTAGAGGAAGGTCCAGCCAGCAATAGAAATGATAACATTGACAGGGCTGTCTAGTACACAGATTTATTCAGCTGATGCAGAATGTTACTTGGCTGTAGATGATGTGTGATGGTTTGTGACAAAGCAGCAATCAATAATCAGATTGCTATTGCGGGAAATCATCAATTCATCCGTCTATTGTATAGACAGATCTATTTGCAGAGTCAAAGAGAAAAAATTCTAAGAAGGAAGGGCATAAGTCTGCTTGCTGCTGAATAAGCCTGAAGGAGAGTTTTCTTATCCTTGCATTGCAAACTGTGCTACCTCAGATGCCATATCTGATTTTGCTAATTAGAGCTGTTTTATTTCAGGCTTGTCATAAAAGAGAGCACACCTTTTGTCTGTGTTTGCATTGTAAATACCTTGAAAGCAGCATATGGGAAATGACAGCTTTTTTCAGTTTCTGCATATGGGTTCACACAGTCCAATTAATCTCACTTGAGAACTGGGCAGGAGGACCCTACAAGAGATGCATGGCTTAGAATTTTTGGCCTAATATGTTTGACCTTGTGTACTTCTGTGCCTGCAGAGCAAGAGAAGAGATTAAAGTGTAAGTTGCGCTGAGAAGATTTCTGTCCTCATTTTCATTTCCAGTCAGGCAAAATTCTTCTGGATGACTGTGTCCCACCCCTGGGGAACACACAACAGGGCAACACTTTGTTCCAGGCTGTGGGGAACAGTTGTCTTTGTCAGGTCAAGGGAAAGGAGGGTACCCAGCTCTGCTGACTGAGAAAGAGCATGGGAATCAATCTGTCTCCATGGCAGAAAAAGAAGGAATGTGCCTGGTGGACTCCAGGAAGAAGGAGTTTGCTCTCCATCTTCGTCATTGTCCAGTACCTGTGAGAAAGCAGCCACATCTCTCTGTCCTAGTTTTTCGGTATAATACCTGCCTTCAGAGCTCACTAACATTCAGCTAAGATAAACTAAGTCGTAAGTCAGCTTAATTAAAACGTACGTTAAAAGATATATTCCAAGTTTAGTCATCCTTTGAACATCAAGTGCTAGCTTTTTATTTATGGGAAGCACAAGCAATCAACTTTAAGCTGTCCAAAAAAGGAGGGAAGATACCATCTGTCCCCATGAGCATGCAGCAGAAATAATGTTCTCAGCTTTTGGGGAACGTAAGGGTGTGTGTGAAGAAGGGGAGTAATCTGTTCCGGTATTAGGAAAGCCAAATCTGTTCTTGCGTGAGGAAAGCCAAGTTCTTTTATGAGAAAGACCCTACATGTCAGTGCTGCATAGGGAAGGGATTGTGGGGAGCTCCTTGGGATTCAGAAAGGAAGCATACAAGCATTCTTCTCAGTCCTTATCCTGGAGGCATCAGAGTTTTCAGTCTCAGACCAGTCCTATTCTTTGTAAAAGCACTTTATTGTGGAGCATTGCCAGTTTGCAACTTCATCTTCCTGGTTGTAGGTTTGTGTTGCCCCTCCTGTCCAACTGCTTCTCCATGCAGATCTGTGCAGGTTGTTCCTTCATGCCTGGGATAGTACATAATACTTTAAGGATCCCAGGGAAAAAAAGGCACGGTAATTTTCTGACAGAAAAGATTGCCTTCTAGCTCTACATGGGAGAGTGATGTTATGGTAGGCATTGGTATATGAGGTAAATTATCAATAAATTCACACCTTTTTTCCTCAAACACGCTCAATATTCAAGTGTTGGGGGGGGGCTAAAATAAATTTTTCTTTGGCATATTCCCAGAGTGCTGTTTGTTCTGTGGCTGGACTTTTTCTGACTTCACATGCAGGAAGTATATCTTGCTGGTAAGTGAGCTAAGTAAAGGTCTTTTTCCTTTCTGAAAGTTTTGTCAAAGCATTTTGAAGCTCTGGTGTGTCTCATCAAGGTACCTCTATGGCTGATGTCTAGGAAAAGCTGGTGCTAACAACCCTGAGGTGTCAAGTAACATCTCTGTCCTTCAGAGCTTCCAGAAAAGATTTTGTAGGTTAAGTGCTTTCTTTCAAGGATACTTTTTCCATCAGAACAGGTGAAGTGCCTGAAAATGTATTCTTTAGATCTCTTTGTTGCAGCAAGTCATTGAGAGAATAATTCCTAAAAATCTGTTATTATTGAGCCATTGTAGTACACTGTTTTGTCATTATTGGTGATGTTGTTCAGGATACCAGAAGTTATGAATATATATGGTCATAGACACTGCAGAACTGACTTTTTCATAAGCGTATGTTGAATATAGGGGTGCTTGTGCAAAGAATCTCTTATACTTCAAGCTGGTGTAGTGATCTTTACTACAGAAAAATAATTCTGTTTTGGATTGCTCACAGGAAAAAGAAATACAGAACATGATCAAGACTGTCTGCTTTGCTTTCTCTAGGGCAGTAAGAATGCTAAACAGAAGAATTTCTTCTTTTTAAAGATTAGATATAACCTCAAATTCCACGGGGAATTTGGATGTGGTTATTTCCATTTCCTAAAATTAGATGGGAGACTTTGCTCAGAGCCCATGTAAAGTTAGCAAAATTTAACTGAGTCTTCATCCAAGTATGAGTACTTTTATGTGAAAGTTAAATATATACAATTCTCTATAACTGGAAGGCTTATAAATAGGTAGAGCAACCTCATGCGTGAGCTGATGCAGATGGTACAAGCTGTAAAGCAGCTACAGGTCTTCCTGGAGTCCGGCGGGAATCAGTGCTACACAATCTAGCAGATGTCAGTGTCAGCGTTTTCACTGGCATAAACAAAAACATGCCGATGCCCTTTAGTTGTAAGTGCTGTGTGACTGTGCTGCGAGCTGGAGAGTCGCTGTTGTGTGACTGTGCACAGCCTGTGGGGCATGGGTCATGCTTGTGGGCATGGGGGAGAAGACAGATTGGAGTCCAGCTGAGAGCATCGCCCCTCGGTGCCTACCTGGATCTCCTCAGTCTTTTCTAGTGAGTCCCGCGCAGTCCGTGCCTACGGCCTTAAGTCTCATTGAACAGTAATTTGATTCTCTGGGCTAATGTCTTTTGTGCATTTTTTCCCTTCTAAATGCTGGCAGGAATTTGGGTCTTGGCTGTAGATCGGCTCCTGGCAGCTGATCAGTTCAATGTCCACATTATGGAGGCCAGCCTACAGCTAGAGGAAACTCTCTCTGCAGCATTTGATATAAATCACATAAGCAGCAGAACTGCAGAGTAAGAAATAACAACAGCTATGCAGTCACCCTTATTCCTGCAGAGGAATTTCAGCTCTGTTGAGCAAGCTAGGAAGGACTCCTTTGGGTTAAAAAAACACCTGGCAGACCTGCTAAAAACCCTTAGCTGTGTGTTACTACTCATGAAGCAGTTTTGCTGAATTCACTTAGATGCAGTCAGCTAATGAATCATTGTTTTTCCTGTGTCACCCACCATTACAGACGGAAGTTGCAGAGTGTGGGGGAGAAGGAGGTTTGGGAACAGGTCTTTGGTTGTCTGAGAAAGCCTTGGTATTTTGGTTAGAGTCACTTTCATCAAACTTTCATCAAAGGGTCTTCCCATCCAAATGCTGATGGATGTTATTTAATTGCTGGGATGATGCTTGTAATCTGTTACACACAGAGCAGGTTTTTTCAGCTCCATAAAATAGTTATCTGGAGTATTAGAAGTGTTTCAGCTTCAGTTTCAGTCATTAGCTGAGTGCTGGTGCCATGAAAATGACTTCTCTTCCTGTGTCTCTCATTGCTTGCTGTTGGAACCTGAATGCATGTAATCATTCCTAAAATAGCCATAGGAAGCACAAGCAGTATAGAAACATCTTTGTGTTGCTCCGGGGCTTTGGGCTGCATAGCTGAGCCTGCCCTAGTGTGGGACCTGGAAACAGGCAGCAGTCTCATCTGGGTGACAGTCTGGATTGTCCTTTGCAAAACCCTGCACGTGGTATCGAAAAGGCAGAGGTTATTTCCCGCAGAAGAGGAGAATGACTTTGCCTCGCTCTAGCAATGAGCCGGAGAATGGATTAGAGGCTTTTCCTATCTGCAAGGAAGCTCATCCATCATGCCCCATTCAGACAGTCATACTCAGTGGGCTTGTTCTCTCTTGCTACACTGAACCTTTTTCTCCATAGCTTGTCCAAAGAAGCAAAGCAAATAATAACAGAGCTGCTGCTTTTGTAACTTGTACTACAGGCATTTGTCAATGCTGCTTTGACTTCCTTTTCTATGCTGCTCTAATTCCCTCATGCTGTGCTAAGAAGCAGGTGTGAACAAATGTGTAAGGATGCTTGTATTCTTCAGTATGTGGGTGAATGTGTGTCAGTAGTGTATTTCTGTGGTTTAGGGACTCATCTTACTCTCACTATAATCTCTTTTCCTACTTTTTTTGATGCACACCACCTCAATTTTAAGTTTCCCCATGAAATCAGACCGGATATTTGATGTTTCCTCTTAATAGACCCTCAGTAATTAAAATTATCTTGAACTATTCTATTAGTTACAGGAACTGGGGTTTTTATATTCAGAGGTTTATTGATTATATCTGCACATAGCATTTTCCCTTAAAATACACTGAATTACAGTAATTAACTTTATGTTCAGGTTAACATACAGAACCATTTGTCTGATATTTCTTAGGTATTTGTTGATTTCTTGCTATGCCTTTTGTCTTCTTAATAACCCTGAATTGGTGGAATAAAGAGGAGAGTGGAAAATATGTTGATATATTGAGGTGATCTCTTTACTCAAAGGGAATTCTTGAGGATACGGTACTTTCTAGTATTAACTTGTCCATAAAGCCATAAATCCATATTGGATTTTATATGATTTAAAATTTGGGAATTCTTCAGGCATAAATCTAGACAGAACAAAACTCAGAGTCCACCATTTGCAATTAGCCAGCGAGCTGCAGGTGCTAGATTTTGTAAGCATCATGCTCATCTCGGAAGAAAAGCAAACTAAATAGTTTTTCTGTCTCAGGATCAGATTTATTCTATTCCTTTAGAGCTTCCAAAAATACCAGCAAAAAACACTGGCAATGAAAAGTAATGATGAATGACAGGGATCTATGACATTGCTCTGAAGTTTTAGCAGGAAAACCTTTCCTGTGATCTGAGCCTTTTAAATTTGGGTAAATATCTGTTGCTGTATGGGTGCACAGGAATGGATGGTTGTCTGCGGGAGAGACATTTCCAAGGCATGAGAGGCAATGTTCTCAGTTAATTTTTGTTTTCTTAGTACTTGGAGTCTTCTGGTTTTTGCTTCTACCTGTGTCTATCCACAGCTTTTTAAATAATTTCCCTTAGGGATTGCATTTGTTTTGTGGACATCCTTCATTTTTGGACATTGCAAGTTTTTGTGGTAGTCTTATTTCATGCTCTTCTTTTCTGTAAGGTGTAGAGAAATTTAACATAACTAATAGGGGCTAAATTTATAAATACAAATAGAGAACTCTTTTCTTATCTGGATTTATTATTTTTTTTAATCTGCCAGGGAAAAACATAATTTTTCTTGAAGACTTTGCCAGGTTTCTGGGAGAAAAAGCCTTCCCCTTTTTTCTGCCTATCATAACTCTGATTGCTTAACCACACTGTGTCCTTGTGCTGAGCATCCCTGCCCAGAAGATGATGCTGAGGTTTGGCCTGAGTCCCCCTGCCATGACTGAACTGTTGTGGTGTGGAACAATTGGTGCACTCTGTAGTGGTGACTGTCACCTTCAAGGTAGTGTGTTATCCACTACTGGAATAATTATTATGTAAATGGTAATGTTCTTGAGCATTTGAAGTGCTACAGTTGATTTCATTCACGTTTCAGGGTAGATATGTAGTTTAATGCAGTGTCAAACCACTTCATGACGAAGTTGATTGGTTGCCATTTGAAAAAATAACCAGATAAAATTTGCTATTTCTCTCCAGGTAAATCAAGGCAGGCTAATGAGTCGATTTTTTGCATAAATGGATTTTTATAAATAGGGGCAGAACTGGCCAAATTGTACAACAGCTAAGCAGTGTGCTCTGGTTAACAGATGACTTAAACGTGATGATTTGCATTTCTCTACTGTTCCATCACGTTAAAACATGGACATTTCAATTTCAAGTGAATGGGACAAGCATCCTGGGAAATATAGCTGGGGCTCATATTTAAGTGCTTGAGTGTTTCTTGCATAACAAAAAGCAAAGGAGAGTTATTTGTGATTACACTAAACTTTAAACATGGGGATATTAAAATCACAGAGTCGCAAAATTGTTTAGGTTGGAAGGGGCCTTAAAGATTATCTACTTTCAACACCCTTGCAAGGACACATTCTGCCAGACCAGGCTGCTCAAAGGACCATCCAACCTGACACTGAGCACTTCCAGCAATGCAACCTCCACAATTTCTCTGGACAACTTATTCCAGTGCTTCAGCACCCTCCCAGTCTGAAACCATTTCCCCTTGTCCTATCTCTACGTGCCCTTGCAGCGTTCATGTGGCTGCTGAGACAATGCCTGCAGGGCCGTGTCTAACTTTTAGTCAGTGACATTTGTAAAGGTTGTTGTGAAAACATACCAGACCTGGTGTTTTACCTTTGCTGTCCAAAAGGAGAAGAAAGGAAGGACACATTTTTCTCCAGTTACGTCTTTGGATCACCTGCAGCTTCGTCATTTTTATTCCATCTATCAGATGAGGGAATAGCAGATCAGTTAACTGGCACTGATATTTCCCAGGCAAAATGAGTGTTGGAGAGAGTAATGGTGTTGCTGGTAGCGTATCTGTTTTCTATTAAGCATGCCGAGATGAAACAGCGAAGTATATATTAGAGATGGTGTTCTCTCCTTTCAAAAGGCAGTGATTGCTACATTTAGCTCTCAAATCAATTCAGAATCTTGACAGAGTTTTGCTGAAGTCCCACAAATAATCAATAGAGCTATTTTTATCTCTTAAATGAGTGAGACTTTTAAAAATAAGAAAGACATCTTTGTAATGACTGACCAAGCTGTTTCAGAGTTAGGTCTATTGCTCTATATGATTGGGGATGTTGAGTGAAAGAAGTTATTTAGGCTTTGCCTTTGTTCCATTCTGCAGGTTTATAACCCCAAAATAAAATTGCAAATGTTTCTGGCAGCCGTCCTCCAGGCACAGATGGCTTTCCTCCCAGTTTTGGCAAGCCTGATTTCGATGTAAAACTGAGCAATTATTAGAAAGTGAAATATTGCATGATATAATATCACTACCACCACCATCAACATCATGACAAATGGAGCACTTGTTATTTCAGAGCTGTGTGAGAGAGCTAGTGCCACTGCATTACCCCTTCCTTTAAAACCTGTACCTGTGCTGCTGCTGGTGATGCACAGATAGATACATCTTGCTAGAGCAGATGCTTTAGCAAGGCACTGTGGCCATTTTCTCATTTGCGTTGGCTCTATATTTCAATGCAAATATCACTGAACAGGTGGCTGATGAGGCCCCTGTGGACTGTTTACAGTAAAGGTTACAACCAAAATCGATAGGCCTTAGACGCTTCTAATTCCATCTGGGAGATGTTCATCTTCCTTCTGACTGTTTCCCCTCTGAACAGCAGCATCCTATTAACACTGCAGTCATCAGAGATGTCTCACTCAGGTCAGAGGAAGGTTTCTTCTGTTTAGGCCTCCATTTGTCCTTTGCATTTTCCTTCTGTGCCGCACTGGAGGGAGCAGCAACGTGGATCTTGACAGGACAGGTTGCCAGCATGGAGCATGCTGAGTTTTGCCTACTGACTTGACACCTGCTACTCCCGTTCGACAGGCTGAGGCTCATCACTGCTGCCTGGGGGTTGTCCAGATCTTTTCAGTTTATCGCTTGCTGAGGCAGGAGGTAGTGATGCCACATATCACAGGTGACATTACAATGCGAGGTATGGCCTTGTAAAGGTGCAAGTGAGGGGAGACAAAAGTTGGGATGGATTCAGGTTTGCATAAACCTGAAAAAAATAAGCAATTACCCCTGAAATCTGCGTGAAAGTACTTTGTATTTGGGCAGAAATTTTATTTTAGATGCATTTTTGCAAGTCTTAGTGAGAAAATATGCATGGCCTGTATATCTGTTTTTCGTTAAACTAGTAATGAAGTTCATATTATTGTTTTCAATGAAGGTAGGTACTGTTGCGTACTATATGAGGGAAAATCACGCTTCTTGGTGTCTTTCCCTTGGGCCTGATCGTCATGCCTGGCATGCAGCCCACAGCAGCTGGGCAATGAGTAAGCAGTACTGAATCCAATTAAAATGCTAGTAAAGCGTGTATAGCAGGGGGCACCCATGCAGTCCTCTTACAGTCAGGGAGAACTTCTTGATATGCACAAATGAGAGAGAGTGGTGCTTCATACACATAATTTAGGGTCCACATTGTTGCCAGACAGGTGTGGGCTTCCCTTGGCCACTGCCTCTCTCCAGTCACCAGTGTTGGGGAGCAACGCCTTGCTACCAGGAGATCTGAAAGAGCACAGGTGATTACCCCAATGCATTCATGCACCAATCTCTCTGGCATAAGGGCCAGCTACCCGGAGTGCAAGAGCGCTTTTCTGGCCACGTGAAATGTACGACCAGCTGTAGAGACAACAGGAGCAGCGCAGGAGAGGAAAGATGAATGATGGCTGCACCATCAGTCACAAAAAGATGTTGCAGGTTGGTTGTGATGATGGGCATGGAGCTGGCATTGAGTCTGTGTAGCCACCTGCACCACCATTCAGGTGACTGAGCAGCAATTGGTAGAGAAAGGACAGCATGCATGAAAAAGCTGTCCATCCCAGACACTGCCCTGCCATTGCCAGTTCAGTTGCAGTGTCTGGCACTCCATGCTGCCTCTTGCTGATAGCTGCTTGTGTCTCATCTCTCTTGAGCTTCCCAAGCACCTGCTGAGCTTCTGTTCACTCACATCTGTCTGATCCCCTTGGCACCACTCAGACCAGGCATTTTGCAGGAGCCCTTCTGCTGCCTGGTGCAGCCATGCAAGGTGGCTGAGCAGCAGCTAGCACACCACACAGGCAGGCATAGACAAAAGATGCTCTCCTGAATGGCTCTCTAGTGCCAGCCTAACTTTCCTCGTTCTCTGGGAGCTGCAGCCTTCAGGTTGTATTCTTCTCTTTTGTTTTTTTTTGTTGCATTATTGCTAATTCCTTCCTCTGACTTGCACGGAACTCTTATCTTTCACTTTCTGGGAACCGTGAGTTTAAGAGGGTAAATAGCAGTGATGGTGTTTTCCACTAAGAGATTTCTGAAGGAAAATTAGCCAAATTTAAATTTAGCCAAAGGAGCTGAAGGATATTAAAGGCAATTGTTGAACAGTTGAAAGTAAATCTGCATCATAGCAGGGAACAGCAGTGGGGTTGGCCAACTGGTTTCTGTGCTCTGCCTTCGGCATGGCAAAGCATGTGCTGTGTAGATCATACATGATTTTTATGTAAGGGCAGAGCTTGCTCTGTGAATCCCTTTTGATGAGACAGTGGAGTGGGACTTGGGCTCCTAAATCACCTGTGCCTTTAAAGCTCTTAACACAGAAGAATCTCCAATCTTTTAACCTCTGTTATGAAACAAAAATCAGTTTCTTCCCTGTTTTTTAATTGTACTTCTGCTTTTGCTGGTTATGATTCTAAGGGCTGTTTGCTGAGTATTTCCAGGACTAGTTCATGTGGGCTGCAGCTTTCCCTGTTGTGCACTTTTCCTTATGCAGTAATTCAAATTCACCTGGCTTGACTTTTTAGTTTCCTCAGTGTTTGGTTCACAATGCTGTTCCTTATTGCCGGACTGTCTTTTTGAAGAATAAACTATTTCTACATATTTGGAGAAATGAAAGAGTTTGTTGAAGACAGTCACAGGCTTTTAGGGCCAGTAGGTTTTCTGGCCTTGCTTCATGCATAACACAGACCATGGAATTTTGTCCAGTGATTCTCACATTAAGCTTTATAATTTGTGGATCCAAGTGCAGCTGTTGTGCATGAACGCAACCCATCATGGTAGAAAGAAGTTCTGTAATAAATGAATATAACAAGATCTATTCATTACAGAGCAGTCCTACTGTGCCATGGGAAAATTCTGACATGGTTGCATACTTTAATTTTTCTTGGAGTTACGCTGGGATTAGCTGAATGTACAGTGAAGTTGAAGCAACAAGATGGGAGGTTTTCTAACATGGAAGAACATCCCTTTTGTTAGAGATGGGCCTTTGCAGTCATTGCCGTTGCTGTTGAATTTGTTCTCAGAATCAAATCTGCCCTCGCACTTTTATGGAGCTTACCAGGAAGTTCGCTTTTCCGTTTAGATTTTTCATTGGATTTGTGTTCCTACTGGAACAAACAAGCTGTAGATAAAATAACCTGCCTACTAGGGCATTGTGGCAGGAGCCACGTAATTCTTCCCTTAGCCAAGCAGATATTCTGTATGCATTTCCACCCAGACTGTTGTAAATACTAAAAATATCAGACAGCAAAAAACAAAGCTCGTCATGGTGGCTTCTTTTTGGCTTAAACAGCCATGGATATCCATTGTGGAAGGAACTTGGCGCAGCAAAATTTGACTTTTTACCTTGTTTTAAAATGATCATTACTTTCTCGGCTTCAGAAACTCCTTCATGCCAACAGCATAAATTTTACAAAAGTAAATAATCCTATGTCAAGCATATGTATGTATATGTATACATAGACTAAGTAAAAATAATAGTAATAGCAACTACATTATACTGGTATCCAAACATCCTACTTACAACTGATTCACCTTTGGGCTGAAGTGTACAGAGAAACCTATTCCACTGCAGGAGGCAGAACTTTGATTTCTGTATACATTAAGGTGCATCATGTGGTTTTTTTAACACTTAATTATAATAATGACAAAAAGGAGGGAACACATAAGTGGACAGAAAAAGATGTCTTATGCAGGTATTTGAAACATCAGAAAGAAGAATCAGAGCAACAATGTATGTTCCAATAAAATCATACATTCCTTGATTTAGGAATGCAAAAAGCAGATTATTTGTGGGGTTTTTAGAAGCTTGGAAGAAATCTAATCTGCCAATTCAATGGCTGGATTAGACATAGATTATAAAACATGCTCTTAAATATTTTCAGGGCTGTATTTTAATAGCATGCCTGATAATAAAAGACCATCAAGACTCACTCTTGTCACCAGTAGCTTCCTTAAACAAGAGTAACAGTGTTTTGGACCAGGAGAACTGGAGTTCTCAGACTCGGTTTTCTTTCAACCAGTATGATTTAGTGCAGGCCAGATTGAACTGCAGTTCAGATCTCTGCATGAATGGTGGGGAGCTCCTCATTGATGTTTGCAAAACTTTTATTTTGAGACATTGCCTGTACTCACTTGGCATCACTCTCTAACTAACTACTTGTCTTCATCAGACATTGTGTTCACAATCTCTTTTGATTAAAAGTAATTTCAGCACAGTTGCAAGTGAGAACATTTGCATCAATCCCAGGGGCACAACCACAGTGAAAATTGTACTAAAAATAATTGTGACCTTCTTGAATCAGCACTTTTCGGAAATTCCACTGAAATATTATGTCTCTTTCTGCCATTGTAAGAACTGCAAAAGTGACAATATGTTTGAATAATTATCTCTGAAGAAAAGCTGCCTTTGGATGCAATTTAGTCCTCCTCAGTGTTAATTTATTGGCACAGACACTGATACACGTGTAGTCCACTTGAGTTATTGACATGTCAAAGCAGATGTTTTGCATGCACATTTTGAATTTGTATTTGAATTTGAACGACTATGTTGGCATCAGAGCAACGGAGAATTGCACTTTTTTCCTCTCTTCTCCCTCTTTTCTTCCCCAAAAGAATCCCCTTAAGAAGGAGAGGGAATTTCATATGCCTATAAACCTACCAATCTATGTCAGTTCATTTGTCAGTTTGGCTTTTTTCCCAGGTAAAAGAAAGCAGATCTGGCCCAATAGCATGTACATGGAATCACAAAGTGAGCGTGCTGGGTATTGTTCATTTTCCTGGAAGCCGTCTCCCACACAGATTTACACGGAGCAGTACACACGTCTGAATGAGAAGCAGAGGCTGATGGTGCAGAATCACCCATGGGATGAGTTTTTCAGGCTTTAAAGGAGAGTGGCAGAGCTGTGTCTGCCCTACAGTGGTGCTTTCCTCACGTTGTTAGATAGTGGGTTTTGTTATGATGGGGAGAAACAGAAAGCAGCTATTCTTGTGCTCTGGAGTCTCACGGTGAGCCAGGTGCTTTGGATTGTTAGCCTGCAGACTGGTGCTGTAGATTATTCCAGTTTAAGTGGGAGAATTGGATTGCTTCCTAAGTTCTTCCTGTTAAAATGTTGTTCCTCATGTAAATTTCAGAAAAGATTTGTACATTGGATTTTAGCAATTTCAAGGAAAAAATAATTTCAATCAATTTGTGTATCAAGGCATTGTGGTTCATCATTTTGCAGTGTACTTACAAGGGCAAAATTTTTAAACCAGCAAAGTGACATTTTGAAAAATTGCATAGAGATAAAGGAATTAGCCCCTTTAATGTGTATATATTGCTTTTAATTAAAACCTTTAGAGGGAAACTGTTTTTTCCAAGCATGCTATTTACTTCTGCTGCTTATTTCTTATTTGGGCATTCCAAAAGACCCCAAATGACAACACATAGAAAGAAACAAGTTCCACCCCAGAGAGCTAACAGTCAAGAGAAAATGTAAGAGGTGACTAAAAAGACAAATGGAGGAAATGCGTAGAGGAAGTGTCTGCAGGCAGATGTAGCTGTGTCAGTAATCATGCAGAGCTATTGGCTTAACCAGTGATAGATGGAAATACTTTTATGGGGGCTTGTATGTACTATCTTTTAGTATGCATTCTCCTGTAAGTTATAACAGACAGACAGTGTCTGCATTGTATTGAATTTATTCTTGCTATTTTTATCCTTCACCATCTAAGTGAAACTTTGTTCAGTTGTCAGTCACTGCCTTGTATTATTTTTTATTTTTTTCCTATTCTTAGTCTAACTTGGCCTTTCAGTAATTTTGTTAATAGAAATAGAGAATCAGCCAAAATTCCAATTTGTGTGTTGAAATAATAATAGACTAACACAGAGAGTGTAATAAATCAGTAGTCCTTATGGACTCTATCACCCTGCAACAGATCCCCCGCACCACACCATTTATAGCAACTGAAATTTTATTTGAAAGCAAATATCTGATGAGGCAAATTAATTATTGTGACATTTTTCTATTGGTTAAAAAATGAGGAATCCAACATTTAAGACTTGCTAATGCTTTTTTTGGCATTAAGAAAGGAGACACAGGTATCTAATATTAAATAGTGATGCAGAAGGGCAAGTTAGCACTTTGTTTGCCAAATTAACTTTCAAAGACTATGTAGGTTATGAAGTTTGACTTTCTGCCCATAAATCTTGAATGAGTGAGAGACCACTGTAAAATAGCTTTGTTCAAAAGGAATCTTTGGCAGGCAGCATCAAAGGTTTGAAGCTCTGGAAAGGATGAAAAGAACACCCCACTTTTGCACTGATTTCCCCTACAGATCAATGTCTCTGTGAAATTTGTGTGAGAATTATGAAGTATTTACCGTATTATGTGCTGGGTTTTCTCGCTGTATCCAAATGCCCCAGTGGTTCCTTTTATCTTGAAGATTTAGGGATATTTTTGTACATGAAATCTGAATGAATGAATGAATGAATGCATCAGTGGAGCACAAGGAAAAAATATGCTGGATTTAGACAGTTCTTTTCTTCCGTATTTTATCACAAGTTGGAGTACTGGTTTTACGACACCTAAATTTATGGGTACATATTTTTATGGTAAAGCCCAATGACATGTTCTGAATGCTCCATCAAGCTCTCTCAGTGTTTCTTCACTTGATTCACAACTCTGCAGGGTATGAATCAGTCCTGTAGTATAATTCTTATTCTCTTTCTAACCAGAATAAAGTAGTGTGGGTTTGTTTTTTTTATTTATGGTGTGTGTCATCATGTCATCATGTAATTATGTAAACCAAAGAAGGGGGAAATAAAATATTTCTTGGAATACTCTTGTCAGCTGTCGATCAGTGCAGGAGATGAAGCATTTTTATTGCATATAAGCATCATAGGCAGAAATTTTTTTGTAACACACAGGTCCTTAAGTCTATCCTCAAGCAAGATGTGGTCCTGCTGGGGCATGGGCTGAAGAATAACTGGCTTTGCAGGGCAGTTTCTGCTTAGAAACACATCACACCTCCTCAGGTACAGCGAGAGGCTTGAAGAGAAATGCTCCCTCTACTTTCAACAGACTCTTAGAAGCTCTGGTTCAACAGAAGGTGATTAAACTCTTGTTTTTCTTCCACAGGGTGAAGTGAAGAAGTGAAGCCTCACAGCTAAACTACTATGAGGTCAGAAGCCTTGCTGCTATATTTCACACTGCTACACTTTGCTGGGGCTGGTTTCCCAGAAGATTCTGAGCCTATCAGTATTTCGCATGGCAACTGTAAGTATAAGGGGCCAGAGGACTTCATTTGTACTGAAGTACTGATCAGGGGACTTCAAATCAACACAACTTAAATATTTAAATACAGTTGCAGTGGATATAGCTGTTTAGTCTTGATTTCTCCCATATCAGCCAAGTTACATTCTCTAGTAATCATATAGGAACATGGCTTTTTCACATGGTCTTATTATTTGTTAATCTAATACAAACAATTGAATTTCCTTCTTTAAGCTCAGATGAATTCTGCTTGAGCATTAGGCTTTTTTTTTTCCTAAGATGGAATTGTAGCTAAACAGCAAATCAAGACAAAGAATCTTTTATGACAGAAGGTCTCTCCTTTCTTACCAGTAGAGATTGGCAAACTCCCCAAAATCTAGTGTAATACCAACAGCTGCATATTGAGATCTGCTGGCTAAACAGGTGGAGGAGAGCTTTCTGTGCATTTTACTGTGGACATCATGCTTGGCTTAACTGTTTCTTTCACATTTGCCTCAGCTCAGTTGTGATAATGGCAAAGAAAATTCTTCTAAGTTCCAGAGTTTCAGATGTTTATAAGGAAGTCTTTATCATCTGGGCCTCTAAAAACACAGGGAGTAGCAAGTCAGCCAACAGCAGGCCTGTGTTCAATTCTTTATTTGTTCAGGAATTTGGTTTTAAAATTGCCCGTGTTTACTGTGATTTGGAATGGCCTTGGTGCCCATAAACTTTTCTGTCCTCTGTAACACCAGTCTGAAATATGAGACTCCAGGGCACACCTGATGTGCTGCAAATGCCAAGAGATCTCTGGGATACAGCAACAGGGAAGAACTGTCCGGATCCAAACCAGGCACTTCCTGGCTAGTGTGGCCACTGGGTCTTCAGCACCAACATTTTCACCCTCCAGAATGGCAGCGCTAATCATTCTTGCAAAATGATTTGCCAGACTTGATCCTTTTGGGGAAATACAACATGAGATAATTTTTCCTCTGCATCATGGCATGCTGAGGCGAACATGGATGCCCCTATTTGTTCTATGACCATGATTTACAGAGGAAAAATTACTGAACAAAAAACAACCTGACAGTAAAACTTGGCATTTTGCATTAGGACATGATCAGAAGGATTAAGCTCCTGAATGTAAATCCTGCCTGGTGTCTTAATTTATTTCTTCAAGAGTTCTCAGCACCTGGTTTGGAGAGAAGTTCCTTTTTCTATCTATTGTATCTGATGATAGTTTTACCGCCAGACTTTCTGGCACATGACACTCTGAGGTGCTTTGCTGAAGCCATGATGTGAACCAATACTTTGACCAAGGACAGGTACAATGCTCTTAGAAGACAATAGCTGAAAATACTAAAGTAGCAGATGAGTTTCTGAAGAAACAGACTCCCACAAAGAGCTCAGTTTTCTGGGAAAGCATATTAATGGGGAAAAGGAATAGCTAGATGCTAGTCAGCTCTGTATAATATTCACTTGCAGCAGATCTGCAGTGATAATGCTCATCAGAGGATTATCCTCATCCTGTCTTCTGTTATTTACTTAATTATTTACTTAATTAGCTCTTCTTTGTGTACCTAGATGTTGTGATCCTATGATAATGCACGAATGTGAAGTGGTCCTTGATCAGAAGTGTTCACTGTTGTTATAGGTTGTGCACCCATCTGAGGAGCAGTGGTGTGTGCTGAGTTCTCACCCAAAAAATATAATGGGAATGCTCTTGCTGACTTGTAGAACTGGGGGGAAAGCTGACTTGTTGATAGCACAAGCTCAGTACAGGGATTCCAATCCAGTTGCCAGAAGGACTGGCATATCAGACTGGATGCCAAAATAATGTGCAGTGACTTTCACTTCATAAAGTTCAAGTGGTGATTTCCCACCATTCCTCAAAAATCCCTGCAGCTGTTCTATGACAGCAGTCGAGTCCTGTAGAAAACCCAGGGAACTGGTAGTTTGAAGCAATGAGAGCCAAGCCTTTTGCTTGAGCCACTACCAGTCCAGACATCATGGTAATTGATAGGCCACTGTGGAATAGTTTTGTCCTGATAGACATGCTTTGGCAGCCAGGAGCAAGCATTTAAGCTCTGCAAGCAGTGAAAGAAAAACTGTGAGAAAGTGCCATGTACCTGTGTGCCAAGAGCTCCAGAACAGCTTTATGCTCAAAAACTTCACGGTTTCTATCTTCTGCAAAGGTGATGACTTTCTCCTTTGCAGCAGCAGAGACTGTAACCTTGAGGAACTCTCCAGCTCTCTGTGCTCATGCCTCCCAGCCCCAGTCTGTGCTTCCAGGGCAGAACAAAAACCACGGGTTTTGGCTATAGCTGGGCCCCCTGGTGCTTCATGTTAACACCATTTCAGTTTGTTATTATCTTTTGACCCTGTTGATTTTTTTTCCTTCTTCCAGATACAAGACAGTATCCGGTGTTTGTGGGTCACAAACCAGGGCGGAACACCACACAGAGGCACCGGCTGGACATCCAGCTTGTCGTGGTCATGAACAGGACCCTCTACATTGCTGCTAGGTCAGTAGCACTCCCCTCTTACTGCTGTAAGAGGAGAAAGGAGAAGACAAGGAATATTCTGAGTTCTTCTCTGATGGACACATTATTTTTAGGATTGTCTTGCAGAGAGTTTTGCAGCCTGTTAGTAAGACATATTAGAAACCTTGCTAAATTATCAGCTAAAGTTTTGTGATGAGTTACACCCGTGCTTTAGGACTACATACCTCTGACTTCCTCCGAAACCTGCAAGAGGGAAGTTGCCAGAAAAAATAATTCAGTTCCATGGAAAAGCAATTCTGTCCTCATCGTTTCATTCCACTTGTGCTCACCAATAATGACAAATTTTAAAGAATAATTCTTCTGTGCACATACAGATGCATTTTTTGTAAGAGTTATTAGAATGTAATTTTGCTGATTTAGGCATGTTTTTTAAATCGTAAGACAAAAAAACCAACAAAAACCTAATATGCTTCCTCAAGGTTAATTGAATTTAGTGCCTTGAGTTTTTTGGAGAGCTGTACTGTGCAGACATGAGCACATCTTTGTATAAAAATTGCACATAGAGCCACCCATTAAGTTTGCCTAGCCCAGCTTGCACTATCAGCCTCAGCGAGGCTACACCCATTATACACCTGCTAGCCTGGCAGAGATCTGAGTTAACACTTCATCTCCCTACCCGTGACAATCGTAGAGTGGGAATTACATGAGAGATGCAGAATGAGTACATGAGGGCTCCAGATTAGCAAGGGTGGGTGGTCCAGATTAGCAAGGGTGGGTAGTCCAATTTAGGAGCTCTTGGACCCAGATCCTGTTTGGGACCTCCCTGTAAGCTGCCTCTCAAGTAATATCTTGTTTCCTGCCTGTTTTCTGGTCCTCCGTTGGAAAAATACGCACCTTTCTGCATGTGCCACATAAAACCAGGCTGTTGCTGCAGATGGGAGAAGTGGTGGGTGGGATAGCCAAGAACGAAGGGGAACAGCTGCTGAGCAGGCAGCCTCTCACCACCAGCCCTGTCTGCAAAGCCCTTGGCAGTCTCTGGGAGCTGCCTGGCTTTCTTCTCAAGCAGCCACTCCCCATCTCCTGGGTGGTCGGATGAGTCCTGTGGGGGAAAGCTGCCTGTGGATCTCTGTGCGGCACCACCTAATTGGTAATTGCGTTACACCGGCACGGTCACTCAGCAACGCTTCCAGAGTCGTGTCCCTGGCTGCTGGAAGAACACACCTGTTCCCTTAGCCAGCCATCGCAGCTGCTCTGGCTAATTGCAGCTTCCTCGGGCTCCTTGCACGCCCCGCACTGCCTGGGCTCTGGGCGACAGAGCTCAGGGCTCTCACGGCAGGACCGCGAGTCCAGGCAGGGAGCGAGTATCCTTCCACAGGAGCTGCGGTGGTGGTACAAGGAGAGGTCAGCCCTGCTGCAAGTGGCTGCAAGCCCTGTGCTTTGCCTGAGCTCCAAGATTGGTGTTTCTGCTGTGCTTAGTGGGATAATGAGTGGGGCAGGGCAGAGGGTTGAATAGGTTTGAAAGGTGGTGGCAGGATTTCCTCCTTTTCATGACTGAGCTCCCTTTGCTTTCCTTATTTGTTTCCCTTTAAATTAGGAAATTATTTGCAGTGAGGTGGTAGTAAATCCTCTTTGCAGATTTTGCTCTGCTGTTTTCATAGTTTGTTCCCAGACTGAGATTGACGCAGTTAGACTGTCTCAGTGCCTGAGTGACTGGCATTACAGCTGGAAAAGCCAGAAAACAGCTTTGTGCACAGATAATAATGCAAATAATTTTGTGTGCACAAATTATGTGAAGAATGCCAATATTTGGGGCATAACATGTACTAGTATGTGAATATGCATTCTTCCTTATTTGTATAAAACAACTTCCTACAATGAGAGTGCTTATGTAGTCCCAGGATCTTGTGACCTACAAAAAAGAATAAAGGCCTGGTCTGTTTTGTACTTACACAGGCATGAAAATCTTCTTACGCTTTTTTTTTCCTTCAGTAACTCAAAACCTCTTTGACATATTCTTTCCCCCCTCTGTCTTACTGAATAAAGTCCTTCCTGGGCTGACAAGACTATTTGATACAAGTTGAAACTCAGACGTAATCTTTAAGTAACAAACTTAAATGGGTCATCCTTCCCTATCTAGTGTGATTGAAAGCTTGTTCAAATTCAAATACTGAATTTCCTTCAAAGGCAGTAGTAAATCTCGAGATTGGAAGCAAATTTGTACACAAGCAAAGGTGTTAGCCAAAGCATTTTATAACAAGATTAATTGAAAACTAGCTAAATAAATCTTTGGGCTATTATATGAGATATTGCTTTCATGCTTCTTTTAGACATTGAAATACAGTGATCCTAAGTTTATGTTTTATCTAATTATCTGAAAAACAATCAAAACAAATGGTTAAATTCTGAGAGTTTTTATTTTAGGGCTGTTGTGTTTAGGCTGGGTTGGTTGTTGTTTTTTTTTTCTTTGATTGTTTTTGAAAAAGTGTTGACTTTTGCAGACAGTTTCAGCGCACCAGAAAGGCTAACTCAGATTTGAGAGCTGCTTAGATTTTATTAATGAGCAACTGGCATAGAACAAAATTTCTGTCAGTCTGCTACATTTTTTGTCATTTGGGATACATGACTCCTGTATTAGCTATTACCAAATAAAGTTTTGTGTCACTTCACGAAGGCATTATTTCATGTTATCAGGCAGAAATACACAGCCAATATAAATCAGAAGAACTCAGCCAAAGCCCATAAAGCTTTGCTGTCTGAATATCTGGCTTGCAGTCTGTGAAGAACCGGCTCTGTCATCTTTTTTCTCGTGGGAAGGGTACTCCCTCGCCATCTCCCTCTCACTCACCCACACCCAGGCACACACCCCCTTTTTTCTAAGTTTGCTGTGTCTCCTCCTCCCATTGTCTCCTGCAGTGGCAGCTTTTGTTCACATTGTCTGCCACCCCTCCCGTGTGTGTGGAGCAGGGTATGGGGTGGCTCCCTCCTCATTTGCAGTTACGTGTTTCCAAACCGTGCTCCGAGTGCCAAGGGTCGTGCACAGCCAGTGGCATTATTTAAATTCCCTTCCTCGACAGGATTATGCCATGGCAACAAAACTTGGTTCTGCTGACTGGAGGTGGGAAAAACGGAAGCTCTAGGATTAAGTAAATTTGTGTTAGAATAACTTAATTAGCAGTAAACTGTACACATGCCACAGCTACTAGATAGTAGGAGTTGAGTAGCAGTGGGAAAAGGAGAACAAGGACAATCCCACGTTTTCTGTGATTAGGGAGCCCTCCCCCAAATCTGACAGCTCTTTTGCTCTCTACTGACATTGTCAGCAACTGTGGTTTGTCTGTGGCATAACAAAATGATATGTAATTTTCCTGATGCTACCCTTCTTTCCAACAATCCCATCACTTACCATCTAAGTTTGGTTTGAACTGTTTCTTGAACCAGAAAGTAAATCCTCTGAAGACTGTTTTATTGAGATTGGGACTAAACAACTTGGCTCTTTCTGAGTACCACTGATGTATTTTCTAATTGTCTTGTTGAAAATGAAAAAATCGTAACCTCTGGAAAGCAAGGCTGATGAATAAAATCAAGAGCTTTGCTGGAAGAAGGGTTTTAGAGGTCCACCCGCACCTCATTTGCAATTCAAGAGATTTTCCCCCCCACTTTTATATAGCAGGAGTGACAGCAATAAAGAGCAATGCACATAAAAAGGGAACCATGACGTAATCCATTAAGCTGATATCGTGCTAATAGGTAATTTTATTCCAGAACCAACCGTGAGCACTGCTCTGTCCCTGAAGTCAGGCAACTAATAAACTGAAGTATTAAACCAATCTTAGAAGTAAATGACAGCTCTGGTTTTAGTCTGGAGGAGAAGAAAACCCATCAACTCCTCGATCTGGCATCTCACAAAGCAAACTCCAAGCTCCACAGGAGACAAATTTTTAAAACCCTGTTCCCTACCGCAGTGCTGCCTCTTTTCTCCACCTGAGAGAAGTGTTGTTTATTTCTCTTGTAACAGTATTCTGTGTTTTCCTTATTTAAAGAGACTAGCGCTAGTTCCCCAAAACCCAATAAAAATGAAACTAACCTTGCCAGCAGGGATTTCTAAAATGGAAAGAGCCTGCATTCTGCTTTCAGCAGACCCCTCTGATGCGGTGGATCATACTTCAGCTGCGCAGTTTTCTGCAATTTTCTTTCAAGGAAAAATGAGATCAAAGTCCCAATTTGATGTGCTGATTACTACAGCGTTGTGGGTTGACGGGTTTTTCAACTTTTGGGTTCTATACAGAGCTGTCCTTGTTCTAAGCTTACATGGAAGGGAATGTCTAAAAATATCTCTTTACCTGTGTAGTTGTGTCTATTTCCTCTTTCCAAGAAGAGTATGGCAGCTAATTGTAGAGAGGGACAGGTTCTCAGGAAAATAGGAAAGTAAATGCAAGGAAAAAAGTGTGAACTTTTTTTCAGAGAAATATTTTACAGTTTAGTTTGGCCAGCAGTGTGTGAAGAGAAGAATGATTTCTGGGAATAGTTTTGTGTCTGTCAGCTTTTGTCTGCCATGTTGTCAATCAAATTATAACAGTTAAATATTTAAAAGGGAAGAGGAGAGGAGACTCGAGGAGAGGAGACTCGAGGGGAGGGGAGGGGAGGAGAGGAGACTCGA
>NC_031799.1:52808134-52880684 GCF_001522545.3 Parus major | reverse complement strand
GGAGAGGGAGAGGGAGAGGGAGAGGAGAGGAGAGGGAGAGGAGAGGGGTTAACCTCTTTTTAACCCATGTTAATGGGTACCTATGTGGCACAGTGACTTCTAGCCAAGGAATCTGGCAAAGACTGCCTAAAAGCTTGCAGCTGATTTCAGGATACAGCAAAACATTTTCATACTACATTGTGGCATCTACTGTAGAACTGATACAGCAGAAATCATGTGACACTCATCTACTTTCCCAAATCTCATTTGTTCAAATAAATAATTGCTTTTGGGAAAGAATCTTACTTTGAAGTTTTGTAGCACTTTTCTTTTTTTCTCTTAATGGGAAAGCAAACAGTTTATATGTAAAAATGCTTTTGTGGGAGAAGCAGGAGATGCTGCCAGTAATGTTTCCTGGTAAGATCTCTGATTTTTTTTTAAACGGATTATGGATTATCTTGTGATGGATAGCTCTCTTGTAGAAAATAAACTGTCTGACTACTCCATGTGACTTCATATTCATTTGCTTTTGTTTACAGGGACCATATTTATACTGTTGATATGGACACATCACATACAGAAGAAATTTATTTTAGCAAAGTAAGTAGCTTTTATCATCACCCAGAAACCAAGGACACTAGAACAAGCTTCAAATAAATAGGATGATGACATTGTTTTAAAGAACTTCCAGCACTGCTGTAAAACTGTAATAAGCAAGCAAGATGGCATTGCTAATCATATTTGGGGAGAGCTAGAATAGCAATCATGTCCTCTGTGAGTTTCTGATAAGTGGTTTAGCTGGGCTGATAAGCAATCTGTACTGAAATATGGTGAGGTCCCTGATGGAACATCTGTCAAACATCTATTCATTTATATGCAGCAGTTTTCTGTAACAGCTATACTATCCCAATTAAGTCTACTGAAACTTTCATCATAAGAAGCAAGTTACATATTTTCATGTGCACAATTTGTTTTCACTCGTGCAAGAACTGACTGAATAAAATCTTAGTGTAATACCACTTTGTAGATGTATTCTCATTATCGCCATGGGAAGTTGCATTCAAACAAGAAAAAGTTTGTCTGCATTACTACATTGGATATTAACATGAACATACTGAGAATAATCTCCCTTCAGCTTCTTTGCATTGCATTCATATTGTGTAACATACATTAAACACAGACTTGGGCCCACAGAAGTTCATACAAATTTGGGCACTGGGTGAATTCCACTGGAGAAGGGGACAGTGCTTCATTATAACTATGAATGATGCTGAAGATGAACTTTTTTACTCCTGAGAGAGTGATGGCACAAGCTTATAATGGGAATTAATATTCATGGTTACTCTTTCAGCTTAGACCTCCCCATGAATGTACAGTGCCTCAGTTTACTGATCAGTTACTGTCAGAACTGTCAGAACTATCATGGCAATAGTGTCTAAGGTGATGCCATCTTAGGCCATGTGATTTTAAACAAAGTTTTATTATAATTAATAAGCCTTCCACGTTTGACCATTATTTAAAAACTCATCTCAAAAAAAACCCCAAAAAAAACCTGGGTACAGGATTTACCTGTAAATCTTCTGGAGGAAGAGTGTTAGCAGATAAAGGCAGCAGTGTCTTGACAGCTGAAAAACTCTTAGAGCTTGTTAGCTGAATTAAAGTGGTAAGATTTACCTGAATTTTATTTCTTTCCAGATCTAACATGTTGTCTTCCAGAATGCATATTTCATTTAGAATCCAGTGAAGGTTCATAGTCCATAAATAGCAATAGTAATAGATAGTCCATAAATGATAATTCTCATTTGTAGAGCAATATGAATTAAAAGAAGAGAACATCTAGTACTTTTAAGAAAAGTACACATTTTTCAAAGTTGGCCTATTGTTGAATTCTGTTAGTTTAGGCTTTAAAGATAGAGGGATGGGTTTCCAGTCTCTTGAACTGGAGACAGAACAAACTCCACATCACTAAACCTTCATTTTGTGGAGAATTAATCATGGAGAAAGTGCAGAAAACTTTCAATAAACTTTCAAAAGATAGTCTCCCCTAAGGGACTTCTAATTCTGAAATCAAATGTAAAAAACCTCTGAGTTCTAATTGATATCTTTCTTTATTCTTGCAGAAATTGACATGGAAATCTAGACAAGCTGATGTAGACACATGCAGAATGAAGGGAAAACATAAGGTAGGTAATTTTCATTTCTTCTGCAGCTGCCACTTTAGTTGCATCAGTATTATCTCCGGCTGCTGTCTGTGATGTGGAATGGATCGTGCCATTCACTTCTTACCAGTAATTGCTTTTTTCATCAGCTTTCTGAAGGCTTTAATTTGCAAAAATAGTTCACTTGGAATGTGATAAAATATTACGACAGAAGCCACAGCAATGTCCGAAATACTTAAAGGCATTGAGCGTGTCCCAGTGCTTAGTGCACCAGTCTTGCTTCAAAAGCCGGGTGCTGCTGTCCATCCTCCTGTGGGAATGCACTGAGAAGTTTGGGTAAAAATGAATGTGGGGCTGTAGAAGGACTGTTTCTCACACCAGTTTCACCCTCCTGTAACCTAGGACTGGCACAAGTGGTATCAAAGTTAGATGCAGATTCTTTGATTCTTTACTCCCCCTTTTAGTTACAGAAGCTTCATGCCAGAACACTGTAGTGGTGATGTCACTGTCTGACCGCAGAGCAGGTGACAAGATCAGATTTTTTTGCTCTTCAGGAAAGCAACAGTTTTCAAACAAAATTCACCTTTGTCAGCAACAGCAAACTAGGAGCTGTAATATGAATGCTGTCTCTTCAGTTCTTTGTAATTTTTAAACTACTAGAATATAAATTAATTATAATTTGCTCATTGTCAATTAAACATAGTCAAAATAAGGCCAGAGTATCACAGTGAGTACCAGCCAAATTAATTTTAAAATTGACAATGAAAGATCCCTGCTTAAAAATAAAAACAAATACTCAAAATACAGTAGTTGAAATAATTTTTATTCTTTTTCTTCAGGATGAATGTCATAACTTTATTAAGGTTCTCCTAAAAAGAAATGAGGACACACTGTTTATCTGTGGAACAAATGCATTCAACCCTTCTTGCAGGAACTACAAAGTATGTAATCTGCATGTGGAATTTCTCTTATGCCTTGTTTTTTGGTTGGATTTATTGTGACTGTGTTGGCAGCAGCATGAGGTTGTTATTCAGCTGTGCACCATTCAACTCTGAAATATTTGTCCTGACTTGTTTCAGTGCTACTGGGTTCAGTGTTGATTGGATTTCTGAGAAAATCTCAGACTGAATAGTTCTAGTTCTTTGCAACTCCTGCACATCAAGAGTATTGCCACTTTGCATTGCCCTCCACAGGTGCAGAGTCCTTCAGATCCCTGCTTGGGGGATCTCTAGTCACTCCTCAGAAAGTTCCTCAGCTTGTCACTGACACTCACATCAAATCATAGACTAATATTGGAGGTTACTTCTGAGTAGCAGGTTTTAAAATTTCTGTCGTACTGTTCTCAATCGCAAAAACAGTTCTCAAGGTGCTTGAGGGCATAGCAAGCAAAACCTGAGTTTCTTGTGAACCCCCCAGATAGGGACACTGTGGAGATCCTGCAGCATTGTGTGCCGTGGAAGTGATGGCAGAATCCATCCATGACAGCAGATCTCCACAAGGAAGAGTACAGCAGGACAGTGGTGTATTCCTCACTTGCTGGGGATCTGCAAAGCCACAACCTTGTCTAGAGCAGTGTCGAAACTGCTGGTCCATGCGTTCTTGACATTAATGCCCTGAAGCCAATTTATTCCTTTGGCATAGTGCATCCCAGTAGTCTCCATTCCAGTAGGACCCATTTACTGAAATATTTCCCATTTTCTTAGGATTTCACCCTTATATTCTTATATAACTTCCAACAGTGGATGTCTCTGAAATAGTTTTGAAATTAATTTATTTAGGCATTTGACATCCACACTCTGCTTTTCTAGGCACTGTTACATCCCACAGGTCATTTTTCATCTTTTTTCTGAAAAAACAAAATTCAATAAAATAAAATGCTGCTCCTGACAAACCCACAACTGTCATTCAGGTTTTGGGTTCAGAGTTACTGTAAAAAAACAGAATAAAGATAACATCCAGGAAAACTACTTCCCTTGTGGTATTCACTGTGAGTGCTGCTCTTCCTTGATTTTTGTGCAATGATGCTTTACCTCATTTAGCCACTATAATGGCTGCAGTTTAGAAAACACAGGAGGGAAGTGCAGGGTAGTATTTTCTTCCAGTCTGCGGAGGAAGAACCAAATTTGAGTAAGAAAGCTTGTGTCATGGTGACTGTGAGGAACAGTTAGATGGTCTGTTAACAGCTGTTTCTTTTATTCTTTCTTTGCCTGCTCCTAGTATGCAGTGAAGCTTCTTGATCTCAGGGCTGTATCTAGTCTCCTAGTACAGTTTGTAATTTTTTATCTCTGAATGCCATTAATGAGGCTAACAAATCTCAGCCAGTCTCCTTGCGTGGAAATTGTCTTTTAGACACAATTACAGATTTCTTTGGCATACTGATGTGAGGCATATAAATGGCCTTCAGAGTCTTCATCCCCCTCTCTGCAGGGCTGGATAGTGATCTCTCTGGCAGTCTTCAGGAGGCCTCTGCAACACCTGCCCTGACTTTTTCTCCATGTATCACTTCTTTATACAGAGAGAGCTAAACATGTGACAGACAGAAAGCAGGGCTGCCCCTCAAGTCTGCAGGTGGCCGTGAGGATGAGCCCAGGGTGTGGAGCTTGAGGAAAAGTCACTCAGGACTCTAACTCATTTCCTCTCACTATCACATGGAACGCTTTTCCGCTTTTGAGTAAACACAACTAACTGCCCTCAGAGTGGATTTTGACAGGAAGGATGTATTGACAGAAAACAAATGATCACAAATCATCCTCCAAAGGACTTGGAAACTGTAACATACAAATTAAAAGTTGATTTAAGTTGATGGTGCTGTGTGGGTTATTTCTCATGCTCTGAATCTTTACTGTATGTGATATATAAAGTATGAGCTGGACAGGTTGCCTGAATATGCTACAAAGGTTCTTATTCCCAAAATACAGTAATATAAGCATCTTAAAGAGGTAAGAGGTGTGCGATTCTCCCTTAGCTCACCAAACCTTCTTGAACTTCACGTAAAGTCAATCTGTATATTTGTGTCATTATCAGTGCCCCGGGTGAATTTATTTCCCAGGAGTTACATATAAGCCTCAGAATTTACAATTGCTGCACAGATTAATTCTTGCCTGCTGGTAAGAGGATTCTCTGTGACACAGACTCAACCGGTATAGTAAAACTTGAAGAGCATCTTTCTGAATATGCAAATCAAGGAAGAGAGCGCCACTGTTGAGACTAGAGCAGAAGGATCTCTGGACTTGGGGGAGAAAAATGCACACAGAAATAATTGTCCTAGTGTTGTTTCTTCTGAATGCTGTGGTTTGCAGTCTTTTCTGTGTATAAGAGCGCTTCTGTTGGGTCACTGTTGAGGATAAATTTTGGAGCCTTGCCAGAACCACAGACCACATGGCCTGCTACAGTTCGAAATGAAACTTGTGTGCAGATAAAATACAGACTGAAGACTTTTGTAAAATGTGTAAGGGTGAAAATGATTAGCTCCAAAATAATGCCTGACTTACTAGACATAATTTTTTCAGGCTTATTTTTTTTAATGCCATGATTTTTGTCAAGTTTTTACTTCATAGTCAGGAACAGAGTTAGAGAATGGGCCTTCTCCTCTGCCCAGAAAAGAAGAAGCACTGTCATAAGCCTCATCCTGGGTAAGAAGTTTTGTTTGTTTCTCTATTTGAGGAGCTCCCTTTGATTTTTCAGATGGATACCTTGGACTATCTGGAAGAGGAATTCAGTGGAATGGCCAGGTGCCCCTATGATGCAAAGCATGCCAATGTTGCATTGTTTGCAGGTAAAATGATGGAGATAAACTTTTTACTTTCTGTCCTGCAGCCCAGGCTTAGGATAATGCTGTGCCTCTTGCTTGAGCCCAGAATGCCCAAATCTGAAAGGTGTCAAAGGGAGTGAGCAATGACTAAAAAAAGGGGGCATAAGGAAATCTCTAGCAAAAAAAATCTTTCCCTTTCTCTGGAACTAACTTCACTGTTATCAACATTGCATGAAGCCACAGTTTCCTGGATCAATATTTCATTAGAATACTTCCTGTATTCTTGATAATGTGACCAGTGTGAGGCACCATTTCTAGCTGCATCCAGCTTCTGTGAACGTCAAAGGAAGTCAAGGCTTGTGTAAGCTTTAATGAGGATTAAGCAAGATACGCTTTTTAACAACTCTAAGCCTAAGCTAACATTCGTAATAAAAGGAAGTCAAGGAAAATGCTGTGGCATGCCCTTTTCTAGATCTAGGAGGAAGGGGAAGGTGATTTTTTTGTTGTTGTTTTTTTAACTGAAAAATCTTAATATGGTCTTACCATCTGCTGTAGACAAAAGGGGAGAAGTGTAGTGGCTTGTGGTGATTTATGCTGCATGCAGAACAGTGTTAACTGTGATTTCTACTACAATACTTAGAAAAAGTGGGATCTTATATATGGGGTTAATTTTGGCTGTTGATTGTGTGGTATTTTTGTATATCTCTTCAGGAATCCCTGATTAAATTATTTCTTTATCGAACTTCTCTTAGTGTGCAACCCTGCTGATCTTTTTTTAGATCCGGCTGTTAGATTGGTGGTGAAAATAATAAAGACATCATCCGTGATAATGCGAGTCCTGTTCAGCAGGTGTGCTGCTATAAAACAGAGCCTGGGTGCTCACATGGAAATAACTAAGCTATTCCTCTCAAGATTTAAGAATGTGCAAGTATTTCAGCCATTCTCTAACGAGTCTGTAGTCAAATGGCTCTATTAAGCACTACTAGGTTTGAGGTATCATCTGCCTCACAAAAGAGAGATTTTATAATCTGTTTAAATTTTATTTATTTATTTTTTAAGAAAAAATCTTTATAGTGCAAATAAGTGGGATCTTTTGTTTCAAGAATAGTGATGATGATAGTGGTAGTATGTGATTTCTTAATTACAGTCACAGGGAATTAGAAATACGTAAAAGAATATATAAAGAAATATACAGTAGAAATTCTTCAGTTGTAGCAAGTAATTCATAAAGCATGGAAAGAGAGAAAGTCCTTTAGGGAAATATTTTTCCCATGTCTCTCAGACTCTCTGTCCTTAATGCAGTCTGAATGACCTCTCAGAAAGATCTTTCTCACTGTATTGGCCAAGAGTTTATGACCAGCCTATTGTAAACATTCACTTTGAATGCAGACGAAGTTCAGAAAGATGACTCCAAATTTGTCAGTGAAGAAATCCTTGCATTATTTGAAAATAAAGAGAATATATATGGAAGTGACCTTACTCCTCCATGGTGATTCAGAATAAATTTTATACAGTTCAAATAAATATTTGTAGACTATGCCCCGTAAATACGCTAGCTTCAGAAAATCACTGTAATATATGTCTTACATGTTGGTACCCATGCTAAGTTTTCAGAGTGCAATGAAAAGCTGTTTCAGAACAGTTTAGGGCACAAATCCAGGTCATCTGAGTTTGTTGGATGCACTTACATGAATATGGCTCATCTTGCTATTACAGCTGATATGTGCAAATTGTAGTTAGTCACAGGAACTTGGCAGGAAAGAAAATAGTGTGGTTGTATTAACATGAGTTCAGACATCCGTATCTCAACAATTGAGCTTTTTATTTTTTTATTCTATTTTAATTTGGGGAGGGGGGAAAACGACGACACGACATGACATGACATGTTGTAATTACTTTTTCTGTTTTGCTAAGAAAAAATGATCATTCTTAAGTAGCCAAATAAGGACAAGACTTGCATGAGTCAGAACAAAGCATACAGTACTGCTAATAAAAAACATTCTGAATTTTATATCTGGAGCTGAAATTCACAAACTCACAGGGTTTTGAGGGTTGGAAGGGAGCTCTGGAAATCATAGAGCCCAATGCCCCTTGCCAAGGCAGGGTCACCTACATCAAGTGACACAGGAATGTGTCCAAATGGGGTTTGAATGCCTCACAGTGTTCTCAGTGTAAAGAAGTCCTTCCTTGTCTTGAGGTGGAACTTCTTGAGTTTTAGTTTGTGGTCATTGCTCCTCGTCCTGTAGCAGGGCACACTGAAGAGCCTAGCACTATCTGCTTGGCAACCTCCTTTGAAATAGCTGTGTGCATTAATGAGATTCCCTCTCAGTCTTAAATTAAATGGTGTCTGAAAGTATAAGGAGGAGAGCTTGGAGGCAATAGAAACTTCTCTGCTTTTTCTTGGGAATGTCCTCAGTGCTGGTGCCTTCAAGGCACCAACATAATCTCTATCAGAGGAGATGTAAACAATTCTGATTTTTATGCAGACACAGTAGAGACACAATTTTGTGGGCTCATGCTGTACTGCTTGTGCTTCTAGCAGACATCATGTTCCAACATCTTTCTCACACATGAAAACAATCCTGTGCAGTTACCATGACCTGCAAACAGATTAGATAACAAATAAAATTTTAAAATGCTGTGGGATCTTGTGCTTTTATGTCCTTACAGTTTTGTATATTTTGGTTGTCCTTGGGGTGCCATTTTTTAGGCCTTTTCTTATCACTTGTCCTTCATTCTTTAAGAGAGAGGAATGCATAATTCAAATGGGAAATGCCTAAAATGCATGCTAGAAAAGAAATATTGATGGGTAATCCTCCTCCATCTCTCTTCATTCCTGTTTCGTCAGGGCTCCCAGCATGCTATTTAATCTTTTGTTAGTGATCTTTGGCAGAGCAGAAGTGCTCTCAAGGGGAGAAATCTTTTAAGTGTCAATTAGCTGACAGTCTTCAAGCCCTGTCTGGTTTGCACTCCCAGTTAAAATTAACAATTCTGTTATATTTGTTTTGCTGACATACCTAGGCAGAATTTCTGAGCACTGAACTGGTGACATGTGACTGTCAGTATCACGTACCTAAACTGAAGAAGAATTATTCCATAAGGGTATTTTCTTCCACAGCATCCCTCTGAAATTACCATTTTGCAAAGTGGCGACTTGCTTGTTCGGTACTCAGTTCCATTTACCTAGCTGGATTTTTTTCCTTCCCTCCAGTGCTCCTAAGCACTGTGATGGCTTTGTTTCCCCTGCCCATCTGACTGATGAGAGAAGAAGCAATTGTATTATTTCTAATGCTCCTCCCCCCTTGTTTCTTCTTTCTGTCCTCCCCAGAGGGAAAGCTGTATTCTGCCACAGTGACCGACTTCCTTGCAATAGATGCAGTCATATATCGGAGCCTTGGAGACAGCCCAACTCTGCGGACAGTTAAACATGACTCCAAGTGGTTGAAAGGTAGATAAACAAACAAGGCAAAAAAAGCAGATGAGAGTCTTGGGTTTCTGACAGACCTCTTTGTCAATTCATTTCACCAATGTTTTCTGGCAGAAAGAGGGAAGTAGATTGCATGTCTTGCTTGCTCTGATCTGTTTATCTCTTTCTCTCTTCTCCTGACCCCAAGTTACTTTATTTGACAGAAGCTGTGAGCTGGGTAGATCAGGATATGTATTCCAGTGAGCTTTCCAAGCTGAAATCCACCAGTTTACGTCTGTTGGATGGAAAAGTTGGAGCTTGCAGGGCTCTGTGTGCTTGGGCTGTGTTTGAAAATATTCCTGCCACAGCACTGTTAGGTAACAATCAAGGCTTTATGAAGTATAGAAGGTTTGTCCTGTAATGCTAAGATTCATTAATGAAACTAAAATTATGGGAATGTTACACAAAAGCCTTTCTGTTAAAGTTCTTAAGAATTGTACTGCTGCCATTGAATTAGGCAATTTCTGTGCTCTAAATGCCCTCATTGTTAAGAGTGGAGTTGTTTAGCTTCATGTAGGTGTTAAGAATTGTTAGCATTTGGAGTGATTTTAACAGAGAGCAAAGCCATAGTTTCAAGTCTTTTTCTGCATGCAGAAATGTTTTGCCAGGTGTCAACTTTAGCTGTCCCACTTTGCTTGCTGCTACAGACACGTGTGGGCAGAAACAGTTATGTGGTTTCTTATTCCTTCAACTCACAGCCTGCATGCCATAAAGAGCACTGCTTGGACCCCTCAGGCATACAGTTATAAATGCCTGTTTACCTTTCCTCTTACTCCATGCAGGGCAGACGTATTAGTGGCAGAGACTTAACTACTCTGCAGTGATGCTGCATGGGCTTGTTCCCAGCTCTCCTGTCCCCAGACAGTGATTCTTCTGCAGCAGTGATTTGTTTGTTCTGAAAACTGATCAAGTTTGTCAAACACAGACATTTCACTTCTGGATGTTAAGTGTGAATGTATTTGGCTTCTCTTTGCTGTATTTCTCTGTATCCTGTACATGGTGTCTAAAAGTCTTGGGTTGCTGTGTTTTGTTTTTTTTTTTCCTAGAACCATACTTTGTTCAGGCAGTTGACTATGGCAATTACATATACTTCTTCTTCCGGGAAATAGCAGTGGAGTACAACAGCATGGGAAAGGTAAGGGCAAAAACATTGCCTTGAATGACTTTGTCAGATTCAGGAGGAGGAAAACTTATGCTATTCTTGGACCAATGCTGTTATGAGTGACCTTGAAATGAGAACCATAAATCATGATGACAAGGTCAGCATTTTGAGAAGATTCCTATTGCTCAAGCCAAAAGGTTGGCTGGAGTGAAACATTGCACTGTCTTGAAAGGAAAATGTGTGGTTTCTTACAGTGATGGTGTATGTTAGAGTCTCTTTTCTGAAATTATATAAAGCACAAGGCTAATGTAGTTAGTTCAACATAGTAGATAATTGTTAAAAATGGATTCCAAAGCAGGAAGATGTTTTTCTGTAAGAAATATGAATTAGAGTGCTGAGTAAACAGGGGTAGGAATTTTGTGCTCTGCCATTCTGAAAAGAACAATTAAACACTTTCTGCATTTTTTCTAATGTCACAATAGCTTTCTGACGAAGCAGTTAGAAAAGCTGACCAAGGTCACAAAGGTGGAGAGCAGGAATAAAAGCCCAACAAGATTTGCATAGTTTTTAAGTGCTGAAAACACAAGAATCAGAGCAGCAGTGTGGGTTGCAGGGATTGTGAATATGAAATGTGCTTTTGTTTGGGGAAATAGAAAGCTAAGCAGTCTGTATGGAAATGAGTTTTATATGGGTTGAGAGCAGATCTCCTGAAGGATTTGTGGCTGTATGGTAAATGCCACAGTCTTATCTTTCATAGCACACTGTTCCAAAGCTTAATTTTTCTCTGTTTCTTATTTGTCACAGATTATAGAAAAGTGGTATTAAATTAAGCACCTTGCTGTGTTATTCCAAATGTTTTAAAAGCAGTATTCCAACAAAGTCTTTAAGTCAAGCAAACACTTAATTTTCTCCATTATTTTTGCTCTATTCCTTACAGGTAGTTTTCCCAAGGGTGGCCCAGGTTTGCAAAAATGACATGGGAGGATCTCAGAGAGTGCTGGAAAAACAGTGGACTTCCTTTCTCAAGGCTCGGTTGAACTGCTCAGTTCCTGGCGACTCACACTTCTACTTCAACATTCTGCAGTCTGTTACAGACGTCATACATTTCAATGGCCGGGATGTTGTTTTAGCAACATTCTCCACTCCGTATAATAGGTAATAGTCACAATAACCTTTTACCTTCTATTTCATTTA
This sequence comes from Parus major, assembly GCF_001522545.3. Taxonomy (NCBI): domain Eukaryota; kingdom Metazoa; phylum Chordata; class Aves; order Passeriformes; family Paridae; genus Parus; species Parus major. The sequence goes on along the minus strand of NC_031799.1, from coordinate 52,869,033 downwards.
TGTTTTGCTTTTCACTGCAGTTGCTTTTTAGTTTATGCAAGTACAAGAAGTGATTGCTCATATGATGTAATTATTATGTAGTCTGCGCTTGCCGATAGTTTGGATTTAATTTTAAGGTACCCTGGTAGTGCTTACCTCATTCCTGATGACTTAGGGTGGCTTTCAGCCATTTACTATCTGGACACATCCCTCAGACATGCTTTTCTTTACATGGGAATAGTTCATACCAGCCACCAAGAAGCATTGCAGAGTTTAACTTGCAAAATATTGTTCCAAAGAGAAAATACAGAAATTTTTTTCCTCACAAAGGGCTGTGCCTGTCCTGTTTATAGCTAAACCTCCAAGAACCATGTTATCTCGTTCTCTTTGTTTTATGCATCCCTGGTGACCCTTGCATTGATCCCTGACCCTGCACTGACCCTGCTGCCCCCTGACTCTCCTGGGAGAACCAAGGTCTTGCTGGCTGGGAAGGAAGGTCCCCAGAACACCTATTTCATTCTTTGCATGGTTATCCAAAAGCATCCGTTCATCTGTAGAGATTTTATAACTGTTACATATTATAGCATGTTTCTCTCGAAGTTATTTGAAGAGTAACTGTATCTGTTATTGAGAACTCCCAGAGAAGTTTAAAAAATAGTAGCTTTCTAATTAAAAAGTATTTCACAGTTTCATGGAGTAACATTTGAGCTGAAAGAGGAATTTTATTGATGAAATTCATTTAGTTTTGCTGTACCCTTTCCACCCCTTGTCAAAGCCTGACCTCGGTGAGGTCATTCACAGAACTGACTTCAAATGAGAGTAAGCCTGGGCTTGTAATGTATAATCACTGCTTTTGACATCAAAACAATGGGAACAGCAATGGAATAATTATGCCACCAATAGGGAATACAGGCTTAAATTAAGATGATCTCTTTCCATGCAATCTGGCTTAATAAAAACAGGTGAACAAATAGAGATTCAACATTAGAAAATAGATTGTATCTTGCAATTATCTCAAAATTGAGATTGTCCTCCCACTCAGCTAGTATTTCCTGTGGTGTGCCATGAATAATTCTTTTCCTTAAGTCTTGCATTTTAAAATCTAAGTACTTGGTGTAAAAAGCAAAATGCTAGTTTATAGGCCACAGGTTTTTGCCAGACATGGAAGGTGACAGCAAGGCATATATTCCTGGAGACAGCTCATTAGCAGACCTGGCAGCCAAAATGTTCTGGGGTGCATCAGGCACAGCATGGCCAGCCAGGCAAGGGAGGGGATTGTCCTGCTCTGCTCTGCTCTGCTTTGCTCTGACCTGACCTCAGCTTGAGTGCTGGGGGCAGTTCTGGGTGCCACAACGTTAGAAGGATCTAAAGGTATTGGAGACCATCCAAAGGAGAGCTACAAAGATGGTGAAGGTCTTGAGGGCAAGCTGTATGAGAAGTGAACAAGGCCACTTGGCTTGTTCAGCCTGGAGAAGAGGAGACTGAGGAAAGACCTCACAGCAGCTCAGAGCTTCCTCATGAGGTCAAGAGGAGGGGCAAGCACCAGTCTCTGCTCTCGGGTGACCTGTTAGAGGACTCGAGGAAGCTGAGTCATAGAGGTTTAGGTTTGATATTAGAAAAAATAGGTTCTTCATCCAGGGGGTGGTTGGCCACTGGAACAGGCTCCCTGGGGAAGTGTGCGAGGTTACCGAGCCCAACAGACATCAAGGATCATCTGGACAATGCTCTCAGGCACATGTGTGATTCTTGGGGTGTCCTGTGCAGGAGCTGGACTTCAATGATCCTTGTGAGTCACTTCCAGTTCTGGATATTCTGTGATTCTGTAGTTCTGTGAAACCTACTTCTGACATAAATGCATCTCACATTCCTCCTCTACTAAAGAAAAGTTGCAACAAATACCTTTGGTCTCTAGAACAAAGTTTCCTTCTAGACTGAAGTGGAAGAGATTCCTTAGTCTGATCAGATGTCACTGAGGTAGAAGCTAGTGCTGAGTTGTAGTCCAGTAGTTCAGAGGAGGCTCAGACCCCCTTGGCTGTGACCCACTGTGCTCCATCCTTACCACTGCATCACACTACAGACCTGCAATCTGCCACCCTCCAGAGCAAAAGATGTTGCAGTCCTTTCAGCACAGCAATGTCTCTATCTGTGCACAGTTGTGTGTTGAGCATGGGTCTCAGCACTTGTAGTTGTGTGTAACACACCTCAAGATTTTATGGTTGGATTTTTTTATTTTTTTTTTTTCATTAGGATTTAATTCAGCAATGTGAAAAATATTCTAGCTGGAGTGGGTCTTGAGCTATCTTTTAGGATGAAGTCCCCTGTGTGGCCAAATACACCCCTGACCATCTCTTACATCAACACATATATGGCTGCCTCCATTTAAAACTCCTGCTGTGTAGTATCACATTAATATAGAGCTTTGAAGTTTCCTTCCATATAAAAAGACAAATATGTGGAGATCAAAGTAAGACAACTGTTGTTTTTCTTCAGCAAAAAGCATTTTGAGATTTTTTTACTATTCAGACGGTTGTTTTTCTATCAATTTATATACCTTTAGGAGTTTAGCTTAATCCTCTGTAACAGTATTATAGCTCCTACATTTTTTCTTTGATGTATAATAACCTACTGGCTAAGAGCAGGATTGAAAGCCTCAGTCTGGATTCATGCTATTTACCCAATAAAATCAAGTGGTGGAAGTCAGACACAAATACAGTAGTTCATGTACAAAAAAAAAAAAAAGAAAGGGGGATAAATGAATATTTCAGTTCCAAGTGACTGATCGTGGTAAACCCGTAAGCCTTTCAGAAAGTATGTAGGTAAGAATATAACTATGTTTGGACAATGCTGTCATGCAGTTGCATGCAAGTATTCAAAAACCTGAAATTTGCAATGCTGTGATCTTAAAATAATATCGAATTTGCTTCTATAAGCTCTTTACATTTCATTGAGTAGAGCCAACTCCTGAGCATAGCTGATTCCTTTTCATTGGGAACATTTCATGGATATCAGGCTGTTGGAGCATGAACAAATTCCATGTAAAATCCAGGTAAATGGCACATTGCAGCACGCTTCCAGTTTGATTAGAACCAACTTCTGAACTCTCTGAAGTGTGTTTTTTAAGGCATGGCAAGGACTACAAGGGTTGGTACTGAGAGATGTTATGACTTAGAAGAAATTTCCAAAAAATGGGTTCTGAGTGAGACTGGCCACTACTCCTCATGCATTGCCAGTGATAGCCAGAGTTTCACTGATTCTTTCCCTTCTTCAAGATTATTTCAATTACTTCTTTTTGTAAAGGCTTAGAAATAAATTCTCTTGGCAGGAGCTGATTGGTATTCAGGCTTTTCCATAGGGCTGTCTTTACCTGTCAATACCAGATTCAGAGTTCAGGACTGAGTAACCTGGGATAGGAAGACTTCTACAGAGCTTATTTTTTGCTCAAGATTTTATGCATAACTGCAGAATGAGTAACAATTTCTGGGAAATGTCACTTCGCAGCATCCCTGGCTCTGCAGTCTGTGCCTATGACATGCTTGACATTGCCAATGTATTTACTGGGAGATTCAAAGAACAGAAGTCTCCAGACTCCACATGGACACCAGTTCCGGATGAACGAGTACCCAAGCCCAGGTATGTTTCATGTATAGTGATATTGTTCTGTTCCTTCATGCAGGCTGCAGAGGCTTTTTGATAATTTGAACAGTCTTGTGAGGTGCAAAGAGGTACAATTATACCTGTTGCAACAGTAAAGTGAAAGTTGAGTTGAATTTAGATCTAAACTATGCAATTGAGATTTTTCCACTTAAAATGAGATTTGCATAACATATATCAGGCCAGCATCAGATCCACTTGGTCAGAATAACCACTTTAGAGTGGTGTGAGTTACACAGTTGTTGCAAATTGGTTCAGTAATGGATATATCTCATTACAAATCCTGCACCAGTTCTGCAGTTTGCTGTTCCATGATTAACATGTGGTTTAAGTGCCACAGTGGATGATTTGTGGAAAGCAAAAAAGAGCATTCCACCAAACTGGACATTCAGTTTACCTCATTTTTCCTATGAGTTGTTTTCCCCACTTCCACATATTTGCATGCATCTCCTCTACTACACTCTTCATATTTCTTACAAGTACCATTCCATACAAGTTGCTGTTGACAGACACTTGTTATCTCATTTACACCAATGGCATTTTGCTCTGAGATACTGAGATGCATACAGATAAATCAAATTCTTTTATCTCACTTAGGCTTTACCACTTTAATGTATGTTTTACATTGCTTGTGATATCTTAAATAATTTCAAAAGGAAAAAATGATCTTTTTTCTCACTTTACATTGCTTGTGATATCTTCAATAATTTCAAAAGAAAAAAGCCACTCTGTTCAGTGTTGAACACCACAATATAAGAAGAATATAAAGCTATTGGGAGCATCCAAAGGATGCTACAAAAACGTTGAAGGGCTTAGAGGGAAAACCACGTTAGAAGTGGCTGAGGCCACTTGGCTTGCCTGGAGAAGAGGAGGCTCAAGGGAGACCTCATCACAATCTACAACTTCCTCGTGAGGGGAAGAGGAGGGGCAGGCACTGCTCTCTTCTCTGTGGTGACAGTGACAGGACCCATGGGAATGGCCTGAAGTTACATCAGGAGAGTTTTAGGTTGGACATTAGAAAAATTGGTTCTTCACCCAGGGAAGTGGTTGGGCACTGGAACAGGCTCCCCAGGGGAGTGGTCTGAGAGCACCGGTCTGACAGAGCTCAAGAAGCTTTTGGACAACACTCTCATGGCATGTGGTATGATTCTTGGGGTGTCCTGGGTGGGGCCAGGAGCTGAACTTCAGTGATCTTTGTGGGTTGGTTCTAGCTTAGGACATTCTATGAGTCTGTGAAGCTCCATGGTGGACACTGAGCTTATGCCTAACCCAAATTTGTTTTGGATTTTCCAAGTGTAGTATTACTGTGCTGTCTTTATTCTGAAGTTGTCATGCAAGAGAAGAGCCTGGAGGTGACTTGAAAATCTGGTAAAATCTGTGTCTGTTTTCAGTCTGAGCCTTAGTAATGCAGGTGTTGCAGGATTTTCTTCTCCATTTTGCAGTGTTTCAAACAAGTTGTTGACACACTGGCCTGCCTTGGGAGTGCAAGGCTGCATGATGGCTCCAAGGTTTTTTGTTTGGGCCTTACTGAGATATATTGGCAGGGAGGGGGAGAAGAAGAAGGAAAAGTCACTTTCAGTGAGAAAGAGGAAGTTTCCGAGTTTGGGATGAGCCCATAGCAAGCTAACTGTTACGATGAAGATGGGATAATATTGCTTTTCTAAGCCTAAAAATGTAAGAAGGAGATTACATGAATTGAGAACAGTGGTTCAAGTAACATTTGGCAATCAATCTGCTTAATAGAAATAATCATTACTTCTAGCTCATATTGAAGTACCTGACAGACACCTTTGAAATAAGGTCATTTTTATCTGTGTGTCTCAGTATGATGCAGGAGCATTACTGCCCCTAGTGATCCCAACATTTCTCAGAACAGAGAGCCAGAACAGAGCCCTTCATGGGTGTTGCTTCCTTGTTTGGCCAGACAGCAGGGTTTGCTCGGATTTATGCTGACTTGACTAAACCAGTTTTGAGATTAAAACAGGATTAATCCAATCTTGCTATTAGGATTTAGTAGTAAGTAGGCCTCCAGATTAGATACACAGAAACTGTAGACACCACAGTGCCAGAAGGTGCAGGCTGCTCCCCCAAGTTCTCTGGGAATGTTGCTTCACAGGTCAATGCCCTTGCAAGGACCTAGGAAACCAGTCATGCCCTTGATTTCTCCTTCTCTCCATCTGTTGCTAGTTCTACATGCAATTACAAGACAAGTATTTTGGATATGAATAGGCAAAAGTACACATTGTCTGCATGTAATGTTCCTTGTGGGACCAGACTTGCTGACACGGCTAGTTCCTTCGAGTCCTTTGCTACCTTCCCTACAAGGTATTTATTTACCTAATGTTTGAATATTTATCTAAATCTGAGCAACACAGATGATAGGACCAGTCCTGTATTTGTGACATTACTCTTGATGTCAGTGCCTTTACCCACATCAGAGTAGATGAAGATTGGATGATGCAACGTTTTTATGAGTGAATGATCCATCTTTCATCTTCCCATCTCACACTGGCTCAAAGATTTGAAGAATCATAGTGCTCTAGAAAATGGGATCGAATGGGGCTTTTATTGAAGAAAATTACTTACACAATATTATCAAGTAAAACATTTTGCTGCTTCTTTGAGATATGTCCTGTCCAGGACAAGAAGACTCCTCTTAGGAGCAGGTAGATTTTAGAAATTGCATGAGCAGATTTGCATTTAAGTTGACAAAGAATGACAAATAACCTTTCAGTGAAAATTCTCAATGAGCTACCATTCTTAAATCATGTCACCCAAATTGAACAAAGGGTAAAACCAATGTTTACATGGGTGCTATTTGGTATGTCTTCTCCAATAGTCCATTTTCTGTCAGATGTGACTGATGTGACTGATAGAAAAGTGGCATTCTTTCGTTCCTGTAAAAAAAAAAACAAACAAACTTCCTTCTGTATTATAGGGAATGCTTTTATTCCCAGAGAGAGCAGTTAACTAGGCAAGTTACAGATCAGAAAACACCTGTGCCATTGGGAAGCATCAAGCCAAATGCAGATAATCATATGCTGTGATTACATTCCATATGAGTGGATAAATTACACAGTCTGTGCATAGCACTCCTGATGAAAAAATGACTTTATGCTATTATGTGACACAGGAAGTCCTTTTGAATGGAGGACAGAGCAGGATTTTAGGCTTCCCTTGAGGGGCTGAACAAGTCCACCACTCTTGTCAATCCTCCTCCAAGTTAAACTCCAGTAAAGCACATCAGATTTCTAAGAGCTTCATCACAAAAGGAAGCTTGCTGTTGATGTCAAATAAGTTTTCTGGCTCACTCTCTTGTTTTATATAGGCCTGGTTGCTGTGCTGGCTCTACATCATTAGAAAAATATGGAACGTCTAATGAGTTCCCAGATGATACTCTGAACTTCATCAAAACACATCCACTGATGGACGAGGCTGTGCCTTCCATTGTCAACCGACCCTGGTTCCTGAGAACAATGGTCAGGTGCGTACACCAAGCGAGCTCCTGTCCGCATTGTAGCTGTCAAGTTGTGATAATAGCCTTGCTTCAAATACACTCCAATTCTGTAATTGTCCTTGGTGTCCTGGGCACTAATCCAGCTAGGAATGGTGGCAGAACTGAGCAGATGCTGCGGAACTCCCTGAGCAGCTTTCAAGATAGGAAAGACCTCAGTCTTTTCCAACAGCACTGTGCTTAAACCGGATATTGCAGGAAATGCTGTGCAGGGAAGGTTTACTCACCTTTCGGCTCATGAGTCAATGTTTGAGATGGCTCTGTAAAAACTTCAGGCAATGATCAGCGCAGGAATATGTGCACAGGATACAAACATGTCTGCCAGGATATGTTCACAGGATATGGAGAGGTCTGTCAGGTTGTGTACTGGTAAGCTTTAATGTTTGCAGAAGTGTATAGGCAGAAGTAATCACATAATCTGCATCCTTTCTATAGCAACAAGGAAAAAAAAAAAAAGATGTGAATAAAGACTCATAACTCAGCAAGTGTTAAATACACCATCCCCTTCCTTTCAAAACATTCCCACTCTCTGCTGTGGTCATTATACTACTTATCTACCCTCCACCAGTGAACAGAATAATGTGACTAACTTTTGCCATATTTTCCTCTCTTCCTCTGAACAAAGGTAGAGTACTGTGCTGGGCACTTAGCTGTGGAAGGGTCTGACTTAGTCATAATAGTGTATCTTCTGTCAGGTTTTTCTGTCAGGTTCTGTAACCTCCAACCAAAGATGAGAGCAGCAAGCTTCTCAGAGTGCTTCCCTTTGATAGGCAGTACCATCTAGCTGGTACCAAGCCACCACTATACTTGTTTTCAGTAAATTTTGTCATTCCAGGATTTGATATCACCTGATAGCGCTGAATGTGTTTGGTGATGGCTGGGTGATTATTTTTAGTGAGGTAGAATGGTGTTTTAGTGTCTCACTATTGCACTGACACAGCTTTTCCTGACAAAAAAACCTTGTTCAGCTGCTTTTAATGTGACAGAGCTTGAAATTTTAAAAACAGTTCACTGTGCTGATTCTCTATCCCTGTCCAAAGAAATCACCAGGCATTTGGAAGGATAATTCCTAAATGCCCTCAGACTCCTAGCACCCCTTCAGTTTTATGAACTTCTAGACACTTCTGAACTTCCAGACGCTTCTGCTCGCTGTTGGATGTGTGGGCATCCAACACATGAAAATTCCCCAACATCTGGGGACCCAAATTGGTACAGTCTGTGTTGATTTATAGTCAGGTAGGAACAGTGCTTAAATGTGATTTATGGTTGCTAGAAGTCTACCATACACTTATCTGATGTGAAAAAATGATTAAATAAATGACAATTATGTGATTATCTCTGAGATTTATGTGTGAAGATGCTCTTTTATTTTAGATACCGGCTGACCAAAATTGCTGTTGACTCTGCTGCTGGGCCATATCAGAACTACACCGTGGTTTTCTTGGGATCAGAGAAGGGAATCATCCTGAAGTTCTTGGCACGGACAGGAAACACTGGTTTCCTAAATGACAGCCTTTTCCTGGAGGAGATCAGTGTTTACAATCCTGAAAAGTGTGTATCTGATTCTTTGTACTTATGCATGGGTGACTTTGAACTTCTGATTTCCCAGAGAATAATTTGTCCCATGGAAACGGAAATGGTTAGAGAAGCCAAATTTTTTGAGTAATTTTAAATTGTTTAGGGAGGGGATGTCTGCTTATCAGTCTCTATATTGCAATAAGATTTTTTTTTTTTATTCAGTATGTGTAGAAAATAGCCCATCCTATGCAGCAGCTGATGGATAATTAGAAGTGAAGTTCTGGAAAGGAAGATTAATTTTCTAATCCTATAAAAAACCCTGATTCCTCTCCAAATAACTCAACAAGCAGCAAGCTGGTCTCTAAGGGAAATTTTCCGCATTTCAGTCTTCCTCAAATATGCCTAAGGGGGCTTTGAAGTGAGCCATAATCATGCAGAAATTTCAGCTACTTTGAGTGCTGAAGAAGAATAAACACAAAAATGAAGGACCGTCAGAAGCTTGTCTGGTGTGCTGTTGCTCTCCAATTCTTAACTACCTTATGCATTTTTAATATTTGCTTATATGTCTATCAGTATTTTTAGTGGCTATTGTGTGTTCTTTCTCCTTGACAAGTTCAGTTCTACCTTTCTTATGGATTTTTTGGTGGAAGTTTTTCATGATTTTATTTTTTTCAGGCTGGGGGATAATTAAGGTTTCCCCTGGCTTCCCAGCAGAGCCCACTTGTAACCACACCTCACTTTCGTTCAAATCAGATGCAGCTATGATGGCATGGAGGACAAGCGGATCATGGGCATGCAGCTTGACAAGCCCAGCAGTGCCCTGTACGTCGCCTTCTCCACCTGTGTCATCAAGGTTCCCCTGGGACGTTGCGAGCGTCACAGCAAATGCAAAAAGTAGGTGTTTTGTGGAGGCTGTCAGAGGCCTGGGCAGTGGGGAAGCTGGAGCACTCATGCCACCTTGTGCTCTTCTCTCCCAAGGGCCTGCATAGCATCCAGAGACCCCTACTGTGGATGGGTGAAGGAGAGCGGGCTGTGCACGCAGACGGTCCTTGGCTCCAAGTGAGTAAAGGCTCTGGCTGGACAGGCTGCAAAGCTGTGGCAGTGGTGCCAGGCAGTCTTGGGCAAAGCTATTTGAAACATGAGGCTTTTAGAAAGGGAAAAATGTGGGAAGTGTTTGTTTCTACCTTATTTGCATTCACCTCTGAAATGTCTCACAAATTTTTTTGATGTGAACCGTCAGCTGATTGGTAACTGCTGAAAGAGGAGGAAGAAGAAAATGAAAGAGCTGTATTAAGGTCCACATATTATTGAAAGGAGTGAATTGGATGGATATGTCTGGACCAGCCTACTCTGGAGCCATCACAGCTGATTAAAGAGGCAATAGAATCCAAATTAAATTACTGAAGTAATTTGTCCACTGAAAACAAAACCAGTCCTTCTAATTTACTGTGCATTACTAAGAGGAATAACAGAGTACAGTAAGGGCTTAAAACAGATTTAGAGAAGTGCTGGATCTCCCCTTGCTTAACGGTAGAATTTAATTATTTTATGATAATGAAAGTCTGTGAAGTTTACAGGGAGCAAACCCACTCCAGAGCTTGCATTTCTTGGCCACTTCTAGCGCACCATATGACTGCCCACTCTGAGCTATACAGCTAGACTCCCTCATGGTAGTAGTGGAATTGTAGCACAGACATCACAAAGCCTTGAGAGCCCTACATCTGACGCCACTTAACCCTGCTTCTCTACAGGTCCTCAGTATATAATGGAGAAGTAACATTCACTGTGTTTCTGTCTTGTTCTTAATTTGCTGATTTCCCCCATCTGCTGGGGATCCTGTAGCTGTATGTGTCTGTATGTGCTTGACTACAAAAATGTGGGTTGTTTCTGATTTGACATTTGGTAGGATAATGTTAAAATGCACCTGTGTCCATATCAGGTTTTTCTTTACTCCAAAAGTGCTTAAGACTTCTTCAACTTCTAAGTCATTCAAAGACTTCTTCCCCTTCCAAGTAGGGGAATTCCATACCTCACTTTTAAAAGCAGCTCGCACTTTCATCAATAGATCCATCAAGACAGAGGCTGTGCAGCTTGCAGTGTTGAAGTCCAAAAGCGAGCAAGGCAGCTCATGTTCTGTCCAGTGCTTAGGAAGGGGGTCCAGATCAGCTGTGAAGATATCTGGTGAAATTCTAATCTAGCCAAAAGGAGGCAGAGGTGTTAGGCACCCTCCTAGAGTAGGTGACAATGGAGCAGGTGTTTTAAGAACACAAGATTCAGAATGAGTTGTCTGCAAGGGTAATTATGCCTCAAGGGCAGGATCCTAATATAGACAAGGGCTCATATTTGGAAGTTTTCCAAGATTCTTGTTATTCACCTTTGACCACACAGGAAGTTGGAAGAACAGCTTTAATAGTTATCCAAAATCAAGGAGAGAGGTTGGGAGCATAAGCTGAGCAGGTCAGCTAGAAAAACATGTGAGTGTTTGTCAGTAGAGCCTGCTGAGTTAAGGGGAATACTTTTTGTGGGGTGGACCTTTTGCCTTGCAGCCTCATCCAGTGCTATACTAAGTGATTGCTGAAATGCAGGTTTTTTTCCTCAAGCACAGTACCTGCCCCATGGGTTGGCTTCCTTCTCACACCCAAGTGCCAGTGCACCCAGTTTACTCTGTGCATAGGTTAAGGTAGGGTTACAGTTGTTTCTGATAACATCATATATTTAACAGTTTAAAAAATGCAGGTCTTTTCTTCCTTGGTAACGAGGCATGCAGTGGATTTTTAAAAAGTAATAATATAGAGGCAAAGTATCATTAGAAGCCAAGAGTTCATTAAGCAATGATGAATAGCTCAAATGTGTAAGTTGTGGTTTTTCAGCCTTTATGTGGAATTTCCAAAGATATAGCCAGTTTCACAGCAGGGATTTGAACATGTGATAATTTCTTTCTGGTTATGCCTATGATTGTTGTTATTCATACTGTTCTGTTTCTTTCTATTATTTAGACTGGCATTTGAACAGGACATAGAACGTGGCAATACAGATGGCCTGGGTGACTGCCAAAGTAAGCAAAACTTTTACCTCTGTTTACAGTGTGTCACAGCATCCTTCTGAATGCCTCAAATCACCATTACCTGTCAGACATTGTTTTGTAGCAACATAAGCCACAACAGGGACAGCAATGTACCTAATGATGTAGGTTAAGAAGAAGCACTGTTGTTTAAATGTGTTTGAGGAAAATAGCCCAGTTCACGTGATTTATACGAACACTGGACTTCGGAATGGTTGCATAATGAGAAAACAGCTCTAGAGGATGTTGATTACAGCAATGGCATAATGAATTGGGGTCATTGTCTTTATTAGCCCTGGTGGTTGGGTTGTTTATGTAAATGTACAGAAGTGGCTTGGTTTCTTAGTGTAGTCTGTGATTTGGACTACATTCCCATGCAGCACAATGAAACAGTGAAATATATCTTCAGTTTTGGATCCGGATCAAGAAATTACAACTGCTTAGTTTGTGAATATTAGGGAATTTTACATACAGTCTGGACAACCTCATGGTGTTAAGGGTCAGGTACTATTGGCACTGCCTAAGAAATTTTAATGGTAAACCTTAAATACTGACAGCATGAGCTGGAAGCTTAAACACGGTCTTTAAACATTTACAGTTTTGTACTGAAATGCTTAAAAGCACATAGCTTGCACTGCATGGAAGGAAACCTTGCATGCTGATTTCTGAGCCTTCAGGAATACCAACATCTGTGTTCAGGACAGCTCTTGTTCCAAATGTTCTCACCAAGGCTGGTTTGATTCTGAGCTCCAAATATTATTTATAAACCTCATGAAATCAAGACTCATGTTCTTTTCAGTGTAATTCTCACCGATGGAATAAAACTGATGAAGCTGAGGAATCAATGTACAGTGAGAGAGTCATTAGTTCTGCAATACAAAGGGAAAAAACAGAGCACTAGACTGTGCCATGGGACATAGTGTGGGCCAGCTGCTCTGGAGAAAGCCAGAGCCTTCTCATGCCTTGCACATCCTTATTCAAGAGCCATTAATTATTCTAATCACTGTGCTTGAAGGAGTATAAGGATTTCAGCCTCTGTCCTAAGAAAGGTTAATACAGACTGCCACAAAGATTTTTGAAGGAGGTGTACACATAGGCCTCCCCTCTGTCCCCCTGTAAAATGGGTTAGCACCAAAATCAGGCCAGTTCCCAGCTGGTGTATCTTTGCCCTTTTCAGCCAGTTCTGCTCTCCTTGGGCAAATAGGTTAGGCAGGAGTGGAGTGTACCTGACATTAGTTACATATAGAAGGAGGATAGGAAATTATTCAGGAACAGCACGTTGTGCTCATAGAGAGATCTGCTTCTGTGCAGAGAGCGACAAAGCCCATACCCTGCTTAAATCCCTCTTTAGCCCTGAATGATGCATTGAACCTTGACACTGCACAGAGGCAGATTTCATTTCCTGCTAGCACAGCTGATTTTAATAGTTTATGTGATCTTGGGTCACCTGAGTTCTGTCCACTCACATTGCTGGCTGTTTCCCCTGCAATGCCTTGCCTTAGACTAGGATATGCAAAGAAAGCAGGGAGGACACTGGCCCTCCCGCTCCAGTACCTCCTGAACAGAGCTGGTCACGAGCACTTTCAAAGCCAGACATTCGTTTTGGGTATGTCGGAATATTAAGTTTGCCTGGGTCCTTACTGTACAAATCAAATGGTTATAAATATCAGCTGAAACATTAATGGTTATTAGCAGCAAACTACTTAAAAGGAAAAACAAGATAGAAATAATGATTTTTCCCCTGTTATTTGTCTTTCAGATTCCTTCGTAGCCCTGAATGGTAAGGAAGTTCTTAGTTTCAATATTTACTGACAGAAAATCTATTTTGGAGGAACCACTTTTTACTAAACTTCTTTATATATTCATACTTTTGTTATACTTAATGTTTCTTCCCAATTTATTTTGTTCATAGACATTTCAACTGCTTCACCTGATCATGAAATGTCTTACTACACAGTGTATGGTCAGTTTATGAGTGTTTTTTTAAAATTCTCCCCAAATCCTTGTGTTAGCTAGTAGTTCCTGTACTCAAATAGTTATTACCCAATTTTACTTGCTTTGTCTTGGTTCTGAGGGCCCGATTCACTAATCACAACTAGGATTAAGTCATACCTCTTGATTTTCAATCCCTCTTTTCTTGTCTTCCCTCAAAACTGTCTCCATTGAATTGAAGTCAGATACGGCCTATTTTAATGGCCTGCCAGCAGACATGACTAAGAGCATGCTTCATCTGAACACTCAAACACTTGGGTACAGTGATGCATCTTATCTGTTCACCAGGACAAACAAGATAGTAGCCCACATCCCACTCATGAGCTGTACAGGCTGGTGCCATTACTGCTACAGCAGCCAGTCAGAGATACCTTAGGGAAAGCAGAACTATCCCTGGGTTACAGAAAGATCTCTCATAAGGAAAATTAGCCTTTTACTGGTGTGGTTTGGGATTAGATTATGCCTCAGTTCCTGAAGGTTCTTGTCACTTCTAGGGTGAGTCATTTACACTGTCCATTCAAATTTACGTAGCAAATTAAATGACCTGAACTGAAAGAGGATCACTTCTGCAAGCCTAGAGTAGCAGGTTCCCATGAGGCAGATGTTAATCTGTGCTCATAGTGCTTTCTACCACTTTGTTCTGCATATTTGGAAGTAGATTGTGCTGGTTCTTGGAGTGAAGAATGTCTTCATGAGGAGTCACTGCAGAATAAAAAATCACTTTAAATTCAGACCTGGACATGCATTGCAATAGCTTTTCTTATAGACATCCTGAACAAAGACAAGCACACACAAGCTAAGAGGATGTGTGGCCTTCCTGCCAAGTGAAGTCAATGGCAAAATTCCATGCAGGGTGGGAGCTTCCTTGTGAAGTTGCTTTCAGGCTGTACAAGACTAGCAGTTCATTAGGGCTAGATCAAATTCACCATACGTTTGGCTGAACACGGAAAGAGGTAGGTTGATGTGAACTTTTAATTGATCCTTTCATCTCATGCCTGCAGAGTATGTAGGTACAGACCTGAACCAATGACAGCTCAGTACAGCAGAATATAAATAACTGTAGGCACAGGAATGCTGTTCAACATTTGTAAAAATAAAATCAAATTCCCCCTACTGTTTATTACCAGGAAATGAAAAATGTGCAGGTGAAACTTATTTGAAAGTATGGTAATGAAAACCAGTGAAGGGAATGTACAAAATCAAAGGCAAGTTGAGACTTTCTAATATATGGACAGTTTCATTTGCATATACGGTTTATACTTTCTTTCATTGTGAACTTGCTGTATTTCTAATGCACAAAACAGTAATTAAAGAAGACTAATAATGAAATCCATACTGCTGAATGTAAAGATTAAGAGAGTGGCTTTGGGCATAGTGCTGATGTGCCAGAAA
Organism: Parus major; assembly: GCF_001522545.3. Classification (NCBI taxonomy): domain Eukaryota; kingdom Metazoa; phylum Chordata; class Aves; order Passeriformes; family Paridae; genus Parus; species Parus major. Next base: position 52,853,926 of record NC_031799.1, on the reverse strand, counting down.
TGTTCTAGCTTTCCATAGTCTGCAGAGTTATAGCTGTGGAACTGGGGTTCTGGATCCTGCCAGCTAGAGTATTAGTAGGTCCTTTAGTAAAAACTGGTATTTTAATCTGACCAAGGAAGCAGAAAATGTTTCAAATGAGCAGCAGAATGAAAAAAGCTGAAGTCTAACAGAGTACAGTTAGCACAAGAGAGTACATTTTACTGTCCAGGCACGTCAAGCCCAAAGACAGAATCCATAAATGAACCCAGCTTTTGAAGTAGGACCTTACAGAGAGGTGCAGCAGAGAAAAGCTGAGAAAACAGAGAAAACCCAGCAGTGACATGGGATCCCATTCATGTCCAGTCTTTTACAGCTTATTTTGCTGACCCCTCTCAGGTACATCCTGCTAAGGATGCAAGTCTCTATGCAAGTCAGCTCCTCCTTCTGTTGGTTTAGTTAAAATGCCTATTCTGATATTTTTGCAGTTGGGCTTTCTTTTCACCTACTGCTAGTCACCTCTATTGATCTTCCACATCAGGGGTACAAAAATTCTAGGATGAGGTAGTACCCAGTCTCAGTAAGCATGTTCATGTTTGCCAACTCTAGTGAGTGGTCTGAGTAATTTTGTATCTTGAAAAAACAAGAAATTTATGAATGATGTATTTTGATGTTACTGAGTACAATTTAATGCAAAGGTAAATGCTACGTCATGGTTAAGATTAAGCTTCAGAACATTGGTACCAGAATACCAGCCGAGTGAATGCTCAGTGGGCTAAAAACACCCAAAGCCATCTGAAGCTCCCAAAGAAGTCATAAGGCTTGATTCTCTTCATTTCTGCCACTATAAATCATCCTACTTCAAGACACTTGCTACCAATCTGTAGCAGTGTGAATAAAAAGAGAACCAAGCCCTTAATCTTTGTATTCTTAGCACCAGCCTCCCCCTAAGTTTGGCACATGGGCTCTCTTCCTAAGGCAGTCTCACATGATCAGTTGCAAGCATTTAAAGTGCAAACTGCACACAGGTGGCTCAAGTGACACTCAAGGAGAGGATAGCAGACTGAAGGTCTGGATGCAGAAAGTCAGAGAGAAATTTTGCATAGTTTAAACAAAGGAGATTAAGCTAGATCACTGCAAAAATAGCAAAAATAGCAGCTTCAATTACCTTTTGGAAACATCAGTTCTTAGTGAATTGGGCCCTTATATTACCCCCTAGCCGTAGTTCTTTCTTCCTCTATAGTATTGACTCAACTTTCCCTCTAATTGTCTAATTAGGTTGCTATAGCTGTTAATAGGATAGTGTGAAGATATCTTAACCTCTGAGATTCTAATGACTTGTGCATATTAGACCACCTATCAAATACTGATAGTATTGACTCTCCGTCTTTGTTTTAAACTTGAAAAAAAACCTCTTTACATTTTACAAGTGCACTTCAGAACAAGCTATAGTTACAGAAGTGCAGCCTTTCTGCATCATTATCTGTGCTTATAGGCAGTAAGTGCTTTTACTCTGCCTCTGTTACTTGATTACAGCACTCCAAATGAAAAGTTTTTGCAAATAATGGAAGCACCTAGACCAGATTTTTTTAAAGTGCGTCTATTTGATTTTTACGTGTTTTCTTTAAACAAAGACATTTGAAAAGCGCTATGTGTTATTCAGACGCTTATTTTAAAACAAAGGCAGAATTGGTTTTTCAGATGTTTTTTGTATTAACCATTATTAACACAGAGGTACTGACCACATCTCAGATGTGCTAAAGCCTTGTTAAATTTCAGCAAAGCTTATTTGCAAGTCAGAGTGGTAAAAAATGGTGTGATGGGAAAAAAAGGCCCACTACATGTTGCAAACTATTTAGTGCATTGTAAAGGCTTGATAATGGCTGTGTGTGAGAGGGCCAGGACTGGGTTGTCTGCCACTTCAGTCTTTTCTCTGTTTATGAGAGAAACTTAAGTAGCTCATACATTTGTGGTGCCACACTGCTCAGAGGTGAAATTCACCCAGTGGGACTGGCTTTTCAGGCACTTACAGGACACTGTGATACTGCTTACAGGAACAGGTTTAATCTACTCCTGCCCTGCTTCCTCAAAATCAAAAGGAAGAAAGTTTGTCTTGATTAGCTGTGTAAGCTTGCTTCTCAGTGTGTACTAGACTAATACATTAGTAACAGAGAGAGTATACAGATTCCTTGTATTTATGTGGAACTCCTCTCTACCCAGTGACCATCTGGTACATATTAATATCTTCACAAAGCCTTAGCTTTCCATTACCAGCAAGTTCTCTGTGTATTGGTAATATATGGTTCAAGAACTACTTTTTCCCCTAGAAAATGTGTCCCTCAGGCATATACTTTCTCCAGATTTCTGTATTATGAAATGTTTTTCTGTAACCATACTTAGAGCTTTTCCTTAGAATTTCTCCTTTAAGCACACTTAAAAGTGCAAGTGTCTGGAAAGAGATATAGGCATATAAATGCATATCAAACACAGACATATAATATGATTGCTACTTGGCAAGATTTTCTTCTCTTTTACCTCCTTATCAAGCAATGACTAATTGCTTTCTTATGTTGAGTGCAGCACTATTTGGTAAGCTGACCAAGTACTGTACACATTACTGGTGTTGCTGAATGGGGTATAAACTTGAAGACTGGAACCCCATGAATGCTTCCACTGTGGCTTAATCCTTAGGGAAAAGAAAACATGAAAATACCATAATTTCTGATTTCTGCCCTGTTATTTGTCTTATTCCTTGGGGATGCACACAGGAGTTGACAAGCATAAAATAGTGTTGGAGTGAATGCCTTCAGGATCCAGCAAATTCTTGCTTCAAGAGGGTGTGTGTTTTGAGTTGCTGGATCTCTACCTGTCCCTTGGACACAAATAGTCCTGCTGCAGGACTGCTGTGTTTGGAGCAGGCAGCACATTTGGATTGGAGTCCTCTATCTGTGTGTTACCAATGTTCCCAGCCATGCTGGGGCTTATGGAAACCTTTTAAAAGAAGATAACATTTGGCTTCTCTTTTCTATTTGGGCAACATTCAAAACTGTCTTAACAAAATACAGTATTTAATTTGCTGTTTTAAGGAGAGATGGCTGGGAGAAAATACACTTTCTACCATGACAGGGTAAAAAATCCACTGCCGTTGTCCGTATAAAACCCTCAGACTGACATCCAGAGCTAAATTATGTTAACAATTGCCTGTAGTTGAAGGTTGGCTTCATGGTGAGAACACTGTAAATTTAACCAATTTTACTTTCTAAGCATACAAGTTAAAGGAGTTCATTATGGCCATGTCCTATGCAAAATATAGTCCAAAGCATTCCCATATATAATTCAATTTAGTAAATCAAAAGAGCTCCTTGAAAACTTACAGAGGAACACAGACATTTTTTTACTCTAAAGACATTAATATTCAACAGGACTTCTTTATATCATAACAGCATCTTAATAGAAGTTGCTGCATTTTTCTGACTTCATCAGAAGTTCAATACCATGAAGCTGGTGAATGGGCAGGATAAAATGAAGCATGTGGGAGCATCTAAAAGCTTGGGGACCCTGGTGGTCAGCATTTCAATTTTTGATTATTGGAGTAGAATTGAGGATCTGGGTTCATCATCTCTCTCTAGACTTCTGAGAGCTAATTTGGATGGATTTAGAAGCCATTTAAAGCAGCATGTTTTAGATGCAGCTTTCGAAAGCTTTGTGCATACCCAGGAGCTGGTTAAAATACACTACAGAAGCACAGGATCTACCTGCCCAGCTCTGTGCCTTCTCTGTGAGGCTTAAATTTCAGCTCCTCGTGTTGATCTGTCTCTGCCCCAGTGAATCTCAAATTATTTTTCTGAGCAGTGAAGCAAGATCAAGGAAAGGAGCAGGTAGAGGGTCCCTGCTAGGGCAGCCTGTAGCCTGGTGATTGGACTCCTCTCCAAGTGAGACTCATCTTAGGAAGGAAAATTAATTTACTGGGCTGTTCCAAAGGAGACAGGAGAAAGGAGGGCTGCTGTCATTCTGCCTAGTGTTATCTGACAAAAAAATGTTATATTCCATTCTGTCTGTGAATAATCCAATTCTGTTAGTTTGTGTTTGAGAATGTGTCAAAAATCCTTTTTTTAATGGGCTCTTTAAGAAAAGTAGGTATGGGGATATAGTTACTCCACATAAAATTAAGGAGGCCCAAAACTCCGTGAATCCTGATGAAAATAATTCACTTTTTCACATGTGCTGGAAGGAAACTTTCATAATGGTTTTGAGGTAAAAATGTTGTGGTGTGGATGGCATTTGGTGCCCTCTTGCCAAAGCAGTTGAGACACTGGAAATTCCATGTGGGAGCTGTCTTTCAGAGACAGCAGACTCAAGTATTTTAGGTGTTGATGTGCTTTTCAGATCCAGCTGCAAAGAGTGTATGAATCTACAAACACGCCACTGTCCCATCCAAGCCACCTTTCAAACTGTGCCGTGTTTCCAGCGGGGCAAGTTCTGTCAATGCGCTGTGTGTTGGGATATGCGAGAGGTGGATCAGTCTTGTTCAGGGCACCAGTAACAATGTCTAGAGCATTTGTAATGGAAAAAAGGCCTGTGAGATCTCAGTCTCAGCTGCTGCTGGAGTCAGGTGCTCTTGGGCAGATCCACAAGGTGAGGCATTGTCTGCACTGTCGCTCTGAGCAGAAGTAGTGTTCAGTCTTGTGCTTATTTCAGAGCCGTTTTGGACCATCAGCTCGGACAGGACCAATACTGATGGTGCAAGCGGGTGTGAGCAGCTGGCCCGGGACATTTCCCATCTGGAGAGGAATGCCTCAGTGTGAGCACACTGGTTAGGCAGTCCTTCATTCCCCTGGGGGCATGAGGTACAGTGCCTCATGATGTCACCATTTCGTAGTTCTTCCAGTGTTCCCATTCAGTTTCAGCCATTTTGGACATTGTTCTGTTTAAATTGATTTTTTTGTTTGCATTTTGACTGAGCCAGTATCAGACAGCATGGGCTGACACTTCGGTTTCTGTCAGGCATGTGTACTGAATCCAGCCAAAGGATGCTTGACTCAGATAACGTGTGCTTATGATCTTTCATATGCATTTAACACTTTTGAGAAGCACAGAACTGCCAGCTCAGTGGCAGCACCTTTTAGCTCCCTGATCTGGAAGGTTCAAATTCCCTCCTCCTTTGGAGTGATGATTTGAAGGACTTTTGAAACATTGCTCAGCCTAAGACAAGATGTTCACCCGTCGCAGAAGCAAAGCAGTGTGTACACCCCTGAGCATGGGGAGGTAGCATGGTAAGTTACTAATGAGACTTGTCTTCCCTGCCTGTATTTATAATATAAACAGGACACTCCAGTTCCCTAGTCCCAAGCACCACCACTTCTGACTCTCGCGCTCGACAGGGTTATGATGCTAGGGGACGCATGCTGGATTGGAAGGATCCGCTTGGTTCATCTGAAAATACAGATCCATATGTGGCAGTTTCATCCCATAATCATCAAGACAAGAAGGGTAAGGCCTTGGAAATGACATCCTGTGGTGAGGAGGGAGGGGGAGGAGGACTAAAGTGTAACTGCTTCCAGCTGGCTCAGAGTAACATGTAATGAAACTCCTGTGCTATAATTAAAAGCTTATCGTAAAGTCTGAAACTAAACAACCAATCTCAGATAATTCACTGCCTGAGGAAACCACACAAAACAAACAGAAGTGTGTGCCTTTATAGAGAGTTTTGTGCATGTGGGAAGGAAGGAAACAGGGAGGATTTAACTCTCTTTAAATTTGATCTGACCTGGTCTCTGACAAAGCAAGATCCATGGCTTCCTATTTTTCTTAAGGATGCATTTTTATATTGCCTTTCTCTGAATTCCCAAGGCAACACAGCAGTTCTCAGCTAATTTCACATAATTTTCATCTCTCAACAACCATAGAATCCTAGAATCACAAAGTCCTTTGATTTGGAAGAGACCTTAAAGGTCATCTTGTTCCAACCCCGCTGCCATGATCAGGAATATTTTCCACTTGACCAGGTTGTTCCAAGCCCCTCCATTCAACCCTGAACAGTTTCAGGAATGGGCCATCAACAACTTCTCTGAGCAACCTGTTGCACTGCTTCACCACCCACCCTCAGAGTAAAGAATTTCTCCCTTATTATCTAATTTAAACCTGCCCCTTTCAGTTTGAAGCCATTTGTCTTGTCCTGTCATTACACGCTCTTGTAAAATGTCCCTCTTCAGCTCTTATATATCCCCCTCTAGGGACTGGGAGGCTGCTGTAACATCTTCCTAGAACCTTCTCTTCCTCATCCTGAACAACCCTAGCTCTCTCAGCCTGTTCTCCAGCCCTCTGATCATCTTTGTGGCCCATGTCTTTCCTGTGCTGGGGACTCCAGAGCTGGATGCAGGGTTCCAGGTGGGGTCTAACATGAGCAGAGCAGAAGGGCAAAATCTTCTTCCTCACCCTGCTGGCCACGCTGTTTTGTGTGCAGCCCAGTATACGTTTGGCTTTCTGGGCTGTGAGTTGTCCTGGCTCAGGCACTTTGCACTTGGCCTTGTTAAACCTCCAGGTTCCTATGGGCCTACTTCTCAGTCTTGTCCAAGTCCCTCTGGATGGCATTCCATGCATCCATTCCAGGTGCATCAGTCACACCACACAGCTTTATGTCATCTGCTAACTTGCTGAAGCTCACTCAATGCCGCTATGTCATTGATAAGGACATTGGTCCCAGAATTGACCCTTGAAGGACACTGCTTGTCACTGATTTTCATTCAGACCTCAGGCCATTGACCACTGTCCTCTGAATAAAGATGTCCAGTAAATTCCTTGTCCATTAAATTGTACACCCATCAAGTCCATCTCTCTCCAGTTTAGAGAGAAGGATGTGGGGGACCAAGCCAAAGGCCTTACAGAAGTTCAGATAAATGATATACATAGCTTTTTCCTTGTCCATCGATGGAGACTCTCCACCAGGTTGGTCAGGCAGCACTTTCCCTTGGTGAAGCTGTGCTGACTGCCTAGAACAGCCCCCTCTGTCCTCCATGTGCCTTAGCAGAGCTTCCAGGAAGATCTGTTCCATGATCTTTCCAGGCACAGAGATAATGGGACTAACAGGTTGATAGTTCCCAGGGTCCTTCTGTCTACCTTTTTTTAAGATGTGTACAATATTTCCCTTTTTCCAGTCACCTTACTGCCACACTTTTCAAATATCATGGACAGTGGCTTGATAATTAAATCAGCCAATTCCTGGGACTCTGGGATACATCTCATAACATTCCATAGACTTTGGAATGTTCAGGTTCTTCAAGTGGTCCCAAACCTTATTTTCTCTTACAGTGGGATAGACTTTGCTCCCCCAGGTCCTGTCTTGTGGAGCAAACACTTGAGAGAAGTGCGAGGAGATGTTGCAAGAGAAGACTGAGACAAAATTGTTCTTGAGTGCTTCAACTTCTCCTCATGCCAGCCTTGCTAACCAGGTGGAGTACACCTTCTTCAGCCTTCCTTTTCTGGCTGACATATGTCTGTAGAAGCCCTCCTTCTTATTCTTGGCTTCCCTTGCCTGCTTCAGCTCCAACTACACCTTAACCTTCCTAACCCCACCTGTACACAACCAGACTGTGTTCCTGTACTGTTTCCTGTACTTCTTCCACCACTTGTACATTTCGTTTTTGCCCTTTAATTCAGCTACCAGGTTCCAATACAGCCATCCAGTCTCTTGTCTTTCTTGTCCAATTTCTTTCACCTGGGTTTACTGGCTCTTCCCTCTTGGGACATATCCTTAAAGATCTACCAGCTCTGTTCCGCTCCCTTATCCTTGAGGGCAGTTTCCCAGGGGGTCCCTACTGACTTCCTTGACGAGCTGAAAGTTTGCTCTTCTAAAATGCAGGGTCCTGCCTTTACTCTTTGCCTGAGCCATATGCCTGAGGACTGTGAACTCCACCAGGGCATGATGACTGCAGCCCAGGCTGCTGCCACTCAGGACATCTCTGATCACTTGAGCTGGTGACCATCAGTATCCCAACACAGATAAGGAAAGCCTGCTCTAGTCTAACCACTGAAGTAAAACTGGGAGTAGTCCTAGTCACTAAGCCTCAGTCCCACTGTCTTCAGTGAGACCTGAGCAGAAAACACCTTTTAACATGTGGTGATTCATGTACATTGAATTATGCATAATTGACTGCTCATGGAGAGGGTCTATGTTTTGTTTTTCACACACCAAAAGGTTGGGATTTAGGTGTCATTTCACAGTGCTCAGACCAGTGCTGAAGCACAGGCATCTAATACAAATCCTGTCCTTTGGCCTCCACTCCCCCTTTGCCATACATATAGAGAATTAGGCAGAGAATTGCTAAAATTTGCTGCTTGAACATAGAGAAGAAGAACCTTTTCTCCTGTGTAGATGGTGGTGCCCCTCATTGCATCTTGACCCTCATCATTCTTTCAGGTCCTTTTAATCTGTATCTCAGAGACTTTAAAATGGTTCCTTTTAAACAGGGGAGTTAGGTTCAAATAGCTCCACTGCCTAGAGAGATCTGAATCCTTGTTATTCTTCTCCAGGGTGTTCTTAGATCTCTTCTTTCAATCTCTGTTCTGTTGAAGATGTTTTTCTCTGTGTGGACTAATTAAGTACTCAGTGTGTGAGAAGGAAGATGAGTATGAGCAAAACTCACTTGCTGAGTGGTTAGGGCACTCACCAGGGGCAGGAACATACGAGTTCAGTTCTTTCTGCTATGAATGCTTGATATAAAACACTTAAAATATTAATTGAAATGTGGATTCCAGTCTCTATTGTTCATGCATTTTATATGAAAAACTCATTAGACAAAAGCATCAGCTGTTCCTAGAGAAGCTACTGGCAATGGCAGACCTGATGCTTTGCATTGTCTGCCTAAACTAGTAAGTTACTAGTTTCCCCTGTTCCTTCCCCTCCATCTGACCCACTGAATCTTGGGTTCTCCACATTAGTTGTGGCAGCTTTCAGCAAGGAGTGATGAGCATGTTAACATCACAGAACAGCCTTCAGCAGAGCTACATGAACAGCTGCTGGTGGTCTGGACCCAGACTGTGACCTCAGTGCCTGTTATTCATAACGGCCCAGATAAACCATGCCTCCCATAGTCCAGGGATATCCAGGGTTACTGAACTTCCCAGGATTGACCTCAGAGAGCCTTCACAGCTCCTTTTCATAAAGGCAGTGGGCATCACCTGGCTGGCCCAGCAGAGACAAATCCCGAAGCACTTTTCCAGTTGAGGAGGTCAGTCAAATTAGGCAGAAGGTACAGTAAAACTTCTTGAGATACCATGGAAAATATTAATCTAGTAGCCTTGACTTTTAAGCTTATTGGCAGGAAATTGAATATGAAGATTTAAATTCCCACAGACAGAGGACGTAAACTTGTCCCACTCCTCCCAGCTAATTAGCTCTTCCTACAGAAGAAGGGGAAAAAATACCCCTGTTTAAACAATTTCTTTGTAGAGCTTAATCCTGTAGACATTCTGGGAGAATTACTGCAAAATCTAAACCAAAAAAGTGAACTTCTAAAACCTGATCAGTCTTACCTGTGTGTTAAGCACAGAACCTCTTTGCACCCTGCAGACCTGGGGGCTGCTGAGCTTTGGCAGACGAAGAATTTCAGGTGGCTGCAACACACAAACTCAGTAACCGTAATTTCAGGTGCAAGGGAGTGACAGTACTGAAGATGAAACTTCACACTCCTAATTCCAGTTTAAACTCAGTCTGAGATATCATCTTCATTTTTTAATTCCTAATTCCTTGCTCTTCAATTGTAGAAAGGCAATTAAGAAAAAGGGATGTCCCTTACATAGTAGAGGGAAGGCAGATAAACCTGTATGCCCTCCTTAAGATGGCATGTGATTTATCTAGCACTCCTCTTTCCTTTCAGCAATGTCAATGATAATACTGACAGCCAAAAAATTAGGATCTTTTCTGTCTTTGTCCAATTGTTGGTAACACCTGTTATACAAAATACTTCAGGCAAGAGGACATTTCTTAGAAAATCCAGTGTTCCCATTTCTGAAAATCGATGCTATCTTTCTCTTGTCCACCCTGAAAGAGGGGGAAGGAAGGAACCCTTGAACACAACTCCTCTGCTGCTGCCAGACAAAGGAGTGGTGTCAGAAACCACCAAAAGTGGAAGAGCTGCCCCTTATGTACTCTGAGGAATGCAGAGATGTGCATGCATTTAAATAGAACTGTTTGTTATGTGTGGGTCCCTGCTTCACAAGTCTTCTGAACAGCAATGCTTAATATATGGAAAACTAGCTCTTAAAAACATCTTGTATGCCACTAGCAGCTTTCAGAAGAGCATGCAGTGAAAATATTAATAAATGTATAGCTGTTGGATTCTAGTCATTTTTGTTTCAATTCACTGACTGATGAAGTGGCTTACATTCAATACTTTCTTCCCAGAGAGTGATGGTTACCAAAGAGCCTTATAATTACTTGACAGGGTGATTTAGATATCATGCATTCTTTGGTGCCTAATTGTTAATATTGACAAAGCTGGAAGCAGTCTACACCCATCAAAACAATGGTGGCAGAGGGGACCGCATGGTTGTTTACCATTACCATCCACTTGTGTGTTGTTACTCCTTGCCTTGCCCAGTCAGAGCCAGTTGGCTCCAAAATTCTATTGAGCTGTTGTTTCAAAAGGGCAAAGGAAAGAGTTCTTACACAAAATTAAATCAAGAAATGTTACACTTAAAATCTTTTTATCAAGATTTTGTTTTCACTTTTGCTGTGATTTCTTTTGCTTTCACACATTCACAAAGAAAATTTTATTTTTGTTACTATTTTTGCCTTGTTTTGCAAGGTGCTTTGTGGTTTTCTTCACTGGTTGTGTCTATTCCTTTGAACAGTGTCTTCTTTCTTTTTCTGTGATCACAAATGGCTCCTTACTGATTGTACTAACTGCATAGAATCCACTTGCTGTTTTCTTTACTGTAGCACGTTTGCTTTGATGATGTCACATCCATCCATATGCTTCACTCTTAATTCAGTGCAGGCATCTTGGGGAATATCTGTGGGGGTGTGAAGACAGGGTTCTTTAAAAGAGTTGACTCATGGGAATGTGACATTTGTGTGCCACAGCTTTAGTAGCTAAATATACTCTGGGACTGTTGTTTCTGAGCCACATCACATTTCTTGCCAAGATGAAAATGTGTAGTCCAACCGATAGAGTGGGAATTGTGCATTGCCATCCCATTGGCATTTTCATTTTGGCCGTTAAGGAATCTGCCCTTTCTATTGCAAGCAAAAAAAACCAAAAAAACAAAAAGCTCTGATTGGGCAAATTACAACCCTCTTCCCTGTTCTCCTCACCAGAAAACTAAATCAAACCAAAGCAAAAAAAACTCAAAACAACAGCACGTGTTCTAGAGTATGTTTATGTTTTGTTTTCTTTCTTGCTGTGATTTAATTGTATGTTTCTCACCTTTGTTGAAAGTTTCCCTAACCTTGCTGCCTCACCTTCCCCCCTGCTGCCATTGTACTTGGTGTTCCTCCCTCCACAGTGGGAGTCATGAAGCTCCTCCTGTGGAGCACTCCAAGGCTTTACCCTCCACACCCCAGTAGTGCCCTAGTGCTGCGTCCCTCTGTAGTCGTCCTACTAACGAAGGGGGGAGTAGAGATGTACAGCTCTTCAACAGGCCTCCGTGAAGAAAGCAAAGTGATTTTCTTCAAGGGTAGCTGGTCCTGTCCCTCGCTGCCCTGCTGCCCTTCTCTGCTGCTTCCTGTTCTTCCTGCCTCCATTCAGAAATGCCTCATGCTCTCCTAGTACTGGGTTCATTAGTGCAAATGTAGTCAACAGCTCAGTTTTCTCACTCATTCCCTAATTGCCTGAAATCTGTGCTTTTTAATCACTGTGTTTATAAACTGGTCAAAAATTCAGGTTATGATTTTGTGGGTCTGCTACAGTTTCTTCTTCACTGCATTCAGGTGGAAGTGGCTGAGCTGGGCACTGAACAACAAAAGTGAAGTGTTTAGCAGTCTTTAATGTTTGTATGCTTACTTGGCTCAGCACTCCTTAGGTGAAGATTGTTAGGTGGTATCTCCTTTCCTTAGCAAGCCTTTTGTTGTTATCCATGTAACTGAGGTAAAAAGCTGACTAGAACTGGGTTGTAATGAACACAGTTTACAGAGTGAAGAGTTGCAGGTTTATTTGGATATCAAGAGTGCTCCTTTAGAGACAGTATTTGGTAGCACCTATTATTTTATAGACTGTACAATCTCTATTATTATTTTTATTAATGACAGCAGCTCTTCTTCAGCTATTCATTAGCAATAGTCAACTCCTCTTTTTGGAGAGGGCTGTGCTCTCGGGGAGCCCAAGAGCTGTTCCTTTCAAAATCTGCCTCCAGAAGATATTTCATATTGTACACAAGTGGCGGTGTTAATAAATTTTACTTTGATTATCACTACTTGAACCATTTGCCAAGTGCTGACAATGCTTGTCTCTGGAGAGTCTGCAAATGATCAGGCAGATTCTGCTGCAGTGAGACAAAATTATAAGAAACTCCAGGTACAGTTATGATAAAGAATGTAAAGTGCTGATATAACAAGATACTCTACAAGTAGACATGAAATGAGTGGGGGGAAAAAAAATCTGTGGGAAAACAAAGCTTCAGACTTTAATTTTTTTTGGCATAAATTAAACAATTAATATTCATCACAGGAGAGCTGATTTTTGCACCAAGAAGTACATTTTCAGAGTATGTTTTTACACAAAAATATTGTTATATGCTAATATGTACAAGGATCTGAAAGATTCAAAGTAGTTTCCATATCAGAGAAAAGAGAGGAATGTTATTATGTTTTTGGTATTATGTAATAAATCAGATGAAAAAATGAGGAACTAAAGTGGCACAAAATTTGTCAAAACTTAGGTTTTGAGTCAGTGTTTGCAGGTCGGAGTGGAAGGGCTTGGACTTTCAATGTGTTGAGATGAAGCAAATATTCAGTATTTCATCAGTATCACCATTCTGACACTGTCAGAAGGAACTGTTTAATCCGAAAACTAGTGTAAGGCTAGTGGGAGGAGCAGCACCATAGGCAGTTCTGCCTGGATGGGATTGGGAAGAGATGTAGTCACCCAAAGCATGTGTATCTGGGGAAACTCTGCAAACACTGCTGTTCTTTCCTATATCTCAAACCATTGTATGCACAAACATAAAACACTTACAAGTACTTTGCAGATTACTAAGTGTCAAGTGCTGAGGAAACAATGACGATTGAATCAGATCAGATCCTTTCTTTACTATACTTATAGGTTTTCATCCCAGAATCTACTAAAAGAACGTTTTGAGAAAGGGAGTAGAGAATTTGCTCTGGTTCTATGATTCTATAGCATGTGGATGAGATTTGGGGTGAGAGGCGTGGTTACTCAGAGCTGTAGTGGTTCACAGTGATTTTACCTAGGCAGGATGACACACGGTTTACTCTATTTAAACTTGTATAAAATGACATCTAGATTAAAACATACTGACTTTTCTCATTAGGATGAAAACAGAAGTTGGTTGGCTGAACCTGTGCTAAACAAAACTCTGTAGATTTTTTTTCTGAAATATTCTTTCGTAAATTAACATCAGTTTACTGTTAATGTCCCTATTTCCAGAGGGGGGCCTTACTTATAGTCTGGTTGCTTAGTTGAAATAAAAATAAATAAATAAATAAATAAAAATTAGAACAAACAACCAACCCTATATTTGCCTAAAATTGAGCAACTTGTCCAGGAACTGGATGTGTTATAAACTAATCCCAGCATACCTACTGTGGAGCACTGTTTCAGCACAGTATCAGATAAACACCTGAAAGACATTGTTAGCATTTGAATGGGACAAAATTTCCCAGTATAGTTTATAGTGGTCAGATACCTGAGTAACTAGACCAGGCTAATAATTCACAAACATGCCAGAAGACTGATGATCTCACCACACTGGAATCACTGGTATCCTGTGACATGCACCAGGAGGGCTGTGCAGTCAGGATTAAGAGAACACACCAGACTTGTCCAGAGAAATGACACTGATCCTTCTTCTGTTCTGTCTTGCATGTATGAGCTGTCTGCTCCCACGGCTAGAGACAGTTAATCATCTCAGATTACATCCTCAAGTTCAAACAGTGACAGTAGTAAAGTAGATGCTAATTAATAAAATGGAAATTGTATATAAAATTCATGAAAGAAGAATGCTGGAAGGATGTTTCTCACAGACTTTTTTTTTATGATGTTTTAGTAAGTTTCTCTGAGAACAAGAGTGAAGAGACAGAGCACAGACAAGGCATTCAGAAAAGATGTCAGGAGCTAAATCCCTGAGCAGGGCCACATCTTTAAGCCAATTTTAGTCAAACATAGGGTTATAATAGAGTACAGGGCAGTGATTTAGTGTGCCTTCTCTGTGACTAAGTCTGCATTTCAAACCTTATGTAAAGAAAGGTCCAGCTCATTTAGTCACAGCCATCTGAAAATGCAAGGAAAGGTTTTGCAGATTTAACTGCAAAAGACAGGCAAGGATGAGGAAATCAAGATAATGGTGGGGTATATTCTAGCACACACCAAGCGCCTGTGCCACACTTAAAGAAATGCCTATACTTTAGCACTGACATTCACTTAACGTTTTCAGAATTCAAAACATTTCTGTATTTCACTAACAGTACAGATCTCTGATTTAACTGAAATTAACTTAGCAGAAATGGGAACATTGAGTGGCAAGATTAGAACCAAGAGTCATTTGCTGTTTAGTAGCAGAAAAAAAAAATTACATCATTGGTAACAGAAGGGGTTGTATTGATGTGCAGCCCCTGGTTACGAAAACAGAGCTTCTCTGTTCCGCATTAGTGGACCCTACAAATAAAAGAACGGTGGATATTATCAAATATGGCTTCTGCAAACAGCAGGTATCCTTGACCCATAATTGTCCACCTGCATGGGTTTCAAGTCAGGCTATCCATTTCCAGGCTGCAATGAGCTGTAGAGGCTTGTCTTGCTAAAAGAGGGAAAAACTGTCATTGACCCAGGACCCTGATGTGCTTTTTCAATACAAGAGGCCACGTCTAATTTGTCAAGGCAGCTGCTCAGGGTTCAGGGCACTACAGCTATTGTGTGATGGACCAGATCCCCAGCTGCATTCATCCACTGTTACCCGGTGAGGATCGCTCAGTGGAGGAACACAGACTGCCTCGTGCTCTTGTTTGACCTTTGTGGCACTGACATATTTATCAAGAGCTGGGAATTCGCTGTAGGGTGTGCTTGCTCCACAGAGCCACTACTCTATCTGGAAATAGCAAGGCATAATTGGTGGGCAGGACATTGAATAATACCCAGTTTCATTTTTGTGATGTTTCTATTGATTGTAAGGAGATGTTGTGCCATATAATGATGCTGAATTGGAAGGACAGTCTAGCCCTTTAAACAGGAGATTTCTGAAACTGCTTTGAAATTCAAAGGGGTTTAATAGCAGAAATTCTAGTAGCTGAAATACTTTTAAAGCACTTTTTAGTTTTGTTAATGCCAGTGTACAATTAAAATGTCAATATACTGTTAGAGGTATTTGACTAATTAATTTTTCTCATATAAGATGTGTCTAGTTCCAATGACTTTATTAATTAATAGTTCCAGTGTGATTGTAGTGATTTTACAAAGACCTAAATATTGACAGTCCTGGTTCAGAGCACTTTTAATATGGTCTGTAAACCTTCAACTGTCTAATTACCTGCCCTGTAAAAAACACCACCTACATTTTTCTCATATGCATTAACTTTTAGTTAATGATTATCAACATCTCTTTAATTGTATAGGAAGGATCCCAAATAACTTTTCCATTTTTCTTAGTTTTCATTGACTTTAAAAAGGCACACTTAATTCTTTGTGTCAGCATGGGCTGGTGCTTACTGATCAACAGCAGGTAGTTAATTAAAAAATGAAAAGGCTGGAGAGGGCATAATTTAAGTTTTGCAATCTCAGTTTTATCGAACATTAAATACAGATAACAAATTTGGAAAACAGTTGTTCCTCCGAATTTCCTTAATTTAGTCAGGTGTTTAGGCAGGTGTTCCTTCAAACTCTTTAATAGTCATTTAGTGAGGCCCTGTAATCTCTTCTATCCGGTTATGATTGCTATTACTTTTGCTAGACTTTAATTATGTATTCTAAGATTGTGCCAGTGGCTGAGAGAGAGGATAGGGAAAAGATACGTTGTTATGCTCGTGTTACAAAAATATGTCATAAGGGCACTTTATTGAGAAGTTTTGAAGCAGATAGTGCAAATTTATCACTGTATCAAAAATGTGCGTCCTAACATCCCTGTGAGGGAAAAAAAAGGAACTTTGTTGACAAAGCTGTAAATTTTTCTGAAATCTCAGTCCCTCATGCCCAGAAGAGACTTCTCACTGTTAGGCAACTAAATACACAAACGGCTCTGTATACATTGAGCATTGGTGTTCTTAAACCACCAGCTGATAGCCTTTCCTTGCCCCAGCAGAGCAGAATAAGTCAGGGTCCCTGCTCAAGCAGATTTTAACAGCTCCATTGGCATTAGAAGGGCTCAGAGCAGTTTATAGAGTAGTTGCTCAGGAAGCATTAAGAAGGATTTCTGGCACAGCTATACAATGCAGCAAACATTTGGAAATGGCTAACAGCATATTCATCACCAACTTTGTGTTGGCCAGGATATTAAACTGTTGTTCTACCCACAACCAAAGATTGCTTATCTTCTGTGAAATAAAATCTCAGCTGAAGGGGCAGCTTGATAGCATTGTCACAACTGGGCATAAACCAGACAGTTCTTTCATATGCCCATCAAGGATTTTTTAATTGTAAAATAACACCAGCTGCATGCTGTCAATAATATGCCATCTTGCTCATGTTCCATCCCATCTTACCCACAATTGTACTAGAAAATAAAAGAGCAGCTGTTATATATAAAAAAGAAGGTTAGGGAGAAAGCTGGCGCATTTTTTAAGCCCTACAAAGCTACTGCTATCCACCATCATGTCCTTGTAGAAAGAAACAGAGGGGTATTTTTGGAGAGCCTGAAAGATCTGCAGTTGCTGAACACAAGCAGTGCAGCATGTGCAGAAACACCACCAAAGCCTTCATTACAATAATTCCAAAAGTCGTTTGAGAAGCACGTATATTCTAGATGTTTCCTTATTTTTTTAAATCAGTAAATTCTTATTCTTAAATAAATACTGAGTTCCTGTTTGCAAGCAAGCAGGGTGAATGCTACAGAAGCCACAGTGTTGGGTGGGCACTGAGTACCACTGGTTTTTAAGGATGCCCACAGATGTGGTCTTACCAAGTGGTACAGGAAAGGCCACCGGTAGTGACTTAGAGCTACTGGTGAAATTTAATTCTGCTACCAGCTCATTGCTGCCATCAAACTGCTCGGCAGTTCTCCATGTGCAGTCATTGCTGAATGAGCCAGCCTCTCAAAGGAGGGCACAATGCAGGAGTTCCCTCTGTCCCTTCTTCTGCCTGCTGTCCACACTGAACCTCCTGCAATCACCACAGCCTGTGCAGAGGTTTGTTCAATCATGGCTCATAACAAGGAACATAAAAAGCACTGCTCTTTCTTTGCAGATAGCATTCAGCTTTATCTCTACAAAACAGGAGTCCCTATTCAGTGTCTTAAAGAAGTCTTACAGTTTTGCGGCACTTTATGTGTTTTTTGTCTAAATATGACCAGCAACAGGCAATGTCCTGAGGCAGTCATCCAGAAAGACCAATTAATTTTGTGTACACAGGGTTTTTTTTCTTATCTCAGAGTGCAGTTCACACTCATTGAACTAAATTACTAGTATCAAATCAGCAGCTACTTTCATATACCCAGCATCAAAACCTGGAAAGACAATACAGTTTATCTCTACTTGCTCATGGCAAGACAACTTGATAACATCAGCAGTACTTCCCTGAAAGGTTTGATCTCACCTACACTGTGCTACATGTCACCAAGTAAAAAGAGATAACAATAAAAATTGATAGGGTTTCAGCGCTAGGAAAATAAATTAGGCTTTAACCTCTTATATGGAAGTTTGTATAGCTGTAGATCAGTAAACATGTCTTGAGAGCTAGTCTACAAATGTGAAAAAGCCAGGTATGTTCCTTGTTGCAGGAGCTACCTTCATGTTGACTAACTAGCTGTGTAAGCTCCCTGATTTTCCTGCAGCCCTGGAAAATGCTGGGTTAAAGTAAAAGCATGAGCAGGAACTGGGTAAATGACTACCGTAAATCCAGAAAAGTGAAATTTGAAATCAGTAGCAGAGATTATTACAAGGCTGGGGGGAGTTGTTATTTGCAGTAACACTGCTGTTTGTGAGATGTTTGGTGCAGCAGACAGGTATGTGTGCCTGGCCTACTGCTGGACAATCAAGAGTGTGTCTGCATGGGATTGGAATGTATGTTGGAGAGGACACTTGTTTGCCCACACTGCTCTGGTTATATTACTGCAGGACTCAGCTTTACTGGAGCTGGGGCATATGTCCTCTGAGATGAAGCTACAGCTTCACCTCATCTAGGGAAGCAGACTGGCCATAGTAATTACTGAGCATGTTTAAAAATGTACACAGGAAATATAAATGAAGTTGTGGCAACAAAGCATAAATGTACACACGGTGTCTGCAAGGTCGGGAGGTGTTAAAAAGAATTAGGTTTGAAAAAAAGCAGAGAACTATAAATAAGACAGAAAAATGCATGACAGAAGGTACCACTGAAGACAGTAAATTAAGAAAGTGAGACCATAGCAGCATCTGGACACAAAGTCCACAAAGGAAATGCTGTCTTTTACTTCAGGATATGGCTGGAGTAACCATGTTTGCTTTGCTGGACATACTATGGACATGAATTAATGTAACAGACGAAATAAAGGTTCTGGTATTTATACTTAAAGAGTAGTGAGATATCAAAGAAGAACTAGCAGTAAAATTAGTCTTGCTGACTGTTAAAGCCTGTGTTTCAGACTCATCACAATCCCTCAGTCACTTAATGTATTCAAAGGCAGGTGAGGCAGTGGTGCTGCAATACAAAGGGAAATGGTAAATCTAATATCAGACATGTATACTATTTTTTTTTCCTACATCACCAGCCCTGCAAATCTTTCTGGAAGAAGCAATCTTCTTAGTATCCCTGTCAGGGGCATGTTTTAATTCTTAAGTCCAGGCCTTCTGGCTACACCTGCTGTGTTCATGAGTGTAGGAGAAATGAAGAGCTAGTCCACAGTGTTTGCTTTTCTATCATGCAATATAGAGTGATGGCATTTTAATGACAGAAGAGGTTTTATCCTTCCTCTGTGTAAAGGCAGAGCTAACAAAGGGTTCAGCCACATTCCTAGCATGCACCAGCAGCCCAGCTGTGGGCAGAAGGACTGTCCCCTAAGAAATACAGTCTATGTGCATGAATAAACACTGTTGGCTTAGTCACATAATTGTTCAACAATTTAGTTATCATTTCCAGGAGCCACAGGGAATAGGAAATATAGGGTACTGTCTTACTATTTGTCTTTGAATGTTTAATAGATGACTCCTTTGTTAGCTCAGGTGTGATGTGTTCAGTTGCACTATTAGCTCAAAATTAGCATTTACATTTTTGTATCTTTAAAAAAGATCAGAGGATGAGGAAACAATTTTTGCTTTTAGATTACATGTGGTGTTTGAAATTTAACCCATATTCTACCATAAGGCTGCTTTGAGCTTCAGCCTGCTAAGCAGAGCTGCTTATGTTGACATTCTGCAAACTTCACTTTTCCCTGTTGTGCAGAAAGGCCATAGTTCAAAACAGGCTGTATAAAAGGAGAGGAAAAGCCACAGAATTTCTCAGTGACAGCTTCTTTTTCCTTGACACTATTCATAAAACTTCTTCCAGAAAGGCACTGCGTTGTTCAGAATACATAATGCCCGCATCAGAAAAAGAAAAAAAAAAGAAACACCCAACACTTGTTCTGTGCCATCAGAGGAGCTCCATGCAGTGAAATGGGAACTGTGAAGATGAGAGATTCACTTTGCAGGCTACAACAACTTCTCTGGAGCCCTGAAGTCATGCATATTCAGCCAAACATATGTAAATCTATTTTAACCCAGCTGTGAAAGATCCCCTGAAGTAAGCTAATAAAGAGCAGCTGTATATGTTTAAGCTTATCCCAGGCATACTAGAAAGGTCCCAGAATGTGCACTGAGCTTTTTTTATGTCATGAGAGGAAATGCTGCAGACTTTAAAGGAAATTTGTGTTTTAAGATGCAAAACAGCATAAAGTTTGTGTCTGCCGAGACAAGCTACAAAAGAATTAATTTTCCTTGACATTTGGATTTTATACATCTTGTTTTTAACTACTGTGAATGTTTGTGTTTTATGGGGTTTTTTAAAGCGACCTGATATGTCTGTTTATTCCCAATCCTGCAGAGGCATCTAAAATTATCATTGCTCACTCAGAAAGGGTGAGAGGTGAAGGAAAGTACTGAAATCAGGGAAGTTCAAAATAATCAGCCACTGAGTACCACCTGCCAGTGGGAGAAAGGTTGTCAAATGCTTTCTAGTGTGAGAGCTGGCCCTGAGCTTAGCCTCTGGGACAAACACAATTGGGCTGGCTTCAGGACTGTAATGACTTTCATTATATTTTATTATATATGCAGGAGGTTGCGTCAAACAAACATTCTCCCATACCTGCAAAATTAATAATAAGAGATACTGCTCAGAAGTAACACAAATAAAAAAGCTTTAAGAGTTTGGTATTCTAGTCTTTTCCAAGTCTTGTCTCCCCTTCACTCCACTGGGGGTGGAAATTGTCTGAGCATGAATTTTCTGGTTCAGGTTTTGTGATTTCCATCTGTAATCCCTTGTTTCAAAATTTACAAGTGTGAATTCACAAGGCCATGGTGTGAGTTTTGTATGGCCACTGTAGTGTGCAGAAAAATTAGATTGCAGGTTCTTAATCAAATTAAAACCAGATAATTGAAATTGATTCTTAAAACGTGTCTTCAAGAGTCACAAGTTTTGTCATATGGACATGTTGATCTCCCCTCCTTTTGTAAGTTACCATCTTTTTTCTATAGAGAGTCATTATTGGCAGTCGCTCGTGGAAAGTGAAGAGAATGATTTAATGATGAACAGCTGAAAGAAGAAATTAAACCATTGTTAAAGATCATTTGATAAACCTGTCCTGGAGGGATTGGTTGTGAAATAGGTCTAATAAGGGGCCAAAAAACCCTGACAGAGGCCACTAGAGCTGATCAAATTGTTTAGGTAGTTTTCAAGGCTTTGTTGCAGGTTTCTCCAGTCAGAATATTTATTGATTTTGTTTTCATAGTTCTGAAGTATGATTTCTTCTCATGCCTCCAATCATTCCCAGGCTTCCTGTAATTGAAGGTTTTTTCTTTAACAAATTTGTCCTCTTTCCATCTTCACATACCCACTTTTTCTTTGCTGGATACCTCAGACTACTAGCTCAGGCAACTGGCTTTGAGAGCCCTAGAGTAGACAGAAAATGGATTGCTTTTCTCAGCACAGTCATGCAAAACTCCAGAGCTGCAGACCTTTACGAGTCAACTATACAGCTTTGCTGAGAGGAAGGTGGGGGACAGCATTTTCCAGCAGCATTAACGATGGCTATTTGGGCTGGGGTTTTTTCCAGCTGGTGACACCAATAGTCCAGAAAAATGGGTGCTGGGTAGTATTGCTCTGAGTCATCAGAGTGAGTCCTGGCAGCCAGAACAAAGATGAAGAAAAAGCTCTCTTACTGTTTTCAACAAAGCAATTCCAAGATAGTGGCAGATGTTTATATATATACATCTAGATGTATATAAATGTATATAGATGGCCATCTAAAGAGGCAAACACCAAGTCATTGAGATAATAATGTGGTTGGTTTATGTCAAATCTTTAAATTATTCCTTCAGGAAAACATGAGATAAGATCTCAGAAGTGCATGATAGACTTTGGTCATTCCTCTGTTTTTCTGTCACAGAAATCTCAGAGTTCAGTATAAATTTGTCTGGGGATTTTTTTTGTTTGGTTTCTGGAGGTTTTTTTAAAATTATTATCGCTAGATAAAAAAAGAAGAAGAAAGCTTGTTAATACCTGCAGGGATTTTCCAGTCTGAAATAGTCTTTTAGCAACATGAGACCTGTAAACACATTTCTAACACCTGGAGACACATGTTGAAAATCTATTCAGTGGTATTTTAAAAAGGTATTCTGAAGCCCATAAAAACCTCCATTCATAATGAGGTTTTTACCAGTGTTTCTTGCAAGCCTAAAGTGAGGGAGCTGTACAACCTACAGAGAAGCTTGCACTGAAGAATGAAATTAACTGCTGAGTTCTCCCCTTAAATAACAATAGTAAAAAATCATTGTGCCTTTCTGAACAATGACTTGTTCAGTGGAAAGTCTCAAGTGATTTTGTAGCTGTTGGAGATGGACGTGGGCTTATTCCCATTTAGCTAGAGAGGTGACGTTTAACACAACAACAACCTACTCATGCCTTAAATGCTCTTAATGTGTGGTCTGCAGATAAATATTACCTTATATCCTGATAGTTATTCCCTCATTTCCCATCCAAAACATTATTCTTAATTTCCTATTTCAGTGTTTCAAGTTTCATGTGTGTCACCATTTTGGGTTATTACTTTACCAACTGTTGCAGGCAGCTTTGAAAAGACAGACAATGACAGCTCCCTGTGGATGTGATCACAGTGTGATCATGGTGCACCTGGCATGTGGTCTTCTCATCGCCCAGGGCACACCTCTGCCAGCCACAAACCATTTCTTTGTCTCCACACTGCAGCAAAATGCAGTGCTCAGACAGAAAGGTGCTATTTTTCAGGACAAGTAGCTGTTATTCATACATGGGTACTTGTAGTGGCAGACCAGGTATCACTGGTCCTGTGAGTTATCCTTACCAGCTTCAGCCTGGTTGTGGAAGAGGGCAGCATCCAAACTCGTGTATCACTAGAACAGCCTCTCATCCAGCTGTTACAACTGGGAAGTAATTTGCTGTTTGTTTTCATTCATCAATGAGTTGTGAGAGTTACAAGCTGGAATTTCAGTTTGTACCCACTGCACAACATACACCAGAACTTAGACTGAAATGAATGTGACTATGGGGTTTTTCTTGGTGTCCTGCCATTCATGTCACACAGGGATCACAGGTGAGACAAGGAAATTTAGGCTTCATTGTGAGATGTTTCTTTTTATGCTGTACTTGCTAAAAGGACACAGAGCTTTTGCTGAGCCTCTGGAGTGAGGTCTCCTTTCTGCAGATGCCTGTTAATTGCTGTTCTCCTGAGACAGGCACCTTACTTCAGATCTCTTTCCAGAGAGACCTTTGATCAGCACTTTTCAACTGCAGCTTTTTAGCAGGTTTTAGCTTGCTTTCATTTACTACTGAGAAGATAAGTCAAAGGCTTTAGAGAAGTCAAAGGCTATCATACTTACTCCTTCCCCACAAAAAGTAAGCCATTTATCCTGCCAAGCAAGGAAGTTTGTCTGGTTTAATGTGATTTACTATTGGAAATTTTTATTTTTATTTTTTTTTAATTTATTCTTTGTGTGCTCATAAAATAGATTGTTTTATTACTTGTTCTAGTGTCATCTCCATTTGAAAGATTGCACTGGCAGGTCTGTGTTTTGTTGGGTCCTCCCTTTGGCTATTCTCAAAGGCATGTAATATACTTGTCCTTTTCCAGAGCTATTTATGCTTGTACTTCCTCCATTGTTGTCCAGGATACCATACAATGTCTAAAAATTGCTTTGGCTAGCTCCTTAAGCAGCTGGGGACAAATTCCTTAAGACAATTTAAAAATGTCTACTATCTAAGTGGGTTTACCTCTTTGCTCTATCATGATAGACACTTACTCCCTAACTTTGTTACATTTCTGATTACAGGTCAGAGTGAGGATTTTTGTTGAAAACAGCAGCAGGAAAAGGAGTAAATAGTTCAGTCTCCATGTCTTCCCTTATCTATCCTTCTTTAATGAAGTTTTTTGTGTTGATATTCATTATTCTTATTCAGTTATGCTCATGCTATGTATTCTTTAGAATGATGAACTTAATCCCTTTGTGATTATTTCATTTTAATTACATTTTTGCCCTTGGAATTGCTTTCCTATTAGAATTAGAAGGAACAGAGCATCTCCAGAATAGTTTCATCAGCATTTTCATACAGTAATCTTTTCAGCACTCTGCACATCTTGCTTTTTAACTTTTTTTTTTTTTAGCTTATGTACTGCCCAAAAGCCTGAATACTTTTGTTAATTGGTGAAAAGAAGAAGCCTCATTTTCCTGCTTATGACAGTCTAGCATACAGGAGATCTACATCTTTGCATAATCTCTGGTCTTTTCTGTATTATTTTTACCCAGAGACTTCCCACAAGTCTGTTTTTCCCATCTTCTATAACTTTAACAATAGTATATGTATTATTGACATAAAATGTAGTATCTCCGTGGTCATTCCCCAGCTACCTTTTGCTAGATCAATGCTCTGCTCATGGGATTTATAAATGCCCCTAGCTCATTTCAGGGTTGAATCACCATGAAGGTCTGGAAACATTTTTCTGAATGTCTTCTTAAACAACCAGCCAGTCCAAACTATGTACCTTACCTAGAAACTCTGCTGGAAGGAGGAATTAATTATGCATGGCAGAATAACACAATACCATATCAGGTCTTCTCTCTCATTAGATGAGTAAGAAGAGGTGATTTTGTGTGTTCCAGACTGTTACATTGCAGGGTGTGCTGACTGAGAAAATGAATGGCAATGTTAGGAGATGCAGACAAAAGGACATGGGATGAAATTACAGAAAGTTAATGGAGGCGAAAGGATCAGGTTGTCTATGGGAATCAGAATAGTCATGGAAAAGGGAGAATATCAGGTGACTGGACCGGCTCTTTTAGTAGCCAGGAATAATATTGCATCACAGGTGGGAAGACCCTGAACTTGTAAGCCCAGCTGTGATTTGTAAAGGAGAGAGGTTGACTGAAAAGGAGGAGTCTAGGGAGGTCAGTAAATGTCAGCGTGTTTGTGGCATTAGTGACACAACATGTAAGATCTGGTCCTTAAAGATGCAAATATTTGATGTCATGTATTTCTCTGGAACATTTTCAGGTTTACTTTTATTTTTACCACCACACATCTCTGGAGTACAATGTTAATACAGATAATTCTGTCAAAACTATCTCTTTCAAAAGAGTAGTTTGTTGTTATCCAAATGATAGGTCTCAATGCACTAGAGAAAATAGTCAAGGGTATGGATTCAGATCACATAAAATGAAATAAGCAATGTCTTCCCACTTTTGCAAATGATATAATAGAAACAGGAAAATGCTAGACATTAAACACTTTAAAATAGAATAAATTGGATAGAATAATTTTTTTATTAATAAGAAGAACAGAATAGAATAGAATAATAATTCTTTTATTAAATAAGACATATATAATATGGGGATACTTAGACATACTTTACTGGTTCTATGCAGCCAGCCCAGTCAGTTTTCTAGTACATGGTGTCTTAAAAGTATGTCAGATAATAAACAGCTGTAAGGTTTTTTAATAGTAGGTATTTCCTCAAAGCTGGGAGTCCAAATACTTTACTTATCTTTCAAAAATGTAGACCCTACATTCTTCTGATTATTTTCTCCATTCTTATTAATTCCTTGAACAATGAGAACAAATGAAGGATGCTGGACTTGCCATGTGGACTGTGTTGTTCTTTAAAAACTGCAGGATAAGTAAAAGCACATAGAATGCAGTCTGTAAACTGACATGAAGAGTTTTCCTCAAACTTGACATGGTTGGGATCACATACTTCCTAAGTCATCCCACGCTGTGCAGGCTGTTACTGATGATCTTAAGGTTTGACATGTTGATGGACAACAACTGCAATTATCAGCCTATGTCATGTTAAATTCCAGACCACCCCCACCCACCCTGTGGTCATTAACAGTAGGATACTGAGCATTTCTCCTACTTTTTTATTAGTTTTATCTATTCCATGGACATTGATGCAGGGTCAAATCTTGCCCAAGTTAGTGGGATTGTTTGCATAACTAATGACACATGGAAGTGATCCCTGATAAAAAATAAACTATATCATTATTTTCAAAGAAGATCTGCCTGCCTAGAGCAAAGCCATTAATGCTAAATATCCTTTAGTGTAGGAAACATAATAAAAATCAGGAAGGTTTGAGTTCAAGAGGAAATAGCTGGAATCGGGATGCTTTAAGACAGACATAAATTTCTGCATATACAACACCTGCAGTGTGCACATCATTTCAGCTACCCCTTTCATGAACACAAAGGGTCATGCAGTCTGGACTGTGTAGTAATTTTGTGATGTGAGTGCTAATGTTTTGATATCTACTGGTAACCTAAAGCTGAAGATTTTATGTTGCTTTTTTATGCAATGATGCAGTTTTGTGCTTAAGGCTATCACTTGCAGAGTAGGATGTAGCCTAAAGCAGAAGACTGAGAGTGCAGAGCTTGAAGTTTCCCTCAGCCAGTAGGAAATTTCAGGCATGGACATGAGTTTTAAGGTATTCCCCTTGCATCCTATCACCAGATACCTGAGAGAGGTAACAGCACTTTCCCCTCCACTCCAAACCATGAGGAAGTTTTAGATAGTAATGAGGTCTCCTCTAAGCTGAACAAACCAAGAATTTTAAGCCATTCCTCATCACTGGTGGCCTGCAGTCGTTTCACCATTTTTGTTGTACTCCTCTAGACACATTCCAATATTTTTACATGGTTGGCTCCTTTTTCCACCAGGGCACACGGTTGAGTCATATTGAGCTTACCATCAACCAAAAGTGCCATTTCCCTTCCCACAGAGGAAGGCTGCACTCCAGCCTCTTCCTCCCAGTCTACACATAATAGCATCACAGAGCAATTTACATTGGAAAAGACCTCTGAGATCATCAAGTTCAACCTTTTACCTAGCACCACCATGACCTCTTCTAAACCATGTCCCCAGGTTCAAGCATTAACATGCCTTTTGAAAGACAAGACTTTCCTGTCATAGATCCATGTTGGCTTTGACCGTAGGTGCTTAAACCCTTAGGTAGGCACTGAGCAGGGATTTTGAGTTTTTTCCATGCAAAACACATTGGATAAGTGCTCAAAGGGACATGCATGAGAAGTTTGTGCACAGAAATCCATTAAATTAGACTTTTTAAGGTGAAGCTTTTCTTAACTTCTTCACCATTCTTCCCATCCATTTAAGACTCTGTGTCTGATTCGCTGATTAATCATTGCAAACAGTTTTACAAGTGTAAATAAATTTGGCCACAAAATGCTGCAAAGTCTAGCATGTAAATATCAGCGGGTGAAGGATCACAGGAGACCAACATCTTTGCAGTGAAATATAGTTCCTGCTGACTCTGCTGTAACCACTAAACTGCTTCTACACATAACAATTTTGTATGTGGATTTAAATTACAGAATTAGGTTTTGCTGCTGCTTGCTAAGTGCTGATGGCAAAGAATAGAAGAATCTGCCTCTGAAGAAGCTTCTGGGTTTTAAAAGAGGGTTCTCTTAGAAGCACTTAATTTGAAGATTTTTTTTCTAATTATATGTTGTTTTCTGAGTTTTATTTTCCTGTCCTTGCATTTTACTATTAGGACATTTATATGAATGCCAGCCAGATCTTATTTTCTTAAGTGATCGTCTGCTCTTGCTATTTATTCACCTTGTGAAATCGTAATCTTTTGTATTGTCTCAGCACTGTAATTTCTGTGGCACCCAGCTGTCATGTCACATGCAGGTACTTACTTTTCAAGGGCTGTTTTGCTTTTAAATATAAAGTTCATCTCTCGTACAAATATCCCTTGTCTACCTATGCTGCAATTAACTTGGGACAGAAAAATAGGAATAATACTATATCTAGCAAGAATACTTATCAAAGGCTTCTGTGAGATAGTGGCAACTAATATTCTTTTTATACAGTTTGCTGAGGAGCATTTTGGTTCTAGTTGTAATTACCTTCTGTGCCAAAAACATGAAAAGACCTTATTTTAGAAGTTGATTAACAACATGAAAGTTTTGTATCCTCATAAAATCTCAGGAGAGCCTTGGAGTTCTATTTTCTGCCTTGCTGTCCCTCCTGTAACAAGGACAACTATTACATTTCCTTTGAATGTGTGGAGCATTTAACTTTTTAATCCCCTGGCACTTGGGCCTTCTCTGGAAGAAGAGGTGGGAGAGATAGATGTTCCTTCAGTTCTGTGTGAAACTGTGGCTGCTCTTTGCAAACAGTAAGAACAAAATCAGAAATGGGAAAAAAAAAAACCAAATTACAGTCTTTTTGCTTGTGTTTCATTAGTACTGCTGGCTTGGTGCCCACACCAGGAAAAAAAACAAACGTTCTTTGGAAATTCAGGGTATTCATTAACGCCACATTAGGGACTTCAGATGGAGGAGGAATGCTCTGGCAAAGGTGCCTCCTTAGACAAGGGGTGCTTGGATGGCCAAGTAGGATTTGAAAGTAATCTCTGACCACAGGATGAGGCACTAGGTCAGGTCTTTTAGAACAAAAAGCAGTGGCTTCAGCACAGAGGTCAATCTATTCATGTGTTCAGAAAAGAGAGAACTTTTAAAATTAAAATAGCAAGGACAGTCATCTAGCAGGCTAAATAAATTTCAATACTGTGCTCTGTCTTTCATAGTTACTCAAGCATCCTTCTGAAGCTCAGGCATGTGACACTGACTTATAAAACACATGACAAAGATAACAGAATGAAGAGCAGAGAAAGAAGCCTTAAACAGTGTGGGACACACTTCCCTGGTATCCACCAGGATTCTATTTCCTCTCCTTTTAAAGGCTTTTGAATGTGAATGACTTACCATAGTAAAAATAAGATGGTATTAACCTAGGAGAGATTAGAAAGAGGAAGGTGAGGAATGAACACTATGTCAGAGGAGGAGAGCTAATAGATCTGCTAAAGTTAGTGTGAATTGCCTAGGGCCAAGTTTTCAAAACAGTTGTACCTGTCCTGCAAGTAAATTCCCTTTTTCACTCTGAACTTTGTGGTCTTCAGCTCCAAATCTAAAAGCTGAAGGCTGCACATGGATGATGTAGCTGGCAGGGTTATTTCCCCAAATTTCAGCAAGCTGATAAATAAAAATCACATGCATGTGATTTTTGATAAACAAAATCACCCTGCAAGACACAAAGCAACCTCCCAGGGGCACAACTTTGAATAAAGCAGTTAATGACAAGTAGCCTCCCCCACCTCCCCACTCCTCCTTTGCCTTAGTTTGTTTAACCTCTGTATGCTGTCTATTGCAGGAGTGATTCGCGAGAGTTACCTGAAAGGTCATGATCAGCTGGTGCCAGTCACCCTGTTGGCCATTGCTGTTATTCTTGCTTTTGTCATGGGGGCCGTCTTTTCGGGAATCATAGTATACTGCATCTGCGACCACCGCCGCAGAGACATGGCTGTTGTGCAGAGGAAGGAGAAGGAGCTGACCCACTCCCGCCGTGGCTCGATGAGCAGTGTTTCCAAGCTCAGTGGCCTCTTTGGGGATGCTCAGTCCAAGGAGCCAAAGCCTGAAGCTATCCTCACGCCTCTAATGCACAATGGCAAGCTGGCTACCCCAGGCAGCACTGCCAAGATGCTAATCAAAGCTGACCAGCACCATCTGGACCTGGCTGCCCTGCCAACCCCTGAGTCCACCCCAACCCTGCAACAGAAGAGAAAGCCCAGCCGAGGCAGTAGGGAATGGGAGAGAAACCAGAATCTCATCAATGCCTGCACAAAAGATATCCCCTCAATGGCCTCACCAGTGATTCCAACTGACCTGCCACTCAGAGCTTCTCCCAGCCACATCCCCAGTGTTGTGGTCCTGCCCATAGCCCAGCAAGGTTACCAGCATGAGTATGTTGACCAGCCAAAAATGAGCGATGGGGCTCAGATGTCCGTGGAGGACCAGAATGCCACCCTTGAGTACAAAACTATCAAGGACCACCTCAGTAGCAAAAGCCCCAGCCATGGAGTTAACCTGGTGGAAAATCTCGACAGCATGCCACCAAAAGTCCCCCAGCGGGAGGCTTCCCTGGGGCCCCCAGGTGCCTCGCTGTCACAGAGCGGGCTGAGCAAGCGGCTGGAGATGCACTCCTCTGCTTACAACGTGGACTACAAGAGAAGCTACCCCACAAACTCACTCACGAGAAGTCATCAGGCATCAACCCTCAAAAGAAACAACACTAACTCCTCCAACTCGTCCCACCTGTCCCGCAATCAGAGCTTCGGCCGGGGTGACAACCCGCCGCCAGCCCCGCAGCGAGTGGACTCCATACAAGTCCACGCGGCTCAGGCACAGGCTGTGACTGTATCCCGGCAGCCAAGTCTCTCTGCCTACAACTCACTGACGAGGTCAGGCTTGAAACGCACACCCTCGCTAAAGCCAGACGTACCTCCCAAACCTTCCTTTGCTCCGCTTTCCACGTCCATGAAGCCCAACGATGCGTGTACATAATCAGAGGGGGAGGGGGAGCAGGAGGAGGATGGCAATTAAGCAGAAGTTGCCCTTGAAAGCCAGTGTTCTGCAACTGTTATCACACGCTCCTCTGAGAAGATGGTTGTTGCAAGCTGAAGATGTGTTGGATTTCTGCTCTCTGGGAAAAGTGGAATATTTTTTTAAACCCGAGCCATATGACCCATGGTTGAAGGTTTGCAATTGCAGGATTCACCCCCACAACCTGCCAGTTCTTTGCTCAAAAGACTAACCCTCCATCAAAAACATTGAGCCAAAAGCACACAGGTGAAAATGACTGTGACATTTCACCCCCTGCCCCTAACTGCACAGTGCATTCCTGAACTGGGAAAGAGTGCTCTGAAAAGCAAAACAAATGTAAAAAAAACACACAGATGTTAAAAAAAAAAAAAAAGAAAAAAAAAGAAAAAAAATTTTAAAAAAAGAAAAAAAAGAAAGAAAAAAAGAAAAAGATCAATTGATAAAGCTAACTCTGACTTAACAATGGCAGAAGTTTACCACTAGCAGGTACTGTGAAATGATGCCCTTCAGTGTTACAGCCATTTGGTCATAGCAGTTAAATGCCGGCTTGGGCAAACTATGTCATAGATTTCTGCTACCCTTCTCTTTTAATGAATAACATGTGACTGTTAACACAAGTAACTCCTCTTATTTATTGTTCAACTTTTGTTTTTCCTAAGGAACTGACATGCATTATCATCCTTTGAGCAGCTTTTCAGAAGTACCTTGAAAGTTATACCTATTTAACGTGAAACCCATTAACTGGAGTAATTAGAACTCTTTTATTTTTCCAAGAAATTCACTGAGTTAGATAAGTTGGAGCTGGATTTC
This sequence comes from Parus major, assembly GCF_001522545.3. Lineage (NCBI taxonomy): Eukaryota > Metazoa > Chordata > Aves > Passeriformes > Paridae > Parus > Parus major. The sequence goes on along the minus strand of NC_031799.1, from coordinate 52,822,658 downwards.
TGAACTTTGTGCCTGGACTGCCTGGTTAGCTGAAAAAAAAAAAAAAAAGGGGATATCTATTTAAGTCTCTCAGCTAATTAGCTGGCTGGGCCTCTGACCTAAGACAGCAACAAATACCGCAAGTTCATAACTTCTAAAGCAGCTGCAAGAGAAACTTAAAAGCTGCACATCTGTGCACCATTGCTATCAACATGGCTTTGTCAGTAGCTAATACTTTCTGTGAAGGCACCAGCTTGTGATGTGCCATCTCATTTCACCTTGCATGTGAGACGGCAAACAAAATCCTCAAACAGTGTGAACTAGCTAATATGCCGGCTGTTACCATGCATAAATTATGGTCTTATCACACGGGTTTTTCGTGGGAATATATCTGTGAATAGCCTGTTTTCTTCCACATGTAAATTTGTGCCTTACACCCTCAGTTGTGTATATTTGTGAGCTGTAGTATGTAAAACCTTTTTCTTTTTCCCCTTTGAGTAATGCAAATATTTATTGATCCTTCCTCCTCCTAGCCCCTTCAAAAACTGGAGTAAAGACATTGAAAGAAGAATGTGGTGGTTATTTTCATAACCCTGCATCCCTAAAGAAATTAGGCTAGCACCATACCTTCCAAATTTGACTTTCTAGCTGTGCCAAGTCCTCTCTCATAACCACCCACAGGTAATGATGCTCCCAAGGCACCGTGCTGGGGTTCTGCCTTCCCCCACCTCCTGCTCCCCCTTTACAACATGTCAGTGTGGAGATCATTCTCACTGGCAGCAGGAAAATTACTAACAGGCTTGTCAATGGAGCTGGAACATCCCCTGGCTGGGGACAGCACTGGTGAGAGGGGCCATGCCCTGCAGAAAGCCCAGCCGCACATCCTGCAGCAGGCAGGGCACATGGAGCTAGGACAGGCAGGCAGGCTCCTGCTGTAGCTACCTGCTGCTCTAGAAGGATGCTGCATATACTTCTTTGGGGAAAAACGTGGGGTTTTTTTCCTTTGTTTCTTTTGTGTGACTGTGCATGTAGCTAGTGTGGGAGTGTGCGTGCGCACAGGTGTGTGCGTGTGTGTGCGCACGCAGGTGTGTAAGTTCCTTTCCAGTCTTTCAGTTTATGCAAAAACGTAGCTGTGTTTTTAATCTGTTACAATAACTGTGTCAACATACTGTAGAAAAATGATGGGGATCGCTTCTAAGCTTTTTATATATATATATATATATATATATCTACTGAACAGTATGTTTGAGTAAGGTGGTTGTTTCTGTTTCAATTTGTTTTTTAAAATTTTATACTTCCATTTGTTTTTCAGGGTTTTGGTTTTGTTTCCGAATGATTGAAAAGACAGATTTAAAGTCCACTAGCTTATAGATGGTATATATAAGGTCTGGATGGTCTACACCAAAGTGTGTAACAAGGGTGCTTGCATGTTCTTTCATTTCATCATGGCTTCTTCTATGAAACAGTTTTGTTCACCCGTAGTGAACTATGCAGACTGGAGTAGATAGATCTGTATCCAAAGCAATGTTGTTGTTTTAATAAAAACAAACTGAAAACCCTTTGAAAACAGTAGGTAGCAAGCTAATTTTTTTAAAAAAGAACCAACTTAACACCTTTTTGTCAAGCTCCAACCCCTGAAGCAGAGTTCCCTTGGTATTATCCCTCAAAACGTTGTCCCAAACCATGGAGATGGAAAATCATGGCAACAGCTTGTGCAGCGATCTGCCTTCACAACTTACACTGCAGTTACTGGGTTGACCTCAAAATGTTCATTTTGTATTCAGTGGGTCTTTTGTTTTCATCCTTTCCCAACCCTAGTTCCCTTCCACCCTCATTCTGTTTTGAGGGTTCATGAACCTATGTGTGCCTTTGCTTTCCACCCTTGCTATACACTGGTAGATGCAACAAATTCAGACTCTCATTTGTAAAGTTGTAAAGTATTGTGATGTCACCAGTTTCCCTTCATTTCCACATCCCCCTAACATATGATTCACAACTTAATGTCGGTTGTAAAAGGAAAAAAAAAAGGCAGGAAAGGAAAAGAAAAAGGAGGAGAGGTGGGAAATAAAAGCTCTTGATTACATATGGTAATAAAACCAGACTGTTCTACCTTGTTTCTTGTTTCCTGGTTCTCTTGTTTCTAGATGATTTATCATTTTCCTTTAATAAATACAAATAGATGCAATACTGATCATTTCAGTCAGGTTGCAGTGAGGAAGAAATTTGTTACTTTTTGCCTTTTACAGACAACAGACTTTAGTGTAAGGTGCTAGTAATTAATTAAAAATTAAATCACACATTTGCTCTCCCTCTATTCATATTTTGCATTTTGCTTTTATAATCTTGTTCATCGTCAAATATTTATGACAGACTTAATAGTTTAAAAAAGCAAGGCTGGGATTTAAGAACATGTGGTCCACCAAAATAGATCATCATACAGATGTGACTTCAATCCCCAGATTTTACATGTTAATAACAGAGTACCATATATTTTCTTTCAGCAGGCATAAATCCGTTGTGCTTCACAGGCCTGATTCAGAGGATGTTGTCTGAGACTTATTCTGCAAGAAAATAGTAGTGAACAAATAATAACAAAAGAGTGTAAAAGTAATGACTCCCTAGTCCTGAAAGTGACTAAAACATACCAGAGTTCTTCACCTTGTTTTTGTGTGAATGGGATCACTCATGCATAACCATTAACTACAGTACAAATAAACATTGGCTATGTCCATTACTAGGCTTAGTGGACTTGTTTTGTGAGAGGTGTAGGCATTGTGAAATGTGACCCCACAGATATATGGCATCTAATCCAGTAATTTACCCTTGTTCAGATCATATTTGGGCTTTTCTGCCCTGCCAGTACACTCTGTTCATGGACCTATTGCCTTTGTGATTCATGCCACGTAAGTGACACACAAATGCAGAGCATTGCAGACATCATTTTTCAATGCCTTGTCCACATACTTGCCTGGTTTTTTCTCAGTGCAGGCTCCCTTCAAGCTGGGCATACTGGGCTGCAGGTGTGTGGTGTGCAGGCAGGGAGGATTATATAGGTCTGCCAGGCCTGGGGCACGCCCCAGGGACTCTCCAGCCTGGGGACTGAGGGCACTGCATGGTTTACACAGTGCTCCACTCTCTGCTGTGTTTGACCCACATGCTCCCAGAGCTGCAGCAAATGGGAAAGCTCTCCGGGTGCTTAGGGACCTCCATTGTTTTCAATGTAGCCAATCCTTTGTGAAATTCCTTTGTCTATAGTTTGAAATGCTTTGTACAAGCACCACCTACAGAAGCTATTCAAAATTAATATACTTCTATTTTAAAATTAATATAAATGTTCCTCCATAAGCCTGGAGAAGAGGGCCCAGTAATTCTCAGCAGCGGTGCGGGATGTCTTGTTTTACATAGTTCCTCCATCTCTTGCCAGTCTATTTAAAGTCCATTTAAAACAGGCATGAAGGAGAGAGGGAAAGAAAGTGCCCTGGTGCACAAGCCACTTGGGGGCCCAAAACCTGCTGCCAAAGGGAAGGTTTGTACTTAGCCCCTTAAAGCACTATTCCCTTGCAACACTTCCCCAAAGGTGCACTTCAAGATGGCATCTACAGATCCTCTGACAGAGACCTGCCTTACCTTCTGCAGGGCAGGAAGGATCAGGAGAGGAACTGAAGGAAACACATTGCCCCAGTGGGGTCTTGGCCAGCCAAGCAGAGGGCAGGAACCCACATGCATCAGCAGCACCCTGCCAAGAAATGGTTCCTCCACTGAGAACACACACCTCCCCACCCAGAGGAGGCTGTGACACTGTGGTGGCTTTTGGCAGGGGAGGAGATCACTGAGCTACTCACTGTCTGTTTGAATCATGAGATCTGTCCCTTACAGGGGCTGCTGGTGCCACACTGCAGAAGTTCCCTGGGGCTGAGCAGGGCAAACAAGAAAGCCAAGAGAAAGCAAGGATGCTCTGAGCACTTCACTCAAGTTAGTGTCATCTTATTCATTGTATTAATGGTACCCACATTGACCTCATTTAGCATGTCATTGAGGATGCATGGAAGTTCCCTTCCAATCAGCATTAATTTGCATACATATTTTTACACAAAATGGAACCCAGCTGAACAGCTCAAAACAATAGGTCTCTGTAAATAAATCCTGGTCCACTGTCCGGTTCCTCCTCTCTCCCTCCAACAATACATTAAGAACTACACAAGGGTGTCATTTCAAAGATAAATGCAAGTCCTGCCCCACTGAAGCTTCTACATCAGGGAATATTTTGCACCTGAAAGCTCCCCATGTGAAAAAAAGATGAGGCAATGGGGTCAAGCATGTGCAGTTCAGTCCACTTTGCTGCCAGCAGGACAGCCAGGCACACGACAGGTTTGCACGGAAAGCGTTGCCAGAATATAGTGCCATATAACAGTAATGCATCAGCACTAACAGTAGCACATCGTTCAGATGATGACCAGACTAATTTCAGGGATGCAATTCCGATAATTCTTCTGCCACAGAATTAGCAGGCTGTTCTCTCCCTGGATTAGGCATGGATTTTTGCTCCCTAAATCTTGTTTATAAAGCATGTTTAAAGCAATGTGGAGGACCTCAAGTGCTAGTGTTATCCACCCCACTGCACTGAAGCAGGATCAAGTAAACCTAACCCATTCTTGATAACTGGTTGTCTTACCCTTTCCCTGTAAATATATTTTACTCTGAGTAGTGAAAGTCACCCGAGGGATCAACATCAAGCATTTCAGAGTGTCCAAAGAAAATTAAAAGCTAAGAAAGTGAGTTGGACTGGCTTAGTTAAGGCCAGCTTTCTATTTATCCAATTAAAGTTAATTTCCCAGAAGCATGGCACCTACTCCAATGAACAAGTGTTAGAAAGACACATTGTGTGTGTAATATTCATATGCTTCCTGCTGATGCATGTGTCTGCTAATGAGTCTCTAAGTAGTCTTTTTATTACTTTTTTCCCTTTCTTTTAAAAAGTGAAAATACTTCTCAGAATAACTGCTAAGTCCATCTTCACATGTCTTGTGCAGAACAATGATGTGTTAGACATCTTTGTATGAATAGAAACAGGTAAATAGCCATATATCCCCTGACTGTAATTTAAACAGCGTAAGTCAGTAGGGAAAGGCTATAATTGGAGTTAGAGTAAGTGAGGTGAAAATTGCTAGGTGGCAGTACCATCTGCATCTTGTTTTAATTAGCCAAGTTTATTGTCAGAATATAAAACTTTCTGCTATTCAGGTCCCTGGCTTATTTCAGCCACCAGTCCGAAGTGACTGCCACATGTCTGGGTAAGCACAATTACTGATCAGCAAAGGAGAATTATCCTCCCCACTGATCTGGCTAACAGTAACCGTGTCTAGGAATAGGGACAAAAATATGGCTAACCAAGATCATTGTCACATCTGCTTAGTGTTTAATGACAAACTCTATTAGGGCTAACAGAACACTGTTAATTCAATTAGATCAGTGTTTTCCTTTGCTGGCCATGATGCATTTGGAAGACCAGCAACTGTATGCAGAGCGTGGCAGGCAGTCCACTGCAAGGAATAATAGCATCATAAATAATATATTAAGACGAAGACAAATCTAGCATGCTGCAGTCAGAGCACATCAGCCTTATAGATGAGTCCTGCAATATCACAAGGAGTGGGGGAGGAAAAAAGTAGCTATGACAGGAAATTACAGCAACTGTAAATGACAGGGACTACATGAGGGAACAAAACTCATTAGGTAAGCTCTTTAACCAAAGTGCTAGGGAAGCACAGGACAGCCTGCTGGCAGCCATGGAGGGCCTGTAAGCCCTCACATTTATCCTCCTTAAAATGAAATAGCAGGCGTCAAATGCTGGATTTAAAGGAAGATGATAAATAAAGGAAGATAACTGGCACAAACCTCAGTGGAAACCCACCTCTTTCTCTGGCCTAGTACTCAGGGCTTCCACCCTCCCTGCAGAGCTGGACTGGGCTGGCTGCACCCTCCAGAGCAAACAGGCTCTCCTCCTGCACAGCAGCCCCCCAGCAGCAGCTGAGGCCCTGTCCTGTTACGGGGCAGCACCTTGCAGGGGGTGACGGGCACAGCTCAGGGCAGAGGAGCCCTTTGTTCCAGCCTGCTGGATGTGGGTTCGCAGGAGGCCCGCGCCTTGCTGCCACACAGCAGCCCTCAGCAGCCAGTGAGAGCCGCAACTGGAAATCCTGTGCAGGCCTCTTCACTGTTCAAAGAGAAAGAAACCAAAATCCACTTCTGCTTCAGCGAACATGCCAGTAAAAAGATGCTGATAAGAGCTTCCTAAAGCTATTTCTGCCTTTTGGTGGGGGTTTTCTTTGTGTTTTTTTATGTGTCTATACAGCCTTGCTTCTAGAGAAAGGCACTCCATGTCAGAAAAAAAAAAATAGAAAGAAAAAAACAACTAGAATATTTTGTTTCTCTGACTTCTGGAAATTATTACATAATCTTATCAATTCTCAACAAATACAATCTAAAGTATTCAGACTGTTGATAGAAATATTGCTTCTGATAGCGCAGCAAACTGCAGACTGAGCTTTTATTAAATGCTGCATAAATTGTCTGTGAAGAAACCTTTTACAAGATATGGTGGTTCAAACAATTTTACAAAGAGCAGGAGACAAAGAGTTCGTTTTGCACTAAAATGGTTTCCTAGGAAACACTGCAAAATGTAACATGATATCTCTGTGGAAGTTCAAGGACTTGTGTGTGCTAGTGTGTGTTTCTCCTGACCCTCTTTTTTTTTTTCTTTTTCTTGGTGTGGTGTATGGTATTGCTGGCCAATTTTACCTTTTGATGGTAGCCCAAGAACAGAATAGGCCTGTACCACAGCAACCCACAATCTGAAGGACATTTTCCTCTTTGATAATCAAATCTCTTCTCTAAACAGAAAAGGAAAATGTTGATAGAAACCAAGTCTTTTCATCTGTAGCACTGTGCTCTCACAATAAGGAAAAAACAATGACTGAAAATGCCCAGAGCCAAATTTCAGATTTCAGATAGTTCTCAAGGTTGATCCATGTATTTTCTCTTAACATATAGGTACACAACATAAACTTATGTGGTTAAAGCAGATATCAACAGCCTGCAAGGCTATCCAAAGCTATTCAGAAATCTGGACATGTGTCTGATCTTCTTTAATTAAAGGCTAATAATCCACCCATCTGAGACAAGTACTTTGTCTTCCCTAGGTGCAAGGAGTGTGTCCCCAGAAATGCAAAGTTCCTAACTGGGACAACTCAGCTGTTTACTCAAACAAGAGGCAACTGAATTTACCTGGCTGCATGCCCTTTCATTAGTTGTCCTACTCTTATAGATGCTAATTGTGACAGAGCATTAGGTGCACTTCCTGCATATGTTAAAGACTGCAGAAATGTTGATGTATACAACACTTTGCCCCAGCCATAGCTAGTCTCAAGACCCCAATATACTGAAGTCCTTCGCTAGACAATACATGACCCTATGCAGTGCTGCTGCTGTGTCTGCCATCCTCACAGCTGCAGCCAGAGCATTCAGACCCATGCAACTCTGCCAGGGGCTATGTCCAGTTACAAAAGAATACTGGCACAAGTGCAGAAGCACTACAGCACTGCATACAAGGCAGCAGAGACAGACAGACAGGACCAAAGCTCCAGCATGGCTCAAAGCAAAAACACCCCATTTGTTGAAGGATATTTTAAAAGAAGTTGCTTTGCAACAGACCATCACGAAATAAAAAAAATTAACAGGGTTGGGGAGATTATTTAGGTCCTAGGACACCTTTTGCTTAGCCTGGAGAAAGGGCAAGCAGGTATTTCAGAAATAATTGCACTGAATTTAAGCAGAGTGTCATTCATAGGTGACAGGGACAGCACTGGTTGCCCCTGTCAGCCTCAGTCAGAAAACCTCCCTGAGCTAACCGGCCTCTTTGGAAAGCACGCCCCCAGTGCATTGATCCTTACCGCTGCCTTCCCACTCCTGTTGCTCAATTTTATCACCTTGTTGCAGAAGACGGTCCTTTGTTCCTCAAGTAGAGTCTGGGAGAGTGGCAAGATGTAGTGTACATGATGATGATGTATTTGTCTCTGGTCCTGGGAAAGGTCCCTGGAGAATTCCTGTTCTGCAGGTAATTGACAAATGGGGGAAAACTCACAGAACATAGTCCAGAGAGTTTAGCTCATGTTTATAAGTACAGGATAATCCAAGCAGCAGGTGAGCTAAGAGCTGACATTTACTGTTGGTGCACAAATGTGAATTTTGGTGAACTACTGAGTTTGTCAGGAAGCAGAGAGAGCAGCATTTGTATCCAGATGTGTGCTCTGGAAGAGTTGGAGTGCATTACTGATGGCAACACAGATGCTGACCCAAGGAAACACTTGACTTGAAACACAATTTCATCATTGAGCTCCCTGTTTCAAAACTGGGACAGAATGACAGGTTTTCTGGGCAGGGCCACAGGACCCTCCTGAGGAAACCACATTACCAACCTAATTAAGAATGGTGCTGAGCTTTTTCCAAACTAACCCAGGCCAGACAGCCATTGATACAGCATAAGAACAACTGCCCTCCAAGCCAGTAAATCTAAAGGAGTTACCTGACAGAGCTCTACACACATGAGGCCGTGCCATGAAGGTAATGAATGAATACCTTATGAAGGTAAATTGTAGACTCAGGACCTGCTTTCACACACCTTGTTCATGTCCCATTAACTGTGTAGATGTAATGCTTACTTTGTGTGGTACCCAAAAGCTGTACTCATGGGCGTATTGGAAACACCAAGGACAAAGGAATAGGGCTTGGCTGATGCACCCTGTAACACTGTTTTGTTCATTCTCTGCTTTATTTGCTCTGTTGTACTAATAGGATTAAAATGCATTTAACTGAGATTTCATGTTTGAGATCAGCAGGTAATTAAGCCCACATTGATACACTACAGTATATAAACACTTTCTGAATAGAAATGCATCCCACTTACTTACTTCCCTAAACGCTTTACTCAGAGTGCCCAGTTAGTAAAGATTTTAATAATTCACACCTACATTCAAATAGCTCTCCTTTAGCATAACTTGTGTGCTTAAATTTCTCCCAGCTGTATTACATCTGCATTTGGCATTTAAAACCCTATGCAGACAAACACACTTTTTGATGTAAGTCATACAAATTATTAGTCAGTGAGGGGAAATCTGATTTTCAGGAAGGGGCTTTCTGAAATGGAGAAGTCTCGATTTCAGCTGAACAGACTGAAATTTTGCTTCTATCTCCCAGTGTAATCAGCTCAAAATAGAGATTGTTTAGATGGTCCAGTCTCACCCATAATTTCCACTGATATAAGATCTCACTTGATACACAGACTATGAAATGCATTTGGCCTATTGACAGAAAACTAAATAGTCTCCAGTGTATTTGCTTTTAAATGCACATGCCAGTTTGTATAAAAAATGCAACTCAGTAGTAGATTTTTTCATCTTAATTTTTTAATGAAAGTATGAGAAACAAGTCTAGCTGAATATTGAGCTACTAGCTCTAATGCTGAAAAGGACTTAGAATTGGTCTAAAAGAAATAAAAACTAATTTTCCAACTTTAGATTCTGTGATTATGTCATATAAGAGAAAGGACAAGCTGTCCCCTGACCTAAATAAAGATGTATTTGGCCTTTCCCCATTGTTTTAATGATGGAAATGAAGCTGATCTATTAGCTCAGATCATCAAGGCAGTTCTTTAGATGGATTTGGCATGTCTGTGGGACTTTCACCACATGAGAAGCTGAACACCTGAGAGTCACTGCCGTTCCTGTGGCTGGCACTGCAAAACACAGGTGCTGTGAGAGCTGCAGGAGGGGCTTACAAGCATCAGCCTCTGGTAAGGATGCCCTCAGCTGTCTGTAGTGGTTGCACAAAAAGTGGTCTTCACTCCCTTCCAGCCTGGAAGTCTGCCTGCATCCACAGATCATTCAACCTGATTTGGAGATCACGGGGAACCTTCATGTATTTCAACAAAAGTTTTATTCAGGCTGTTCCATTTTAAATCCTTCTTTTCTGTCTTCTTTCCCTCTTATCTTGCTTTCTGCCCTACTGGGACTACTTTGATGCAGGAGAATAGGCTGGATGACACATTTTATGAGCAGGCAAAATAAGGACTGAAGTGATTTTGTCTCAGGCTACCTGCAAACCAGCAGCAGGGACAAGGGCAGTCACAAGGTCCCAGGTCACTGTCACATACATTCTCCTCAGAACTGCCCAGCATAAGTGGCAGGCTGGAAAGGCACAATTCCAGAAGCCTGGAGAGTCTGGTGGCAGAAACAGAGAATCAAAGGAAAGGGGGTTGAATGGGAAAAAAATTCTCTTTTGTGAAGGAATTACAAACAAGGCAAGCACATGGATATTCCTGTTTCAAGTAAAAAGACCCAGGAACAAAACTGAACCTTCCCATAGCATGGGAGAAGAATAAGAGGAGCTGCTGGTGTAAGAGGAGGAAGGAAAGCAGAGTGCTGCCCCAGGGGGTGAGGGCACAGGTCATCTGTTCCCAAGGATGGGAATAGTGCCTTCTCTGGTGAGGTGTTTTTCCACCCGCAGCTACAGGCTGGGCACGAGCTGTACCACCAATTTACACCAGCCCCACATGCCCCACAGCTCTTGCCCTGCCCTTGGCACTGCCTGGATGCTCACAGGACATCCTGCTGCCAAGGCACAAGTAGGCAAATGGGAGGCCTCCAGCATCAAGGAACTTCTGCTTTCAGAAATCCTCAGTGGCAAAATGATCATAAAATTCCAACTTTATTAATTGATTGGTTAATAGATAAAAATATATGCAAAAATATAGATATACATATTCATGTGGTTTACATATATTATATATAAGACATATTAAATTTATATTAAATATATTTTATGTCTATTAAAAAGAATACCCCTCTTGGGATTATGTACCAAATTAACTGCTAATATTCAGTTCCTGCTATACTAACTTGTAACTTTCTACACAGCAGTAGGAGTTTGCAAAGCTACCCCAGTACACTGCATCCTGGCTGTGGTGGAAGTGAGGAGGGAACTCCCTTCCCAAGAAGAAGCACTCCTGCTGGAGTGAGGCACAGCAAGGTTCCCAGCAGTCTCAGAGACCTCACCTGTCCCTCAGAAATGGAGTATGAAAGGCACAGTCATGGGAGGAAGCAACATCAGAGATTGGAGGACTTGCAGCAGCAGGCTCTTCAATGAGTAGGGTAGGAATAGATGGTGTCAGAAAATCTGCTACCTTTCCACAAAAACAAATAACTTTATGAGACTAAATTTAAGTACTTTAAGGGAGATGGTGTGGTTTCATTCATGCAGCTAATTAATGGTTACCTCACTTAAAGGAAAAATAATAGTGTAATATTTAGAGCAATACAAACGATGACTGATTTGTTTCCAAATTGTACCAAAGACAAACAATCCACAGAGCCAGAAAAGTTTTTTTCTCCTACTCCTCTGGGGAATGAGGACTGCAAGCAACCAGCTGCCTCCTGCCCAGGGGGCTGATGCTGGCCAGAAGCAATTAAACATTTGATTGTAATTGGGCCTCAGTGAAGATACATCGCTAATCAGTCATCAGCTCTACTGCGGCTGTCAAAGCAGCTTGATGTTCTTCACTTAGCCTTCCTCTTCATTTATTTGTGGAGGGTTTGTGTGTGTTTATTTTTATTTTAAGTGGAAATTAGTGCCAGGGCTACTACCTACAACATTTTCAGCTGCTGTCCCAGGTCTGTTCTATGCTCCTGGCCAGGGAGTGAAGGGAAGGTTTGGCAGTATAGGACTCTGAAGTCAACAGCATGACAGGCATTATGCACATGGCAATGCCTTTCTTTTCCTGCTCTCTTTTCCTGTCATGTGTGCCCCTCAGCACAGGGGAGGAGGGTGCTTGCCATCCCTGAACAACAGCTCTGCCAAGGAGGCCTGGAAGGTCTTCAATCCCAGCAACTTGGAATTGAACCACATCCTTTTCCTCCTTCCTCTTGTCTCAGGATGTTTTCAGTCCCTTCTGTGACCACGGCTGTGCCAGAGGAAGCACTGGAGAGCTGAAATACCCCCCCAACATTGGTTAGCTAAACTCTTCTGAGCAGCAGCATGGACTGGTCGAGATAAATTCAGATCCCCAGACCACATAATGAAGTCATCACTTTTTAATGTATATTTGTGCATGTTACAGAAACCAGAAATATTCACAGGCTCACAGGGCAGCTGAGGATGGAAGACACCTGCAGATGCCATCCCATCCAACTCCCCTGCTCAATCAGTGTCAGCTAGAGCCAGCTGCCCAGGACCACATACATTTGTTTTTTAAGTATTTCCATGGGTGGAGACAGTACAGACTGTTTCAGCAACCTATTCCAACATTAGATTGTCTCCATAGTAAAAAATAGTTTTACTTATGTTTAAGCTGAATTTCAGTGTGTGCTTGTCCTGTCACTGCATACCATTGAAAAGAGCCTGGCTCCCTACCATCAGGTATTTGTACATTTTTATGTGTTTTTTTCAATACCCTATGTATTTAAAGGAAAAATGAAAGCAGACTTCTGTAACTGAAGCAGGAATTGAGCCAAATAACACATAAAGAATGAGAGGCAAACTGCCAGGAAAGCAAAAGTGGAATGCAAAGCTACATGGTAAAATACATAGTAAGCTTGTCTGTCTGCATATAAGAGCATCAAGATTTGTTGTCAGATGCTACCAAACTTACTCAGATCATGCATTTGCATATGTCCTAAAGTGTGTGTTTCAGTCGGTGTGAAAAGGACTTTCACTAGCCTACCACCTTAATCTCCCACTACATTCCAAAATCTTGCACTGCTGCAAAGCATATCCGAAACTTCAAAATTAGAAGGTGTTAACACAGGCTTTTAGATGGGGCAGAGAGGAGCTGCCTCACCGTGGCTACACAGCCCTCTGCTCATGGCACTTCCACAGCAGCATCAGTCTAAACACCCACCTGGATAAGGCCACTGTGTTCCTGCTGGACAAAGCCTGGTGACACATAAACAGCAGCAAACAGCCCCTTGCAGTGGAAAATATTGGACAGCCCTAAGCACAAGTGCACATTTACCCACATCCTACCATGCCATTAAAGCAGGTAATGTTACTGCGATTAAAACCCATGCATTTTCCAAGAAACCACAGTTAACTCAACTGTTTAGATTAGCATATCAGAATAATATCTATGTGGTCAGTACTGGTGAATAGCAATGTTTTTAAAGGTAAGTTCTTTCATGTAACATTCTATTTTGAAGGGCTTTGTACATTAAGGAATTTTCCTTCTGAATAATTCCATTTAATTTCTTAGTTTTCATTTAATTCAATGTGAAGTAATATGCACAAGCCAGAATCAGGTGCTTTTATTATCCTCTGGGTAAAGGATTACAGTAAAATAATCACAAAATCTCACTGAACACCATTTGGAATATTTTGGACCTTTTTGGAATCCACCTTCTTAGCTACATCCACCACCTTGCCACTTGGTGAGCTTCTGCTGTATTTACCATCAGCTAAAGGATATTTCTATAGGATATAGCAACATCAAGTGTGACCAGCCCTTTTGGAGTGGACACTGCTGGACAGTACCATGCTCTAGTCTCAGACTTCTCTTAGTTTAGGTTCTTTATGCCTTATTAAAGCCTAAACTGTCATAAGTTGAAAGGGCTCTTGGAAATTTTAGCTGCAAAGCCTCATACACTCACCTCTCTAATCTAATCTAATATGTCTGAGTATACTTTGGATTATAGAAAGAAATAATGTAATCTGTAAAACAAAATGAAACCCCATGGAAGACTGAGGATATGATGGCTCTGATTTTTGTGGTCATCCATTACTTGTTTTGCATCTGGGGGAAAAAAGCTTTACAGACCATTTCTTATTTATTGGTAACATATAAAAGAAAAATATTTGCAGGTAAGCCTAATCACAGAGGCTTTGGGTTTCTGCTTTATACAAAGGTAAAACCCCTTCAGCTGGTAGGGTACTGAAAAGGAGAGCAAATATCCATCATGTGTGGGAGGCCTTAAAAGCACCATGGATGATAAATGCCAGTCAAGCAGGTATTTTTTTTTTTAAATATAAATAATTATTCTGCCTAAAGCTTTCTATTGCCTCAGAAAGTTTACAAGGAAGAGATGGAAACTAAGATTTCTGCTTTTATGTCCCACTTTCTTACAGACTTTTTTTTCAGTTATAGATAAAACAATTCATTCTTTTAGGAATGCAATTTCTGCCTCTTTATGAACATGCAAAATGGGTTTATTATAATAAGACATTATTCTGTTTGTATCATCTATTGACATTTCTGAAGTCTTTTAAGAACCACGGATGAAAGATGCAAGTGCCAAGTACGTCATAAATTATTAAATATTTCTTCAAAATCTGCTTGCTCAGTCTGCATTTCATCTGCTGATGCCAGATTTCAGAATGAGCTATACAAAAGGCCTTTATGAAACCTTGTCCTCCTCAGCATCCTGCCTGTGCTGTGCAGGATCAGGCAGAATCAGAATGAATCAGAATATATGCAAGGAGAAAAGAAAAGAGAAAAGAGAAAAGA
>NC_031799.1:52783330-52807509 GCF_001522545.3 Parus major | reverse complement strand
AAAAGAAAAGAGAAAAGTTGACTATTTGCAATAACTCCATTTGAGTCTGTGTCTCTCCTTGCAAGACAGGGTTCCTGAAGGCAACAAGGTTAACACCAGCCGTGTGCAGCCCTGCCCTGCCACTCTGAACAGCGGTGCCTGGGTAATGCAAATTATGCTGCTGCTGCTGGGCATTTAAGATCTGTATAAACAAGCTGTCAGTCCAAGATCTAAAAGTTATTCAGTTATTCAAACTAATTCAATTTCATCACCCAGCTCTGACACCCCTGGCACTTGCTGCAGACCATTTTAATGGTTTTAATGGTTTAATGTAAGTGCAAACACCTGGGAGGCAGACGGCAGGGGGATTTTTCTGATACAACAGTCATCACCATGGTTGTTAACAGCAGTGGCATTTATGTGATCCTAATTATGCTGTAAGTATAGGAGGTAGAAGGAGGGTTCATAGTGCTCTTCCTGCACTGCTCACACACTGCAGGCTGCCAATGCAGGCCATTGTGACTTTTAGCAGACCCTATACAACCACTTGCTATATTTCTATTCACGTGTCTTTCTGAAAACCTTAAGAGTACGGAAAGGAGTCTTGCCTTGAGACCAAGTTGTGGTTTATGTGGTTTATTCTATGGTTCCCACCTTTAAGGGCCTTCCAACCCAGCCCATTCTTCCATTCAATGATTTTCAAACACCAGTAAATTCTAGCCACAGATGTTTTGGTTCCAAAACAATTTTGCATTAATTGAGCATGAAGATAAATTGCAAACTCTATCTTTGGTAGGTACTAAAGCATGCTTAATAATGAGGCTAGATCCAGCAGGGTTCTCACAGGACTGAGTCTTTGGCCACCCTTATTTAATATGATTTCAATCAATATTCCAAAAGATTATGTAAAATTTTCAACAAGATGCCTGAAGATGCTGGTCACCCAGCACTGAACAGTGAGCAGGACAGGCTTGTGGCTGCCAAATGTACTGAGCTGAATGCCACATTCCAGTGATTTTTTGGGTTTGCAGGGACCTACCACCCTAACCAGGTAATTCAGGTGGGATGCAGGGAAAGATTGGCTCCCACATGACAAATGGGCTCAGTCTGGACCTCACCTTGAAGGGACATAGTAAGAGCCGTGTCTCTACAGAAATGCACAGAGATGATGGTCATGGTCAGTGCATGCAGAAGAGGAAGCGGGGTGGGTTTTGACCTTGTTGAAGGAAGTAGTCCAGCTACCAGGGATGTCAAAGCAGTGTCCCAACACCTCTGTACCAAGCAAAGCCTGGGCTGCATGCTATTTGGCTGTTGGGATGTGGCCTTAGGGGTGTGAGGTGGCTCAGCCTCCCTAGCACCTTCTTTCGTCTGAAGCATGAGCAGGGAGGCCACCAGACAACTTAGTCGTCTGTGATTTAACAGAGGCCATGCTGAGATCACTTAATGATCAAGAATTAAAATGTGCAGGGCTCTGCTGAGGTGCTGTAGCTTATATCAAAGCTGCACCCATCAAGGTCAGAAATCCAAGGAGGTTGAAGGCAAAACAGAGATAAGTGATTTAGTTCAATGCTATTAGTGATTTAGTTTAATGCTATTCTGTTAGCAGCCAAGTCAAAAGCAGCACCTGCTTTCCCTACCCCCAGTCTTGCCCCCAGGCTGGGTCTTTGCAGTGGTGGCAGTGAACAGAAAACTAACTTTTAATGAAATTTATGCAACCAAGTTGTTTTTTTTTTAAGAATACAGTGGTAGTTTTCAGCAACTTGTAAAGCAATTCTTCATTTGCAAGTCACAGTTACCTTTGTCATTAAAAGGACAAAAAGGACATGTTGGAGCTTCTTCAATCACACAGATTAATTGTGTCAGCTCATGTAAAACAAGGCAGAGACTCAGCCTTCCTCTTTGGACAGGAGGACTCTTCAAAAATGAGAAAGCTGCAGGTCCAGTCCTCAGCTGTGGTAGCAGTGCCTGCCAAAAGGGCTGGGAGTGTACCAGGTCATTTCAGACCCAAAGGAATAATTTTATTCATGTTCCCTCTTCCCAAAACATGCAGCTGGGAAAAAAAAAAAAAAAAAGAAAAAAGGAAAAAATATCATCCTTTAAAAGGCATTTTTGACAGCACTGATTAACAGGTCAACCTTGAACTTGTTTCATCACAAGAAAACAAGGTATTAATGGCAAACTAATGCAAACACCAGTTTGCTCTGCTTTCATCGCACAGAAAAATTGTTTCCTCCACAGTAAGCCATGCCAAGAGGATCCCAGAGTGGGACAGATTTGCCCTTATGACACACCAAACATTTTGTGGGGTGAAAAGCAACGATATGTGTCAGAACAGTAGGCAAAAGTGCTCTTGACTTTATCTTGCAACATGCATGAGTACAAAGAGTGATAACGGTCAAAAGAATAAATACTGCGGATCTATCAACAAGAATTTTCCTTATGAAAAATTGCTTTCTTAGGGCATTTGTTGTGCATCTCAAAACAGTTATCAGAAAAGAGTAAACATTCCAACTTGTTCTCAAATCAAGAGTATTTTCACTTACCGTTAACATCTTGTAAATCTGAAAAAAAAAAAAAAGCTATGAACTTGACTGTGGGCCTTGTTCCTTTTACTTTTCAGAGGTAAAACCCAAAAATATCTAAAATATACTTTGATTACTTTTCCAGACTCACAGAAAACAGTACAATTGATGTAAATTTTGATATCATTTTCTCACATTAAAGGACTTTGTTTGCTTAGGTCTTTTTGAATGATTGTGTTCAGTGCTCGTTGTGGCTGGGGTAATTTTCTTCACAAGTGGCTGGTGCGGGCCCATGTTTTGGAGTTGTGCTGGACACAGGGTTGATAACACAGAGATGTTTTTGTTATTGCTGAGCCGGGCTTACAGAGCCAAGGCCTGTTTTGCTTTTGTACTCCCACCCTGGCGAGAATGTTGGGGGTGCTGGGAGGCTGGAAGGAGACACAGTTGGAGCAGGTGACCCAAAAAAGAGATATTCCAGACTATGTGACACCACACTCAGTACATAATGAAGGGGAGTAGAAGAAGGAAGGGGGAGAACATTTGAAGTGATGGCATTTGTCTTCCCATGTCACTGTTACTGTGATGGAGCACTGCTCTCCTGGAGATGGCTGAACACTACCCTGCCCTTTGGGAGGCAGTCAATTTATTTCTTTTTTTGCTATGGTTTTGTGAGCAGCTTTTGCTTTCCCCGTTAAACTGGTTTTATCCCAACCCACGAGTTTTCTAAGCTTTTAGCCTTCTGATTCTCTTCCTGATCCTGCTGGTGGGGGTGTGAATGAGCAGTTGTGTGGGGCTTGGCTGCTGGCTGGGGTTAAACCTCAACACATGTACTATGAAGACTATGCAACACCAAATAATTATCCTATTATTACTTAACATGTAAATTGCAGTAGGGCATGAAGGACCTTGTAACACAAACCTCAGCCCTTAAAAAATGCAAAGCATACAAATCATGGTGATTCCTAGCACATGAACTCTAGGGAATGCCACACTGAAGTGGAGGATGGGGCCCTAGCAGTCTCCTAGCTGGTTCCTTTATTTCTTTCCAGGCCTTTGCACATTGGGAGCAAATACCTGTAACCTGATTATTTCGGGGACAGATATGAGGGACATAAGGCTTTTTGCCTCAGTCAGCCTGCAGAGACAGCCTTGAATTTAACAGAGTGCTGTACACTTGTGCAAGGCAAATTAATCACATTAGGACTAATTTTCAAACAATAATCTCTCTTTATATCTTTATATAGTTGAGAAGAAAAATCAAAGGTTTGGGTTTTAGGCTGTTTTGGGGAAGGAACACACAAAAAACAAGTTGTGAACACATGTGGTTTTGAATGCTCTCTCAGTAAAGGAGGAGTATGGGTAAGGAGAGCTGGTAACAGCCAAGCTCCACTTACAATGGCAGCGGGTCACACTCACATGATACTTTATAGAGAGGGCAAAGTCTGGTGCTAGCTGTAAATGGGGAGAGCAGTGTGTGGGAAGCAATTCAATTGACAGGCAAGGACCTGCAAGGTCACGTAATAGGGTTCAAAGTCTGTTTAACCATGCACAGCCCAGCTGGGAAAGAGCCTAATAAAGCATGAGGTAGGTGAGGCACAGTTCTCTGCATCAAATCACTCTGCGTGAGCTAAATCACTGGAAAGACAAGGCCCTCCTCACAGCAGCCCTGTTGTTAATGGGCACATCCCTGGGCTGCCCCCACCACCCACCTCACATTCCCCCCATCCCCATCCCACAGGCTGTGGGAGGGAAAGAGCAGGCACAGGCAGCTGTGGCCAGACTGATAAGAAAATCTGGGGGTTTACGTGGTCCTTGTAACCAGACCTCTCGTCCCCAGAGGGTCTGAATGCATTTTGCTGTGTGTGTTTTGCCACCTGCCCAGACAGGCCTGGAGCCCGTGCTCTCCTTACAGGAAAGAAACACTTTGTATGGCTGCTCACCAAGAGCATTGCAGGGATGGCAGAAGTCAGGGGGCTGAAAAACAGCTGGACTCATGAGAAGGCTCATCATCTGTCTTTTGGGGTGGCTTAGTGTACCTAAGGAGAAAAAACTTTTAGTGTAAAGAGGAAAAACAAAGCAGAAGGTGGCCAGGAAGAGGATGCCTGAACACACAATGGTGGCAGTCCCCAAAGCCATGTGGCATCAACAGTGGCTCCCACAAAGTGCCAGAACACCATCCTCTCCTGTCCTTGGGAACAAGAACAGGGCACATAGAAAACTACTATGCCTTATTCCCACCCGACTAAATCTCCCCTACCCTGCTGGCTAGGAAGTTACAAAGCATTTTTCCTCCATTTGGAGGCATTATTTAAAGTGTAAAATACCTGAAGGACTCCAGGCTTGGGAGAACAGAAAGCATTTGTCTAAGCTTATTTCAGGGAAAATAATACCTTTCCTGCACAGTTAAATGTGAATGCAGAAGGTTTTAACCTATAAAAGCACATAAACAAACCACACAACAAGAGGGTAATTCAAAGACTTCTCATTTACTTAAAAGCAGAAAGATATGACAGAAAAAACCTAGGGGATGGAGAGCTTTAAAAAGGCACATTTTAAACAATGGTTAACCTAGTCCTGAAATAATTCAGCCCACATTCAGCTAAAAGTTCAAGAAAGAAAGTACTAATTCCTTTGAAGACTTCCATGAAACAACCCTACTTGTATTCACAAATATCTTGAATTAGCTCTTTGTTAAATTGAAATATTATGTATCAGAGGGGAATTATCCACCCTTTTGTTTTATAAAACAGTTTCTAAACAGCCAAATGCTGTTCCATTTAGCAGGCTTAATTTTATGATTCATCATATGATTTTGTCTTTTAAGATCAATTCAAATAAGCCTTAGGTAACCTAGATATTTTTTTAAAAATAGAATAGTCATTATTTGAATTTTAGGAATTACTTTCTTTGGTCTTTTGCAGTTCCAGATGTGGTTCAGGACTCACGTGCATGATTTATGTGCATGCACAGCTACTCCTAACACTGGCTTGAGTGTTCCCCTGTCTTTGCAACTTGAGCTGCTGCAGTCAGTCACCTGATAAGCTGTTAGAAACCAGAGCAAAGAGGCCAGGCTGAGCAATGTTCTCTTCCAGACCACTTCCAGCAATGAGACTGCACCTTGGAGGAAGGAGAGACTCAGCAGGAGAGGGTTTTCTGCCCTACACTGTACCTTTTTTATATCCTGCTCTGCACTGGAGTCTCTTCTGCTCCTTCTCCTGGGTGATTGTGTTGTGGGTTGATTGCTTGCAACCTGGCTGCAGCCCAGGACTCCAGGCAGTTTTGATTCTCTATAGTCAAAAGGAGAAACCCTAGTAACTGGTAAAATTCTTCTGGAGCACAAGTTTCTTTAGGAAGATTAAATACATTTACATGCCTGATTGACTCCCCATCTCTTTTCAAATCTGAACTGAAAACACATATTCTCACTCACTCAGATATTATTTACTGTCGTGCTTTACAACTGCATTGTTGGGCAGTACAGAAATTTGTAATTGTAGTTTACACAGAAGATTACACATAAAATAAATTAGAAATATATAAGTCACCCTAGGAGACTATATTAAAGATTATCACATAAAATACAATCCCAAACATACTGAACTGCCAGCTCTCCTGGGGTGTCCTCAGTCCTTGTCAGGAGCAACGTCTTGGGCTCTGGAGTATATGTGGGCTTGGTGAGCGTGTCACACCGGTGCAAAAGGCTGGGCCCTGGCTTGAGAGGTAGCACCAGACCTGTCTACAGGTAGAAGGACCATCTTCTGGTTTTCCACCAGGACCCTGTTGGGACCATACTCCCCATTCATCCTTATGCAGAACTGGCCTTAGCTAAGCATGAACAGTGTGCTATACAGTTGAAGAGCAGCTGAATTAGACCTTCAGCAAGAACAGAAGGGGAAATATTAATAGAAAAAAAAGGTGGGTTTTAATTAAAGATGAAGGTGGATCGGCTAAATATCCAGATACTCTGCTTCCCTTAGGGTTATACTTCATGAATATTCCAGTCTCATAGTAATTCAGGAGTTACTTTTATGAAACTTCCGTAAGCATTTTTTATATGCCAGAAACCATATCTTCACAATTCAGCTTACAGAAGTTCAGATATATCTAACCCTCTGACACCCAGCAACAGCTTTCAATAGCCTAACATTAGATAATTAAAGGGTTTCTCTCCTTGTGATACCCAGTCACTTCAAGACCCTTTTAACAGACTGACTCATAACAACAGCTTTTGAGTCAAGGGAGATGCTACCCTACACTATAGGGCCAGGGGGCAGAGCCGGGAAGAAACTGGAAGGCAGGGGGGTGGTGGAGGGGGAGCTGGAGCCAGGACACAGCCAAAACCTGCTGCCGTCTTTTCCAACTGATGACAAAATCTGCTGAGCTCGCAGAGGTTGGCAGGGCCCAGCAGGATGTGCTGCCCCAAGTGTGCATTAGCTAATTCAGACAGCATAATTTGGCACACCTCTGCTGCCTTCAGCAGTGCTCAGTCAGCCTACACCCACTGAGACTCTTGGACCTGAGTCTAGAAGGTATATATTTCACCTACCTTTGATAGTTCTGGTAACAAAATACTGTAAAGTGCATTGCTGGAACCAAATCTGCCCCCGCAGGACACTGGAAAACCTAAGATTTCATTCTGTCTTTCTGATAACTACTCTCACTCAAAAACACAGTAACATTACAGCAAAAGCTTTTTGCATACCTATGCATTTCTCTGAAGGACAGGAACATTTTGCAATTCATTTCTATTGGTGCTATTCATTATGCTGCTCAATTACATCAAGTGCCCTAATTACTTATTTACAAAGGGTTAGTAATGCTGTACTTTTTACCTGACCTATATACTAAGCCTGGAGGCAACACACACTTTTCTGCATTCATCTCTTGCTAGAAGCAGCTTTCAATAGCCCTTTGTTTCCCACAAAGCATCAGGTCGGCAGAGTTTTAGAGAAAAGCATGACTTTCAGCTGACAGTGAGCCCAGAGCCTGGGAGGCCTGGTGCTTTCCTGACTAATCTCTCTGTGGTCTGTACATTTCTGATGGTGAAGACAGGAAACCCTGGCCTGTGTCCCAGCAATGTCATGCACAGACTGGGGGATGTGACCTCCTCAAGGTATCCACAGAGGACTTTAGGCTGTGAAGGGTGCTGTGTGCCAGGGCCACCTCTGGCAGATGCCTGCCTGGTAACTCCAGTGCTGGGGCACTGGAGACCCCACCAGCCCTGTGAACTGGCAGCTGGCCCCACAGCCTCACCTGTCCTCCTCTGTGGTTCTCTGGTTCTCCCATTCCCTGTACGATTTACAGAATCACAGAATGGGTCAGGCTGGAAGGGACCACTGTGGGTCATCCGGTCCAACCTCCCTGCTCAAGCTGGGTCATCCCACAGCACATGGCACTGGATTGTGTCCAGATGGCTCCTGAATATCTCCAGTGAGGGAGACTCCACAGCCTTTCTGGGCAACCTGTTCCAGTGTGTGGTCACTTGCACATTAAATTCTTCCTCATATTCAGGTGGAGTTTCCTCTGCATCAGTTTCTGCCCCTTGCCTCTTATCCTGATGCTGGGCACCATCAAGCAGAGCCTGGTCCATCCTCATGGCAACCTCCCTGTAGATGTTTAGGGACACTGATAAGGTCTGCTCTCAGTTTTCACACCTTGAGCCTGAACAGGCTCAGCTCTCTCAGCCTTTCTTGGTGAGAGATATACTCTAGAACTTTGACCAACATAGAAGCTCTCTGCTGGACCTGCTCAAGGATCTCCACATCTCTCTTGGCACCAGTCAAACATTTCTTGCCTGTCCAAGAACATCAAGTGCAAACAGACTCTTTACTACAACTTGTTTTGGACTCAAGGTCATCCTATCTCCAGCTGGAATTTTCTTCTCTGGCTAAAGAAGAAGTTTGTCCAGATTTTTTCCATGTTTTCTAGTCTACTGCACTACTCCCACTGTCTTCTTGGCTTTAATCAAGTAAGATACCCTCTTTCTGAGATGCAGTGTCCAAAATTGGACCCAGTAGTTTCAGGAACTTTTTTTCTGTGTAAAGCAGAAAACGTGTATCGTGTCTCCTTGCCATCTTACAGCCCCGTCATGTACGCAGGTGGGCTGTCACTTAATACTGTGTCTAGGTACTGCTAGTACCTAGAAATGTCTATTTCTATTTAAATTTTCACCCACCTTAGATTCACCCCAATTGAGTTACATGCTATTTTTTTTCAGTCCATATCTCTACTGTCAACATTATGTGGAATGTTAATCCAGACTTTCAACTTCCTTGCAGCAGCACTGATAAGCATGATCTCTGCTCCAATATTCAGGTAACCAGTGAATTACTGAATAATCCCAGTGCTCAAAGCTGCTGAAGAGGTGGTTTGACAGACGTGAGGCTGCTGCTGCTGCTCTGTGTCCCCAGATCCACCCAGCAAAAAGGCTGAACTTCTATTCCTAACACACATAGAGTGCTTATCCAAATGGGAAGCATGCATATGGCCTGGTTGTGGTTCTCCTCTCCCTCCAGTAAGTGGCCTTAGGCCCTCTCTGCTGTAGCTGGTCCTGGATCCCCAACATCCCTGGCTGCCTTACAAGCCCCTGCCCTACTCCAGCTCCTATTCAGAGTTTTTCATGCACAAACACACAGAGACCTCAAGTCCCCAAGGAAAACTGCACAACATGAGTCCTTCACAGGTGCCAGGATCCTAGCTGGGCAGGTGACCTCTTGACCATGGGCTGACCCCCACAGCTGGCACTGAAAGCACACACATGCACACGCATGCAGAAGAGTCAATCACGGTGCAAAGTACACTTGCCATTCCTGTTCACATACATCTGTCCCCTTTTATCCCTTATCCCCTATTTTCCTGGACTTGCTCCTTCTCAATCATCCTTGAGCCCACTTCCTCTGTCTCTGATTCTTCCCCAGTCAAGCAAGATACTTCCTCAATAAAGCCTGCCCATCCTCACAGCCATCTATGAATATCCCAGAGTCGATGTTGTACAGTCTCTAGGTGCCATTTCCCAGCATTCCATCAGCTCTGGGCAGTGACTCCTAAATGCTGAGTGCTGCAGGGATCCTCTCCCGCTTACTCCACAGGGTCTTACCTTGTACCCTGGGTCCATCACTTATTTTTATGACTATCATTTCATACACTCCACTGCAGATCATGATTTTAGCATGCCAATGACAACTGCTAGGTGCACTGGCACTTAACATATGCACTGAGAGATTCTTCTGAAATGAAAATGGTACAGATCTATTCCTCAGATCAAACTATGAGCACTGCTCTGCCAAAGCCAGTGCAGTTTTGACCTTTAACTCATGATAAACAAAATCTACTGATCAGCTGCTCTTATTGTGACTGGAGCCTTGTGTGGGCCCACACACATCCCCTGGGACAGCCAAATTAGAGGGCAGACATTCCTGCAGCAAGGGTCTCCTGTGCAGGGGTTGGTGCAAGGCGCAGGCATAACACTCAGACACAAGCGGAGATTCCTGCCGGGCTTGGTTTTTCTGAGGCTGCCAAGCCAGGAAACTCACTGTTTCTGCCCTGGGGAGAGTTCCTGTGGTCAAGCAGTGCCATGACAGGGTATGGATGCTCTCACACTCACAGGGAGCTGCCAAAGCCTTCCTAGGTACCATACTTGAGGAGACTCGTTCCTCCCTCCTGAAAGCTGATAATGTGAAGGGGAGCAAGCAAACACCACAGAGAGGGGAGATGGACACTTGCTGCTGCATCACAGTATGGATTTGGCAGCATTTTCCTGGAAGAGAGCTTGCTGTCCAATTACTTTCACACCATCCTTAAATCAAACTGCACGAATAGACAAACATTTAATCACAGCCTTCAGAATAGATGGGATATTTTATCCTTTTGAAGACATAGGTAAAGACACAAAGGAAAATCATGCTTAAGATTCAGCTAGTAAAAATATGTAAGGTCTCG
Source organism: Parus major (assembly GCF_001522545.3). Lineage (NCBI taxonomy): Eukaryota > Metazoa > Chordata > Aves > Passeriformes > Paridae > Parus > Parus major. Next base: position 52,797,070 of record NC_031799.1, on the reverse strand, counting down.
ATGTTTCTCCCTCCCTTCTGGCCTTTCTCCAGAGCTGCCTGGAGAGCACCCAAGCTTGGTAAAATACAGAAACCCCCACAGTCAATCTCTTCCAAGCAAGTCTAACCTTGCCTTTGATACAGCTGTGCCTCTTTTCCTCCTCCCTGTGATGCGTTCCTGAGGTAGTCCTGCCATGCTCTAATCAAAACAAATATTTTTTCAGCAAAACAAGGTTTTGCAAGGCCAAGCACTGTCTTGTGGACTTGCTGGATTAATCAGCTACTCATTTAGTTAAAGAAGAGGGCACATCTTGACCCCCAAATTATTCATCTCTCCAAATGCAGTGCCCCTCCCCACTGGCACCTAAAATTTGAAACTACTCCGTATGTCCACTGACGCACTCAGACTTCAGTATCCATGTGGGATATGCACGTACAGCCCAGTGTTGGCTCGTAGCCAGCCACAGTGGCTGTCAGCCATTTGACTGTGTGGGCTTATGGTCCCACAGCAGCTTTCTCTGCAGCACAGCACTAACATGCACAAGGCTCAAAGGGCTGCAAATCCCCTTTCTTGCAGCTCCACTGCTTAAAACTTGGAGGACAGAGTCAAAATTGCTGGAGGGGAGGAACAAGAGGCAGCAAAAAGATCATCCTTCACACACACAGTGAGAAAGCTGGCTGCAGTTCTCACTTCTCTGTAAATATTGCTCTAAACAGAAAGTCAGTTTACTTCCACAAGATTAGTCTGTTTTGATGTTATTACTCAGCATGTGGCAGGTGAACTGAGAGTACAGGTCCTCCTGTGATGTGTTTGCAACATTCTCTAGAACAATAGCATGTGTCACTGGGAGGGTAGAAGTGAGAGTGTGGAAAAAAATGGCATGAAGTGCGACACCTAAAAATCACAAAAATATTAAGATATATTAGAAATTACAGTGCTAATTTTAACGAAAATTTCCTGAAACTGGCATTACTTCATTATGAGGTTTTGTGCTGCAAACATGATTTGATTGGCAAAAGAATTACTTAGAGATGTATTTACACCCTGTAAACAGAGTGAAGCAAATTAAGACCTATCCAAAGGGTAACACATTTAAATGAAAAAACACCTTCACTGAAGAATGTGCATCCATCCATGCATACCAAACTGAACATCACCAGCTAGAAAAATCCTTTAAACTGCATACATTTTACTTGCTGAAAATAAATCCATGCTAATGGGCACAATAGCATACACCTAATGTATCACATAACCAGCTTAGTATAAAAATAAGTATCTACAGAATTCTAATTCATACATGATGCTACAGAAAATGCTAATTTGAGAAATGTCTGATGCCAGATTACAACGTACTTGGAGGCTTTTTGCTTCAACATGCACTAGACACATGTGGAAAATTCAGAACAAACTGACAATATGTTTGATTTATTTTTCAGGAACCTCTAGAGTTCTGTCATCTTATTACAATTAATTCCAGATTCAGAAAGAGATTAATATGGTGCATGAGGAAAGAACTGGATTCCATGTCTGACTAACATGTGACATGAGAGGGACTATTTCATACATCTATTTGAGGTATTCCAGTTTCATTCCTCTGCTGTGACAAGGGAGCACAGAAAAGGTATCATGGGGTGGTGGGTTGTCTTGTTTTATGCCACCAGCAAAGTAAAAAAGAAATTATAAATATTTTTGCCTTCTCATCTTTAATAGTGACACCTTAAGGAAAAGAGGAGCAACTCCTCCAAAAGCTCTGTACACCTTTCCTCCTGTATTATTACATATAATATAAATAATATATTATATATACATTATGCATTATATATTTACATTATACATTATAAACAATATATGATACACAACATTATTAAGATATGATATGATATGATATTATATTATATATTATTACTGTGTTGGTAGGCTCACATATGCACACTTTCAGAGCTCACTCATGCTGCATGAAACACTCTTACATCCCTGAATAGTTTACATAGACACATTTGATTTTCTCTCTAATTTTTCAGTGCTGATGTTATCCCTTCCAGAAATCTCAGAGATGTTGGCAATGCATACTGGGAATTGAGGTGATGCAGAAGTATTTAAATAAAGGAACAGGCCCAAGGAAGTCACTCATACTTTCTTTATACAAATTACCTGCATCCTTTGTGGGTGGACAACACCCTGGATATGTATAATAAAGCAGTCAACAAATTTAGCTGGCTTGACTGGCACTGGGATGGCAAATCACTGCAGGTCTTGACAGTGTAAGACAGGTCTTTAAGAAATAGAAGAAATGGAAAGAAAACTACTTTCCAGCCTGTCCACCATAAGCAACCAACTTTCTTCAGGGAAGGCAGGTTGCTCAGCCTTTCCCATTTTCATTTTACATTGGAGAAACAGATTACAAGCACAAAAGCAAGAATTTCTGGTCGCTGGAGCGCTGGGAGGACAAGCTGGGCAACCAGAAAGTGCAGGGCATTGCTTCTGTCTCTCTTGAGCCTCCTATAATGTTACAGACTGTGCTTCACGTGCTGTGCCACTGCTGTGGGAAGTATTGCTATTGATCATCTCCAGCTCACATGCAAAAATCCATATTATTATTTTGTTGGGTGTCACCAGGGAGGGAAGTGGTACCAGGAGCAGATGGTAAGGGGGTAGCAGCTTTCTGAAAATCAAAGGTGACAGTTTTGCATGACTAAAATGCTTAGTGAGATTTCTAGCCTGCACATCTCCCACAAATGCGGACTATTCCAATTGCTGGACCAGATTTGTGGGCAAAGTGAACCCTGAGATCTGTGGGTGACAGCCTCTGGCTTGAATGAGGGAAACAAAGCAAGCCTGTAGCCTCCATCACCTCTCTGCACTGAAAAGATTCCAGGAAATTCCTCCTCTGGGGGGAATTGTGCACAATTACCTTGGAATCTCTGGGATTTGTTCCAGTGGAATTGATTCCCAATAGGCCCCACTGCTCATCAATGCTGGGTAGTGCAGGCAGAGGGAGTCCTGCCAATAATGCATGTGCAGGGATCTCTGCACACGTATTCATCCCTGTCCCTGCCCGTTCCTGCACACACCTTGCTAAGAATTGTGTACATTTGAAATCAGCTCTGCTGCAGGTTGAGCAGCACAAGGGCTTGAAAGAGTTCCTTTCCATTCAAGGGCAGTAACAAACTGATATGGCCAATTGGTCACCAACTGTGCCTGAAGGAGCCTCTCACTACTGAGCACCTCAACAAGGAAGCTCCAAAACTCCTCCTGACCACCCACATCCCTCTATCCAGATTTGGCCCTGCTGTGGAATGATTCCTGGCCCCAAGCCGTCCCCACCTCCTACGTGGACATCAGCACTTCCCACCAGCTAAGATGGTTGAGGGCCATTGTAACTTTCCTCCAGCCAACCAGCCCTGTCCCTGGCCCTGTCCTGCACACTGCATCACCTGCAACACTGCCCTGTGCCACTCCATCTTGGAAACACTGGACACAGGGAGGTCACTCCACCCCTGCCTCAGTTGTTGCACTCACAGAGAGCTAATGACCCTATGTTTTTTTTCCAGAAAACCGACTTTGGAAACATAATCCTGGAAAGCTGTCCTTCAGCAGCAGATATGTGCCTACTTTTGCTTTGCTGCCTGCCTACTTATATATATCCTCCCACTTCATAAAATATGGAACAGTGACTGCAACCACTGGTGTCTGTCAAGATTATGTGATTACACTAACTACCTAATAAATTTATTTCTTTACATAACAGCTAAGCAGATGCTTCACACCCCAGCAAGCATTCAGCACAGAAGAGGATCTTAACATCAACACAGATTAAAACCAGAGTACCATGGAAAAACATCTCACAATTTGTGCAAATCAGCCAGTTTTAATATAAATTATCTCTGGCCCATAAGATAGAGAGAATTCATGAAATTATTAGCAGAGACAAGAGAGAGAAGGCACAAAAAGAGAAAGAGGAACAAACACCAGTGCTGACTAAACTGGGCAGGAGAGCTGAGACAGAGCACAGATGTGTTTTCAAGGGCGCTGAGTATTCTCCAGAAGCAGTCCTTGCCTTTTCCCACAGTGAGCTGCTATCTGCAGGGAAAAACATAACACAACAAAGCAGGCATAAGTGTACAGCTCCCATTCAATGCCAAAGCTGGTTATCAGCAACAAGGCCCCATATCCCATGGAGTACTTGTAAATTTACTGTCGGCTTTTTGTGATGTGCAGATAGGTTCATTGTGTGGTTATCTCTGTGGTAAAGACTGCCAGGGATTTGGAGGGCTTTATGGTATTGACTAAATAAAATAACAATAAAGGGCCTGAGACTGAAAATATTAACCCTTTATGGACCAGGGGGACCACTTTGTCTTCCTGAGTGGTTCTAGTGCAGAACAAAATCAACATGATCCATTAAGATGAATTAATTTGCATAATGCAGACAGAGGTCTGAGCATGGGACATGGTGGAGACCTGGCTGCTTCCCAGGATAGTGAGATGTGTTAGCACATGCCACTGGGGGTGGCTGTGCAATGAATAGGATCAGCACCATAGTGACCCAAATCTGCTGCAAATGTGGTCTCCCCACTGTCCAAGCATGAAATTCCTTAGTCTGAAAGCACCAGAGGTAATAAATGAGAGACAGAGGTATTAAATGCTGCAAACTCACTCTAAAGACCCAATGGTTCATAGGAGACCTACCACTTTCTCTGTTCCTCCCCTCATTTGGCAGCACTGAGGCAGACAGCAGTGGGGTGAAGTTCCAAACCACCTACATCACGCCAGGACTGGGCAGTCCCTGAGCCCCTGAGCCAACCTGCCTTCTCCAGGATGCTCAGCCACCCTGGTACGTACACCTCACAGCTTGGGGAGAGCTAGGGAATTCTGGAAGAGATGACATGCAGACAGGGACACCCCAGCATTATCTTCACAATGGAAAATGGACTTTGCTTAGCTTCAGAAGGTGTATTTGCATAACATTTATCAGGACAGAGGAGAAAATATACATTGTCCTGGCAAGAAAACCCCAGGCTATCAACAGCCTCTGGAAAATTAAAACATCCACCATTTTTCCCCTCACAGAGTGGTAATTTTAATTAAATAGATAGATCACATCCTAATAAAAAGATTTATGTTAAAATACAACGGAGAATATCACACAACCTGGACATCTGCAAATGGTATGATCCCACAGGCCTCCTGAGGAGGATATGCACCAAAGTTGAGGGAGGGCTGTAAAAACAGGCTCTCTGTAGAAATATTCCTTTATCTACATATTCTTTCCTAGGAAAAGAAGTACAATTCAAATGGGGAAAGCTTGAAGAAATCTACCTCAGTTATTAAGGAAGTTATCTTTAATGTCTAGATTTGCATTTCATTTCAGCATACTCATAGTACCAGCAGAAGTTCTTTGATAATGCAATTTTGTGCTACAGGAATGACAGCTCTCTCTAAAAACACCTCCCTGAGAAGCATCTGGACACTGGGGGAAAAAAAAAAGGTATTACAAAAAAGGTAGAGAAAAAAGTGATTCTCCTATTGATCTGAAGTTAATGATCTGCCACAGGGGGTTACAACTTTTCAGGTGCCTACAGTCACATACGGCAGCTCTACCTTTGTAAGTCTGGATACTTAATCAGTTGGGAAAATGTTATCTGCCAGCCACAGAAAATGAATGTAAAATTTCTAGAGAGAAGCCCATGTATAAAATCTAGCTGCTAAACAAAACAAAAATGCCTAGGAGAAGAAGCTGAATATTTGGGTGAACTGGAAGAATGATATCTCAGAATGACAAAGCTCTGTACAGGGAATGTGGGGTGAGGGCTGTGCTTTAACATGTGGGAGCAGAATTGTTTGGGCAATGGGGAAGGGGCATCCACAGCTCAGTAACAGGATATGGGGGGCACCTACAGTGACTCTGACCATGCCAAGCCATCCAGTCTTCAAAGGGGGAATGAACACTTCCAGATCTCACCAGGAAAAAATGATGCAGATATCTCTTTGGGAACTGTCTCCTTGAAAGCAAAAAACTATCAGTCCTGTCAGTCCAGTGGAAGGTTTACAACTCACTTACAAACCTTTTCTGCTCTGTGGAAGGAAAACAGCACATAAAAGCAGACTTTGTAAAACAATTCTTATCAGTGGTGCAGAAAGTGATAAATACAGGCAAATGGAATCTAACCACCCATGACTGGGGCAAGAAAGACATTTTCCTATTCTTTTTTTCAAATTTTCCAAGAAGGGATATTTGCCAGCAGGCCCCAGCTCCCTGCAAGGCAGCCTGCAGGAAAATGGAGCAGCCACATCTCCCCCAGCAGTGCCAGAATCAGCACAGGTCCCCTGGGATCACTCTCCAGCCTGTTCGCAGTTTGATCCCACTTAACTCAAGCAAAAATCAGAATATTTTGTTGCTAAACAGAAGACTGAAGGCTGTTATGCAAATCATTCTTATCCTAATGCACAGGGAAATGACTGAATTAGAGCAATAGGATTAGATGTTAAATTGTCAATATGATAGCTCAACTTAATATATATAATTACTTATGATAGCAAAAATTAAAAAAAAAGGTGGCAGTGGAGCTTTTGGTCTACCAGTCAAACATTTCAAGGGCTGACATCTACTCTTTCTTTGGAAAATTCCCCTAGAGGAGGATAATGGACTAATTAAGGCAATTAAGGGTGAAGGCATCAGGAGCTTCTCTACAAATCACAGGAAAAAAGTCACCAAGGCACCGAGCCCTCTGCTTCCCTGAATCCACGTTGCCTGCAGGGTGAGGGGGGCCACACTAAGGCCTTCTATTCCTGCTGGGTCTCATCTTCCCCCAGCTGGGTGGATGGAGCTGTCACCTCCTGTCTTGCAAGGAGATGGCCAGCCCCAGGCTCCATGCCATGCCAGAGGGGAGCCAGTGAGGGGCTTCCCCCTGCACTGTCACACAGGGGGCATCTGTGGCACTTGGGTCTGGAAGACCAGTGAGGAGCCCTCTCACTCTTGTGGCCAGACAGAGGAGACAGCAACATTTTTCTGTGGTGTTACAATCTCAGAACCATAAAACCTGTGCTTCTGCCCTCATGTAGTCCTTTTTTTCCCCCTCTCTGCTCTCCCTGGCTGCAGAGCAAGCCCAGCCTGCCTGTTTCACCTTCAAGCAAAGAAAGATCAGTGGAAGTGCCTGATTGTTAAAGTACAGTACAAGTAGCACTAAGCTCTGATGTAGCAATTTCTGTCTGACACAATTTAGCTTTTGATCCCTGGATGCAGTTAATTGCTAGCTATGCAGACATTTGTGGAGGAAACAACAATCACAAACAATTTAAGAAGCGAGACGCTTGATGCTCAATCTTGCACCTGTCCTAAGAACTGAAATGGGCTTTTCTTAGTCTGGATCATGCTGCACAGAGCTGCAGACCAGCCAAAGGCAGAACATTTCAAATGTCAGATAGATGCAAACCCACTGCTCTCCCGCATGATAAAAAGAGAAAGTCACCACGATAAAAACAATAAGGTGTTCCATCCAATATATTCATATTAACAGCGTTCTTTGTGTCTTGAAAATAAAGCTATAAATCATATACAGAATAATTGGGAAAAACTGCTACATTCATTGCTCATTTTGGTCTTTATTTTTTCTTCTGGTGGGCAGTTCTAGGACAGCAGAGAGCCAAGTCCTACTTCTCCAGGGGGAAAAAAACCAAAACAATGCTATTTTCAGACAGGGAAGGGATCAAGGTAAGACAGGACAACTTTGAGTATACCTAATCAAGGTTCAAATACAAGCACATAAAACAAGTCAGGGCTAAAACCCCCCTCTGACTAGCAGCTGGCTAGGTGTGTCTCAACTCTAACTGCCCAGCTGTAAACTGCGAATCCTGCTACCCATCACCAACTTGCTTTTATTCTCCTGGGTGTAGTAACTCATCTCTAACCCTTGAAAGCATGGTAACTTGGGATTGCCTTGAGAAATGCCAAACCAAAATCCCATTCAGCCCAAAAAACCAGAGCCATCCAAGGTTTCAGCGAGGGTTTCAGAAGGGGCTATGTGAAACAGGGCAAGTGTCTCTGCCCTGCTTGTGTGCTGCTGCTAGTCTGGGACATGGCTGTGCCAGAAGGTGTAGCCATGCTGTCCAGTTTATCTTGCTCCCCACAGCCTTCTTACTTCAGATTACTCACCCCTCACACCCCACTGGTACTCTGGCATCCCCAGTACAGGGAAGGAGAAGTGCAATTCTGCACCACAGGAAAAGGCGTTTCTCTGCCCCCACTCCAAATGCAACAGCCAGTTTGCCCACTGAGCACTGCTTGGATGCTTTTAGCAAACATTCCACAATGCCTCAAGCTGTCTTTCACTTTTTCCTGAGCTAAAAGATCATGATTTTATATAAGTAATCACCCTGAAATCCTAACACAGAATTTTGTTTTAATGCAGTGAACTATTTCAGCAGTTTTCCAGAGTCAAGACTAGTTTTGGTTATCCTGTATAATATTTCATCAGTTGTAAACCTTGTCACTATTTTCTTGTACCACCTTCTTCAGGCCTCTTAGGAAGATGTTGAACACCAGACCCAGGTCTTGTGTCTGTATGACCTCCTCCTGATGTAGCAGGTGCCTGTTTCATCCAACCCTCCCTTTTCTGTGGTTTAGCCCATAAGTAACTTCTCCTGTTCCACAGTAAGTGTCATTTGTTATGAGCCGTTCTTGCTTCCCTAAGGCTCTGCTGAAAGCTACATAGCCTGAACAAGCACAATATGTACACTCACGGTATCCTTCCAAGAGTTCTTGTGGCTTTCAAGCCTGACCTTCCTCTCCACACCCATGTTTCTTCCCAAACCTTCAATTAGATCTGACCACTGCAAATGACATCTTTGACTGACCATTACTTCCCAGGATCACTTCTGAAACACTCCTGTTCAAAACCTGGCATCATGTTCCCACTTGCATCCCTCTAAACACAGAGCTGATAGTAGTGCCAGATTACACATAGTTAGCAATTCAGAAAATTCTTATTTGTGGTGTGTATTTTTTCAGGACTCCTGTGTAAACACCATCTGGTGCTGAGAATTTGTTAATGTTTAGTTTATCAATTTGTCCTAACAAGCCTTTTCCCAACACCTCCATTTGAGGTGGTTCCTCAGACTCCCTCCCCATTCACGGTGTCTCCATCACAGCGAATGCCAATGCATGCAAGGAATTTGTTCAGCTTTTTGACAATACCATTGCTGTCTGTCAGTGGATCATTTCACACAGAGGTCATTCATTGGCCCCAGTAGCTCCTCATCATCTCTAAGAACCACGGACAGGTGCTGCACAGACAAACTGATCACATTAATATTTATACATCAGATAAACTTTAAATGCATCCATACTTCAAATATACGCTGCTAAGTTTACTATGAAAATTTCAGACAGAAAACACCAAATGTGATCTTGGTACACATCCAAATATAAATGTGAATTCTTTTGAGTATTTCCCAAACAGGAGCAATTTTTATCTTAGGGATCTACCAAAACGCTGCTGCACAAGCACAATGTGTAGCCTCCAGTCATGTCAAACATTTGTTATCAACAGAGATGAATGAAGCCTGGAATAACACCTTTCTTTGTGTTAAATGTTCCATTGAATCCCTGAAAGTACTTGACTGGAGAGAGAGAAACCAAATACAAGATGACCCTTGCCTGGCCAGCACAGTGCTTTTGAAGCCCTTGTTCATGTGGAGAGCTGTTAAGAAGATTCATGTGAAGTTGCTCATGAAAATTCATAACTAGTGTTTCAGTAGTGGAAGGTAAAATATTTATTAAAAGGAGTGGATTGAAGACAAAAGCCCTGCAATCAGTTTACCATACATAAAATAAGCAATAAAGGTGACTGTTTAACATTTACTTACAATCCCCACTGAAGCCCTTAGAAAAAGTGAAGTTGGCAATAAGGGGTAGCAGCTTCTACAGTGCTGAGAGACAAGACAGCACATTCAGTGCAAATGAAAGGGAGATGAGGAGAATGATTTATAAGGGCAATGATTAATCTTTTACTTTATATGGGAACAGAGTTGGGCATTTGATTAAATATTCAAGGTAGAAGTACAACATCTAATAACACAAAATCATGTTTTGCAACTGCTTCCAAGCTCCCATTATTTCTTCTGTAAAAGTGGTTTTAATTTTAGATTATTGAGGCATTGATTTTGGGTTTGGTTTTTCTTTGTTGCCTTTTTTTATTTTTCCTGAATTAAAGATGACATAAATACATTTAAGTGTAGAAGTGTGAAAAGTACAGAAAGAGTTTTATTTGGTAACTAGTATTGTTTTTTTTCATCTTCTGCTCTTCACCTGATCCAGGAGGTAAGGAAAGCAATCAAAACAATGAGGAACATACTCTTGGTCCCACAGAAAATTTGCTTTTTGTAGCAGACAAATTAATTGGAATGCTGTTCAGATCTGAAATATATCACTGTGTACTCATCAGCACTGGGCATGGCGAGACATAAAGAACATTACTCACATAGACACACTAAGGATAATAAACCAGCAACACATGTCTGGGAACAAAAAGCAACACTTTCAAGCTCATCTGTCAGACTTCTCATGTACTTGAGGTGAGGAGATGGGGGGAGGTAACCAGGGGAACCTGAAATAGCATAGTGTCGTGTGGGAAGGTAATATCATCACAGCGCTCCGAGCAGCAGAGACAGATATTTAAAATTCTTTTTCATTAAAGAACATTTTTAGATGCTTGGCTATTGCCCTTCTTCTTTCTGTTTTCTGGGTATCATTTTAATGAATATGTATATTCCTGAATATTTTATTTATATATGTTCCCTCCTTCTTCATCATAATTCTACCTTGTTACTAAGTGACAAGGCTGTGCTGTTGCTATGCTCTTTTCCTCAATAATCCTGCTCATTTGATGCTGCCATTCTTCTCCCTGTACAAACAGGCCTCAGCCAACAATGGGGAGAAACAGCTGGCTTTGTTTCAAGGTCCCAGATTTCACTGCTGTTGGTAATGGCACAAGCTATGCTGAGTTCTCAGATGAGCGGCCGTCTGAGACTTTCTTACTCTTGCTACACCACAAGCTGCAGCCTCCTGGACTTCCAGTCTGCCAAGGGCAAGCAAACCAAACCAAAGAGCTGAGTGATCTGCTACACTGCTAGGAGACTGCTCGCAAGTAAATCCATCTGCAGGCACTCAGCCCTTTGAGTCGTGAGACCCTGTTTGAATTCAGACATCCCACCAGAGCCCACCTGAAGTCTCACTCTTAAATTCACACAGAGAATTTAAACAAACAAAGAGGTTACTCACTCACAAACAACCCAGTTACAGATATCTATTGTGCTGGGAAAACAGGTGCATATTCATAGGGGCGTTTGCCCCAGGTGCAGTTGCAGCAGGAGTTGTAATTCCTGCTGGGCAGCACTCCATGCTGATCCCACCTCACTGCCCAGCCCAGAGCACGCTCAGGGAAAGATAATGTTTGTGATACGGACCTCTGGAGGGGCACAGCCGCCCCTTTGGTGGCCCAGGGGTGCTGGGCTGACATGCCATGGCCAATGCAGAGGGCACCAGTTCAGCTGCAGCCCCAGCCTGGCCCAGCACGCCGGGCGCTGGGAGCTGGCCTCGCCAGGCTCAGGGTCCCTCCAGCCCCTGTCCCCCACAGGTGCTGACAGGACCAGCCCTGTGCCCAAGGGAGGGTGGGGGCTGCAGGGGCTGCTCCTGGTGCATTCAGCATGGGGGGTGGCAGCAGGGCACAGGGGAGCTGCTCTGTGTGACACAGCCCTGACAGAGACCCAGCCAGCCCGCTGGGGCTCTCTGCAAGCCAAGGCAAACTTCAGAAAATGTGCATTTTAAGGCCAGAGAGACCATCATTAAATATAGCGTGATCTTCCAAATACACTGGGAATACTGCTTCACCCACCAATTCCTGCTCCAAATCTGTTTGGATGTTTTCAAATTATGTTGACCTTGATACTATATTGCAATCTGGCTACAACATCAAAATATAGCTCTGCATTTATAAAAGCTTACACTGTAGTATCAATCAGTTTATTTTTTACTAAATACATTCACACTTCTTTCTCACACATCTCAAATTTTAGTTAACAACAACCAATGGTTTAGTTTAATATATAAAAAAATATCCTGTGTTATGCAACCACAACTAGGGAAAATAAAAAAAAATACAAACAGAAAACAGGCCCATTTGTTTTCTCTCCTGCTGTGATTTGAAAAGCAGATGATCTGTGTTTTTTACAATTGCTTTAAGACCATAGCTTTGTAAGCCAGGCTGCTGATCTGAGCCAATTTTTCCAGTTGATTTGCAGACCCTTTAAAATGGGTGTTTCTAATCCTGTTGTAAACACAGACATGACAGATACCATCCTGGCAGATACCTCTCGAGCAACAACGTCCATCACAGCTGCGAGAGACGTGCTGGGGGAAGGCTGGTCTCCCTCATCCCACTGCATAATTCCAGGTTTTCACACAGTAAACTTTTGTATCTGAGCCTAACAGCCTGTTCACTGAAAGACCAGACCTCATTTTCCCAAGCTCTCTTGCATTCCAGTTATTTTTCCACCCCTGATAAAGGCTGGTTTGCTGCTAGTTACCCTTCCCTCCCCTGTCCCACTCCCCAGTTCCCTCACCAAGAACCACTGCATCAGAGCTTTCAGGCCCTAATTGCTCTATTTTAGCATGGTTAGCAATTAATTTAAGTCGCAAAAATAGGGAGCCAAAATTCACTGATGCAGACATAGAGATTTCCAGTGTGGAAACAAACTCGCCTTGTTCCCCTTGAAGTCTGATTCTTGGCATGTTTAATTTTAAGCAAATGTATCTCTTGCTGAGTGGATAGTCGGCTTGAAATCTGAACACTCAAGATGTCAAGATGCTCAGTGGCAATAAGTGGCACATTTTCCTCAGCTTCCTTCAAAAACTAATTGTTTTTGGTCTGAGAACTCTGAACTTAATTTTGCTGCTTGTCCAATGAGATGTCACTCATGCAAAGGTTTGTTTCTGCTTGAAAACCACATTGAATATGGGTATTTAAAAATGAAGCAGCAGCAGAGCATGGTCAATATAGTACTGGAAATTGCCTTTCACTTTTTTAATCAAGCTGAAGAATGCTTCAAGTTTTGTAAGTTTTCCTCTCAAACACACTCGACACTCTATTTCTTCAGGAAGTCATCCCATACTGAGTTCAGCTAGCATTTTTTTAAGAAGAGTACCAACTATTGTCCAGGATAAGGCAACAAATTTACAGCAATTTTTAGCAAAGGAGAAAAAGTCTAATTAGCTATTTCTCAGCTTCAGTCTTGACAATATGTACATGACCTGTTTACCTCATATTTGCCAGGCTTTCTCACCAGGCTCATTATCAAGCTATAATAGCATCTGGCAATCCCAGGCACACCTACAGGTTGGGTGGAGAAGTAATTGACAGCAGCCCCACAGACAAGGGCTTGGGGTTGCTGGAGGATGAGGGCCTGGGGGAGAGCCCAGAAAGCCCAAAAAACCAAATGTGTCCTGGGCAGCCCCCAAGAGCAGCGTGGGCAGCAGGCGAGGGAGGAGATTCTGCCGCTCTGCTCTGCTCTGCTCTGCTCTGCTCTGCTCTGCTCTGCTCTGCTCTGCTCTGCTCTGCTCTGGTGGGACCCCTCTGCAGTGCTGTGTCCTGCTCTGGGGTCCCCAACACCAGAGTGACATGGAAGTGTTGGAGCAAGTCCAGAGGAGAGACATGAAGTGGAGAAAGGGACTGCAGCACATCCCCTACAAAGGCAGGCTGAGACAGT
>NC_031799.1:52766226-52782430 GCF_001522545.3 Parus major | reverse complement strand
CCAGCAAAATTACAATTAAGTTTTGACAGAAGCATTTGATAGAATAGTTAATAAAAAAAATACTTACTAAACCTTAACATTTTTAATAATGAAAAAATTACAATTAAGAATGACCTAATGTGAATATTTAATTAGGCCTAATAAAATGTAAAATCAAGACTAATTCCAATAACTAATTCTAAGGACTGACTTATTTTTTGATCACTTTGCTTGGTTATCAGGGGGGAAAAAACTTCACAACCATTTTACAATTCATTGCTGAAAATCAATTGGAGCTAACTGCCTCTTTTCAGGAAAGCCATGGTGCCAGATTAGCACACAAAACATATTTTTAAGGAATTTTAATTTTTTCTCCTGAGGAATAGTAAAATAACCTGGATGAATATAATTACTATCCAAGAGGCAGCACTTTGAGCTATACATATAGGGTAACAGAACACCTTTTATTTTTTTTTCCTAGCTGTCATTGCCAACAGCCCTACCCAATTCCAGCTTTGAAGTCTAATTTGGAAATTTTTCCCAGGGCACCAGTCTATGATTTCTTTTTTTCCTGGAGCATCCCATGGCTCTATGGAAAAAATGATACACTTGTGCTCCCCAGTGATCACCACTATTGCAGAATGGATGTGAGCAGGGGAAATGACACCTGAGTTGTGAGTGGGAGAGGGGAGGGAGCCCACATTGCTGAGGTCCAGGCGATGCCTTGAGAAGCTGGAACAGAGGCTAGGCAGAGTTAAGAGGAATAAAGTGAATATTTATTGAGAGGCCTTCAAAGGCCACACCCTGGCAGTTACCAGTGCCACAGTCATGGCTCCGCCCAGACGGCTCCAAGATGGAGGCCAAAGAGATCTTGATCACAAGATCTCACTTTTTTTTTTTGTTTTGGTCCATTTGCATACAGAAGTCAACTGTCCAATTAATAGCCACAAATCATGAAGTTTCATCCTCCTTGCTTGCTTGCCTGCCCTCCTCTTTTTACATGGTTTATGTTTTGGGCCTGAAGTTTGAAGAGATTGTCCTTGAGTCCCCAGCTGGAATAGGATTGTTTTGTCTTCACCACTCCGTGAAAAGATCCTAGTAACCCTTAATATAAAGCTGCATGCCAAAGCAGACCAGAAAAACTTGAGGCATCACAGGCTGGGGTCTGGTCCCTGAGGACTGAATTGGGTGATGGTGGGTCAGAGGACAAAGTGTGAACCCAGCACTGGTGTCACATCTCCACCTCTTGTTTGTTGATCACGTGTGTTCTCGAGGCTGGGTAACCACTGAAAAACAGAGGTTGCAGTTAAATGTGTTGCAGTCTTTTGTTTCAGCTTCTGATTCAGGCTAATTACCACTTCTCTTACCCAAGACTGGCCCCTTCCACTCTTTCTTGCTGCCCCAAATTCATAAAGACTATCTTGGAGTTTCCTTCTTTGAATGCTGAGGAGTTCCATCACGCAAGCTAATTCATATTTGAGATTCCAAGGAAGATGGAGTGTCTTCTTACAGATCAGGGACATGCAGGGATGGGTCCAGATGGGGAAGATGTTGCACCATTCTGGTGCTATCTCATTTACAGCTTTCAGGGAATGCTCCTACCAGAGACAGCGTCTGGCCAGCCAAGTCTGGGGACTGAGCTCCAGTTTGGGAGAGTAAGCAAGCAGTAAAGATTCCTTACCTAATAACCACCAGAGCCCAGCAGTCAGGTCCTTGGCAGTTGCCTCCCTGTGTCTGGACAGCTGTTACTCCTTGGGCAGAAAATTGTCGTGTGTTCCCATGAGTGAGAAATTATGGTGAAATTCCACGTTGAAAACTGACTGCAAATGCAGCACCTTCTCACATAACCAACCTGCTTACACTGTGAATTGTCACTTTTGCTGATTTCAGGTGACTGAAATAGATTTTTACTACCTTCTGCTTTCTAGTTGCATAAAACTGACAACATTGGGAGCAAGACAAAGAGAAAATAGTTTTCTCTATTTCATCAGCTTTCACTTTTCGTTTACCAGGGACAGTGCAGAATGATGCCAGAAGACATGGCTTCAAATACAGATCCCAACCAGGTATGAAAAACAATCAATACAGACCCCCACACCACACTTTCTCCTGGGTTATTTTTCAAAGCAGAGCCACTCTAATGCTTTATAAAATTACTTCCTCAAGACTGCATTTTTGAAGCAGCACAGCTATTTTTAGCAACCAAAAGAGACTCTGGAATGACCAATCTACAAAAAAAAACCTGTGAGGTACATCAATACCAGCTCACCTGACATCCTCAACTTTGCACCTACACTACTAAGGGGTCTTTTAGTTTATCTGATCTGACAGAGAATATCCCAAACAATGAATTTCTAGTGGAGTGGTTCCTCCAACACCATTCAGCAGTCTTGGCACTGAGCTAACATAGAAGGGGAGAGTAACTTAACGAATACAAAACATCACAGCAGATAGGTTTTCCTAAGTGCCTTCAGTAAGAGATGAAGGAATGAAGTCCAGGGGAAGGAAGGTCTGGCAATGTCTTTGTCATCACAAAGCCATGTCAAGGCACTGACTTGGCCCATGTAGATGCTCCAGGCTCTGTGTATATGCCCTGGCAGCAGAAATGGTATTGGTTCTGTTTGCTTCTTTTTAGCGCAGGGTATTTGTATGGCATTGACAGGTCTTCAGGTATAACAAGGGAAAGAGCAGACAACAGATGATACATTTTGTGCTGTGCAAGGAAACATGGTGAACAAAGACCAGTGAGCATTTAAATCCCCACCTGGTCAATTATGAAATTACATATTTATGTATCATTGTTGCCCAGAGGAGGGAAATGTTCAGATCTCTGGCAGTTTTGCTGCAGCACCAGCTGCAAGACATGCCAGTAGCTCTAATTGCTGTAAACTTTGTTGTGGTGATGAAATCAATGCTTTATCTTCACTCTCAGTAACAGCCAGGGATACTGATTTGAAGCCAGAGCCTTTCTTCATGGAGACATATGCCACTGCAGTAACTGGCTTAATCAGCCCTCTGATATACGTGGTCACAGATCATGTCTCCTTCAATTCTTTACACACCCAGTACTCAAAATGCAGATGCCCATCATTTGAAGGCCTAAAACCATTTTTTTGCCAGATTCCTCACCTGGGGGAAATTATTTCTAAATCCCAAAGCTAGCAACCAGGACAGCTGCTGCTGGTACCAGTGCTGAACATGTCAGCATTTTAAGCCATAGCCACTGCTCTTAGCCTTGTGCCAAACTCTGCAGCAGCTGTGCCTGAGGGGAGTGAGGCCAGTCCATCCATACCCTCCCCAGCATACTTGGACAGGTGGTGAAAGAGAAATAAATAATTTCCTGTCACTTCTTGTCTTCCCCTCAAAATGGGGTGAGGCCCCCTCAGGGCAGCTGGAGGAGCTGCTGTCTGCTTGGGGGCTTCAAGGGAAGCTTCAAGAAGTTCATGAGCAGGGAGAGGGATATTGCCTCCCATTTTGGGCTAGGAAGAAACACGAGTTTCCAAAGCTGACAGATGTTCACTGTGGTGTTAGGTGGAACAGATTGCACCTCCACACTGCAGCCACATGAGCATATCCCAGATCAAAGCACCCTGGATGTTACCTCCCACTTCCCAATCATAACCAGTAACTAGCTAAGTTTCTGCAGAAGCAAACCCCTGGTTTGGATATTTTAGGATGGACTGCAAAGTCACAAACAGACAAGCTGACACCTATCTTTCAGGATTTGAATAAGCACTGTCTCCATACCATTTCTTCTGCTCAACACCTTGTGGGTTGAATTTTTATTGGGAAGATTGACTCTTTTACCAAGAACCAAATACTCTGTGATGTTTGTGAACTAATTTGGGGTTTTTTTGGGATAACAAAAGCTATATTCCACAGATGGCTTTTAGTCTGCTTTCCTTTCATCCATGTACAGTGGGGATAGTAAGGTGCAGATCTCAAGATCTCAAAGAAAAGGGTAATAAGTGCTAAAGCAACAGTGGAGAAATAACATGTGGTGATGTCACAAATGAATTTTTCAGGGTCACTCAAGGAATCATCATCAAAGATATCAGTAAAAATGGGTTTAATATGTCTTTATAAAAATGGGCATTAGCAAAGTTCAGTGACAAGGTTTAGTCTATTACCTATCACATGGATGAAACATACAAAGGCAAATCAAGTTAAAATCCATTTAGAGTGACAGAGACCAAAGATACAACAGGATATGGGAGGCTCTCCCCTTGAGTCATGAGGCTCAGAGTGAGCCCTCTTGCTTTCTAAACTCGTGATGAAGCCTAGCTGCACCTAGGACCAATCTTAGTCTCAGACTTGGACAATTGTTTGTATCAAAGAAATCAATTTGTTTGTAGAGGAATAAATTACATTATTTCATTAGTATTAATTTAGCATGCTAATCAGCCACTTACCAAGGATCTGTTGCAAAGAAGGAATCTCTCTGCCTTGGGTAAGGAAGGATATCTTGATCTCAGGTAAAGAATCTCAAACTTCTAGAGACTTCCCAGCTCCGGTGGAGATCCCACTTATGCAGCCACACTGCCGAGAGGGAGAGCTCAATTAGGCTGTCATATTTATGGGACAAAGCTGTTGGCTCACAGTTCAAGTGCACAGAGACAGAAAAGTAAGCATGAGATTCCTTTTACCAACACTTACGAGTCTTGGAAAAACCACCCGCTCTCCTTGCATTAACTGCATGCTTGGTGTTCCAAGTCCATGTGCATCAATGCTCTCTGGGTCACTCAAGCCCCTTTGTGGCTTCCCTGGGGAGATTTTGTCTTGCCTATGGCCCAGGTGTTTATCCTTCTTTGGAGTTTGTACCAGACTGCTGCTAGTTTGGTTGAGGAGGTTGAGTGCATTCATCACAGGTGAATGCTCTGAGTCTGTCAATTTGTCAAATCTGTCTAGTTTGTCAATTTGTGCAAATCAACGTCAGTGAAACTGAGTAAGCTCCCTCCACTGGGGAGCTGACCCTTTACTGCAGACATTTCCTGATTCTCAGCTGCCAGGAGGATGAAACAGCAGGCTGGTTCTAAACCCATCTGAGTGACTGCACCCAAATATTTCCAAATATTTTTAATATTTTAAGATATTAAGAATATTTGGAAATATTCTTAATATTTCTTGTTCCTTTCGTGTTTGTCAGGGTTACATATCCTTAGATAGAGTTTCTGTAACAGGTTTCTAACATCCTTTCATATACCCTTAAAATTGCCTGTAATGTTAGAGATAGCTCTAATTTTGCATTAAACCAGTCATAACTGCAGAGCTGTTATATCCTGTGCATCTTGCCTCAAGGCACAACGTAAATGAAAGTGGAGCTAAGAATAGGGCCTTGTGTCTCAGCTGAGGAGAGAAGCATGTGTCGGCCTCCATAAGGAGAAGTAGGTCATGTGTCTAATAACAAGCAACTTTTTCCTTTTTATTTTTTTATGAAGAAAAAAATAAAATGTCAAAAGTATCAACAGATTTGAGCTGATCTATTCTCCTTGCCTCATTCCTAAGCAGATATACTATATATACAAGAAAAACAGACAGACAGAAAATTCCCAAAGGAGAATCTTGTCTTGTTTAAGATATAATGAATTCAGTCTTCAGAGACCACGAAGTCTAAGAGTTTTTAAGCTCTGTAAAGTCAGTCGAATAATTATCTCACAAAATGCATTTGTGTAGATGAAGTCCCTCTGGTTTAGCTGTTTTCCTGCTATGAAATGAAAAGCTGCTAGCTGCAGGGAAATCAGAGAACATAAAGTTTGCGTAAACACCGCTTTCCACTTGTATTCTTCATCTAAGTTTTGGTGATGAAGCACCTTAAAAATAAGGCTTCTCTGTGACACAGACTTCTCTCCCAGCTGCATGTGCAGACAACCACAGTGAAACCCTAAAATAAGGAAAATTAAACGTGTTGCCAAACAGTTGAGTGTTAAACAAGTCATTAACTGAAAATCTTACACTGGGTTGAAATACACACATTTCAGAAAAACACCCTAATCAAACACTTTTTTTCATTAAGTTCATTAAAAATAGAGTATTACTTGAATTGCAAAGTGACTATGTCATTAACTTGATTAGTTTTTTTCAGATGTAGAATATTTTACATTTAGGAGATAAAATCTGGCAGCGTGGCCCTATGGATATGGAACTGGATTAAGAATTAATCCATTAATTGGCTGGGCAATTGGGCAAAGTACATAATCCCTCTGCATGATTCATATTTCTTCATCTTTAATACAGAGTTTTTATGCACTTCAAATTTCCCAAAGTGTTTTGATTTACACAGATAAAAGGCTTATATTAATTACTATAGATGAATACTGAAATGCCATAAAAGCATTGCTTAATGAAATATTGATTTAAAAAATATCAAGTAGGACTAAGTCCTCGCCTTAGAAGTTGAGGAAATGCCTGTGAAATGGGGGTCTCAGATCGGTCCCCTCAGAGATGATTCACAGCTCTGAACAGAGGAGCAGACAGGATACTCAGAAGTACTGAGTTGTTCAGTGGAAAAGCCAAACCCTGAGTCTCCTCAATTACCATCTGGGATTGCCATTAGCAGTCCAGCCACAGGCACCTAAAATGCCACCAGTGCTCACAGCAAGATCCCTGCTGACTCCAGTGTCTTTGGGCTGCTTTTTTTGTTAAGCGGAAATGAAACCTAGGGGAGCTGGGGGTATTATTTCATCTCTTGCAAAAAGCTTCCAATTGTATGCTCTGTCTCTTTTAGTGGAGAGCAGCCTGGACCTGGAGGGGCAGGGGGAGCATTTAAAAGTTAGTAGCTGTTAAAGGCTGTGTGGAGTCAGAGAGACCAGAGACGGGGGGAGCAGGAGACAGTGGTTTCTGATAACTAAATTACGGAATCAGCAGGGAGCTGTTTAGGCCTATACGTGCAGAGACATTTACAGTAACCCATAAACACCTACATTTTAATGCACCATGGGTATTTTAGGTGGCAGTGGTATGCTGAAGAATTTCAATAATGCAGTCAGAATGTTTAACTTTATAGTTAATAGGGCAATGTGACAACAGCATTGTAATGGATGTTCTGTCATCCATTACAATGCTGGAAGGGCTTGGAAAGAGGCTGAAAAGCAAGCTGAAGCATCTGAGAGGTGAAAAATCACGTGACCAGTATGCAATGGGTTAACCTAAATACTTCCACCTTTTTACCCCCACAGTGATGAAATGTGACACCTTTATTTTTATGTTCCCATTATAGTCCTTTCTGCATTCTGCCCTTTTTTGTGTTACTATGTTTTCCTCTTACAATTCCACATTTTTGCCCTTCTTTCTTCAGGCTATTTCACGTACTGGGTGGGACTGAGAAAAAACTGACCACAATCGTATTTACTGAAGCTACAGTGAATGCTGCCTAAAAGTTTATCAATCTAACTCACTTTTCTTCCCTGCCAGAAAATCACTGGGAAGAGTGGCAAGGGATGAGCATGGCTAACTCAGATCTGAAGCCCTGAGGCTGCATCTGCCAGTGCATCACAGGTCACAGAGCGACTCTGGCAGTGCTGCTCATTCACCAGAAAAAGAGAAGAGACACGTGCAAAGCCGTGCTCTCACCTCTGTCTGCTTCCCAGCCTAGATCTGTTGTTTCTGAAATGAAATCTGGCTGCTGAGGAGGCCAATGGCACAGCATGGCAATTAGCATTCACACCACACTGGGGCTGCAGATGAGCACCTGGAAACAACCCAGGGCTTTGGGCTGCAGAAAGCCAGGTGAATCTCTGAGAAACTCCTTATTGGACTTCAGTGCAGACAGGTATTTTATCACAGGTATAATTTTAATTGCATCCATAATCCCACTGTATCTGTAGGGTTATTCACATCTCTCCATTTAGGTACTTTCTGTAAGTACTTTGCTGAATCTGTTCCTAGAGGCTTCTTTATTTTTTTTTTAACTATGTGTAGACCTCTTACTCCACACTATAGTTTGACAAGTTTAATTAACAACCTGAGCAGCACTTCAGTGACCCAGAAGCAGAGTTTAAAGCACAGACAGAAGTCAAGACAGATCAAGTGAAGAAAGATAAAAATTCCAATAGGGTGAAACTCTAGACTTGTACCAAGTGCCACAAGTATCCCAGCCAGCTTCTTAGAGACCCATGCAGGGGTGAGGTGACATTCAGCAGGGGCCTGGGGCACTGAGGTTGGGCACATAACAGCAGAGAGAGCAGACTGAGACATGAAAAAAAAGGAAGAAAACAATAAACACGCAGTGAAGGTCTGGTCAGCCTGCAGAGCCCACCCACAGTGGGGTGTTTGAGGGAAGCCTGTGAAAGGCAGGAGCCTGTAGCCTCCTGCACAAGGCACATGAGCTCTCAGCTCTCTGCAGCTGTGTGCATGGCACATTAAGAGGAGCAATTCAATGCAACAGAAATGATAGAAGTGAACAATAAAACCCTCACTTTACTGGTTTATGGTGTGGGGAGTGGGAAAATCTCTCATTCATCTAATCTGCAGCAAGGCACTTCTGGGTTTTTGCTGGTGTCAGTCAGAGAGTTGCAGGCACAGAGGCTCAAGGCACAATAATTCATGTATTCTCTCAGGATCATATGTGCCATCTACAAGAGCCACTGATAAAAAGAAACCAAACCCAACAGAGAGCAGGTTAGGGTTCAGTTTTGCCTTTTCTGCTGGTATCCAGAGTGCAGTCCTCCATCTCTGTGACTGCCCTCTGCCAGCTGCTTCCTTGGGTTAGCCTGGTCTGCAACAATACAGAAGCATAAATAAAAAAAACATCTCCACAGAAATAATTTAAAGGGATGATCTAGAATCATAGACTGAGTCCTCTTCCAGGGCTTCAGTTTTTCAGTGATCTGCTTTCTTCAGACTCCATGGTATATTCATACATCCATCTCATTTTAAAGAGTGGGAAAATTAATTCTGATTTTAGCTTTGTCACTTCAGGGAATGAAGAGGGAAACAGCCCACTAAAATAGATCTGAACTCAAGTCACGAGGTGAAAGTCTAACTCTTTATGAGTATCCATTTAGGATCTAGTAAAAGTACTGAATATTCTAGATTGTATCAATCTGATTTTATAGTTCTCTGAATAATGGAGACAAATCTGAAAGCTGGTTCTATTAAACTCATCATATAAAAACAAAAGCTGGGAATCAGCAAAAAAAAAAAAAAAGGAAAGTGTGAAAAAGTTCACTTAAATTCCCTTTTTCTTCCCCACTATAACTTCTCTCCCACTATCACGTCAGTGATTCAAATTCTACTCCACCATCTGTTCTGAGAAGAAACAAATGGAATCCGTCTAATTTCTGGAAATTCTGAAATAACCTGGGTAATCTCATTTCAGCAAAGAATCTGAATATCAGTTAGCTTTCTGATCTTTATATTTTACAAGAAAATGCAACTGATCAAAAGAATGCTTATAGAACAGAAAGCAAACATCCCAAAAGAGTAAATATGGACCTATATGTACATATATACTCTATTGCTCTGCTTAATGTACTCATGACCTCAAGTGACAGAGTAGTGTCTCACTCAAGCTGCCAGACTGTGAGTCTGAAGGATGTTCACAGCAAAGTTACTGAAGAAAGTTCCCTGAAAACTCTGGATTAAAAGTTAAAAGTGAATATCGAATCTGTAATGTAACTTGGCAGATTTGAAACCATGTTTTTAACCTTGTCAACTGCCCATGAGTTACACAGCATGAAAAGCATCCCTTCCCTTGGATGGCCAAGGCAACTGTACATCATCTTTTCACTGTGATGTTTGAGGGACATGACAGATGAGCCTCCTCCATGTTCCTGTTCAATGCTGAGAGGTACAATTTTACTGACAATGCACATCAGCCCCTCTCCAGGAAAAAAAGAGCTTTCAAAAAAAAAAAATAGGTTGAGAGGGGAAAAAAGAAACCCTTTTGGAAGAACTCCTGCACTTTTTCACCTGTATTCCTTACTTAGCCTCTTTCCACATGTAAGGTTTACATAGAGGTAACAGGTAAGAGCGAGAAGAACCAGAGCTGTTACCCCTCCCATTAAAGACAAGTGTAAGTAGTTGTGGAAGCACCCTACAGATTGCTGGTTAAATGTACAGTGACTAACCAGACACCACAGCAAGGAGTTTTCAATTGCAGCCACCACCTCTGCTGAACATTGCAGACTTACCTCATACTGGTTTATAAAACAGGTAACTTTCAGATTCCCTCTGACAAAGAGCATGTTCCATCAGCCCAGGCACTTGGAAGTAAAGCCTGGTGGGGACTTCAGTCTCTTCTGCTGCAGATTTCTCTTTTGCCTTACAGGTGTCAATAGTTGGTTTCTAAGCTGCTGTCTAGTGAGGGCAAAATTTGGCATGAAGATACACAAACACAGCCAGTGGAAGTCTGAAACATCTGGAATTTTCTTCCTTAAGTACATTCTAGAGATATACTTCAAAGTCTTCTGACAGCCGACTCACACCTTAGTTATTCTTTGACCCGTGTGGTCCAGACAGAAGTGATGACAGTGCTAGTTTTGGAAATAGTGAGCATAGGAGTCACTTTAAGAGTGAGCTCTGTGGCAGTTCTTAACATGACATGATCCTGATGAATAGCACCCTGCTGAAGTTTAGCAGTCAGAGCATTTGCTTCTGCCACTTCCCTCCTGGAAGCCTGACAAATAAGTAAGCAGTCTCAGTGCAAACCAGAATTATTTCAGTTCACAGGAGAGTAGTACCCAAAGGCCTCGCTCTGAAGATGGACTGCCTTACTCTGTCATTGTACAAAAAATCCTATCCCAAAAGATAAAAAAAGTATAAAAAGTCAGATACAAATCAGATAAAATCAAGTGCAAATAAAAACTGCTCCACACAGAATCCTGAATCCTGTATGAGCGACCAGTTATATAAGAAAAGAAAATGGAAATTGTTTTAAAATTACTTACAAAGTACTAGAAAATGAGGCCAGTAGAGGAGAGGGAGAAGAATACAAATGATTCTTTCAAAGTTTTAAATTAATCATTTGTCACCACTGGTCTCCAAAAATTTGTGATCTTAAACCATTATTTTAGCTAAAACAATATTCTTGTTTCAACATCTTCCAGACTGCCAAGACTAAGTGAACCCTACATCAACACAGCAGAGGAAACAATTTCAGAAAAAGGTTCTTATTACATGGCAATAATGAGAAACATCCTCATGGCTCACTGTGGGCCTATTCAGAGCTACTTTCACCTTCTTCTGCTTCTGTCTACAGAACTCTGCTGAGAACCAAAATACATTATCCTGTGTTGTGGGTTGATCTGTGGCTAGTTCAGCACCTCACCTAGCCCAGGTATCTCTTGATACCACTGCTTTGACCTGCCTGTGTTCCCACTTTTTTATTTTCATTTGCTGGAACTGACATTGGACATCTCTTCCTCAAGAAATCCTATGTGGCAGCACTCCAGGTTCCCTAATGAAGACAAAACTGGTTTCAAAAGATATAACAAACACTATTAAAAATAGACTCTACATAACAAATCTGGATCTCAACTGAATCTAAGGGTCATAATCTTGTTATTCATATTGTAACAATGTAAATTCTTACACTAATTTATTTTTCTTATCAAAATTTTAATTTTATATTTATTTATTTTTACTACCACAATTAGCTATATTTACAGTATTCAAGGAGGGGTATGATTTCAAAACAGAAGTCTTGGGAAGTGAGCACTATTCCTTTCAGACATCCACTCTCCAAAACCTTCCTTGGTTAATTTCCCTTGAATAGATTATCTGTATTAAAAGATGTACCAAAACACACAAACACTTTGTTTCCCTTTTAATTTAGGCTCCATTTTAGCTAATGAGGCAGACACTGAAGCTGTACTTTGAATACCTGGCTTTTATGCATCAAAGAATAAAAACTGCTTGGCATGTGGATTTTATTACTGTCAGAGAATAGATCCTCTTCTTCTTTTTCACTTTTATTACTCACACCACTGTCACATACTGACTTTTTAAGGTTTGTACAATGTGTTAAGATAACTCCACAGATGCAAGTTGGTGGAATTCAAAGCAGCAAATAATTTTTCATCTGCCTTCTGCCTCTGCTGACCATTTAACTTTCTAGACCTAGCAGGTGATGTGAGCAAGTACTACCTCTATTTAAGCTGATGTAATGCCTTTAGAATGGATCTTAACAGAGGCAGTAGACAGGATTCTGTAATAGTTTAGCTCCCTGTCCAATTTATTACCTTCCTGTCACCTTCTTAGATATTGCCAGATCCCTGAAACACTACAGTTCTTTTCTCTTCGCTTCATATATGTGACACTTGATAAATAATTTGATAGCACTTTGTGGTGCAACGAACTCCACTCAAATAAAATTTCTCTATCCTCACACCTCTGACCCCACTCCCAACTTCAAATCATCAACAGACCCCAAGGACCAAGGTTATGAATTCATATCAGTTTGAAAAGATATAAAAACAATTTCAGTGAGCACAAGAAACTATCTGCCCTTCAAAAAAAGACAGAAGTGCAGAAGTACTTTCAAACACTCCTCGAGCATAAAATCTATCCCTCATGGACATCCCATCAGAGGGATGCTTCTTGGCTATCTTCAAACTTCATCAACAAGGCCATATTCATAGCTTTGTCTGCAAGTTGTGAGTAACCATGTGTGTGTCTATAAATTCAAGATTCAGCTTCATCCTTTAACTTTATTTCAGGTCTTTGCAACGAGAGGCAAAAATCTTTGGGACTGAAATTCCATGTCGCTTTGGTTTCGTTCAAGCAGCCTTTGGCCTCTCTTTTATGAGAAACTCCCCATCACTTTATATCTCTGCAAAGTTTTCACAGCCTGAAGATGTCTCTCGGGAAAAAGGTGAATTAAGAGCTATCTTTATCTTTAGTGGGCAGCACATTTAAAGCTATTCTTCCTTTATGGACCATCAGTGTAACACAGCAGTACCAGAGGAATAAGTACAGTCTAACATCTGATACTTGGGATCCTGCAAAAATAGAGCAAACTTCCTAACAATCAGATCAAAGTTCAGAATAAAGGTTGTATAAATAGTAACACCAAAAGCTAGTAAGAGAGCCCCAAACAAACAAACAGGGGAAAAAAAAGAGCCACACAGAGAAAAAAGAACCCACACCATAGAACAAAACAAAAACACAACAAAGAGAAACGAGGATGGGAAAAAACTCCAGTTATGCCGTCCGGATGCTCAAAAAAAAACAGATAAGAGAAATAGTTGGGTGAATAAAGGAGGATATACTCACCCACCTCACAATTTCCCAACAAAGCAAGAAATCAGTGCCCAAGAGCTGAGATTAACATGGACCTGAGAAAAAATCTGATTAGCATGTTGATCCTTATTTACAACACAGAACTGGGAAACCAGGAAACCTTGGACAACTACCTAGGAATTTAATCCTCAGAGATCTGTCACACTATGTGTTCCTGAAAAATTATTCTAATAGAAAATAAAAACTATCTCTGTAAGTGAGTAATGTGAGAACAAGACAAGGTGAAGACACAATAAGCTTAGGCCTGACATAAAGAATGTACTAAACATTATGCCTTGACTGAGAGAAGTTTAGTATGAGAAGCGCTCCATGGGGAAGAACAGCAAGGTTTCAGAGAGCAATCTGAGAAATGGTGACTTGGAAAAGAGAATTACCTACAAGATAAACAAAAGCTTTTAGTAGGGGTTTAAGCAGAAGTCACAGTACTGCAGTCCACATGACAGAATGATGGCAGAAGGAGCTGAGCCCCACCTGCTTGTTCAGCTCTCTCCTTTCCAGGGCCAACAAACCCTAAATCCAGCTCCTGAAGTGCCACCAACTGTCCATCTGCCACACAGAATGGAGCAGCATTGACCCTTTGAAACCCAAGCAACCATTACGCATTTCTATATGGTGAATATGGATATAGGTAGCTATGGGTGAAGTCTGGGGGAAAAAAAAAAGAAGATGAACTGTGAAAAGTGGAGGGGGCAAAGATGAAAAGAACAATAAAGTCAGAGCTGACGTTATGGGTGGGGACAAGCTGCTGAAGTGCCCTTAAAAATTTATTATTAAATGACTCATCCATTTCCAAATGCCAAAATGACTGTGTCCAAAGAACTGCTCATTAAGTGTCAGGTAAACACTGAGATCACTGAGCTTTTCCAATATTTCCCTAGGAACAAAGTGACCACAAAAGTGCTAAATACTTCTGCAAATTCAGTACAGACATAACCCTCTGCAGCAGGATGATGAACCAAGACACATCTGTGTATGTGGATGTACACAGCCCTGAGTTCACCTGTGTCTGATATTATGGAAATGGAGGGAAACAAGGAATGAACAGACTTTGCCTGGGTGGCATTCACATCCCAAGGAACAGATTCACTTCAAGCTTTGAGTGGTAGCTGATTTTGTGACCTTAGAATACAACTGCACTCAATACATCAAAAACGAGTTTCATATAACCAATCTTCTGCCTTTCTGAGCACAGAAATGGGATGTGAGTTAAGTTGAGAGTTGACATCCCGATGACAGGTAAGAGAAGACAAAATTTGAAATAATTTCTGCAAAACTTTAATTTCCCTCCAGCCTAGCCACAAAACTAGGCTCAGGTACACTGGAGGGAACCTCTGGGCTCAGCTCCTGTCCAGAGGAGAGGCTGCTCCAACTAAAGATTTGCTGAAACTGAGAAAGGCAATAGAAGAGCTGGGCTAACTTAACACACACAAAACTGGAATCAAAGGTCTGAATGGAGGTGTTTTAGCACTGAAGTGCTGGGGGTAGTGACAAAATATCCCTAGGACATGTTTCCCATTAGAAATTGGAGACAAGCAGTATGAAGACAGTCTTGAGCTCTTGGATTAGCACTTTAAGTGACACATATCAAGGGAAACTACTGAGGGATTAAATGTAATTTTTTGCCCTCTGCAGTCACACCAGTTTGCAAATATGCTCAGGGAGCCAGATCAGGGTTCAATAATGCTTGCAAGAACAGTGACAAAGTGGCAATCCAGGTGTGTGGATGTGAGTTTTATAGAGTTTTATTTGGCAGCATTTACATGGACCTCTGTATTTTTGAGGTCATCCTTTTTGTTGCCTGTATTTTAAAGTGCCACACCTTCTTTCACTTAAAGCAACAAATATTTTCGTATTTTAAACGTGAGTACACACAGACTGCAAATATAGTAGTCTGATGAGATGCTATTATGACCTTTGCAGCATAGTCCATTAGAATATTTCAATTCACTTCCACATGCTTTTGGTACTTCAGAGTTACTTGTATCATAAAACTAAAGATGTTCTGTGTTCTTATCATTTGCTGATAAGAAAACCATCAGTCTTACAAGCTGAGCAGCTAGTATTTATGTATACCTTGGTTTTGATCATGAACCATATCTTTTAGCAGGAAATTAAAATCTCCTGTGGAAGAGTATCAAACCCACGCTTACAAAACCCATCAGTGGAAAACACAGCTGATGTCTCTTCGGAGGATTTAACTTGACTATGTCACATTAATCACCTCTGAAGCAAAGGAATGACTCATAATTGTTTTCCATTACCTTGTGTTTGCTTTTTCAGCATTGCAAAATGCTTCAGCCAGGACCATGGATCATAAATCTCATCAGACTTGTAGACAAGGCTCTGAGTGGTTTTTGCCATGCTGTGTTTCATGCTGGCCTTTTTCTTCTGGTTACAAAAATCTGTTTAAAATATTGGTATATCTGAAGCATCAATGTTTTCAGCCTTCTATGCTTTTGAACATAATGCTCCCATCATTCCTTATAGATGATAATATGAATTTATAAGGCTGTTCCACATTGTCTCGGACATCCTAAGACCTATTTGCTTTCCAATGAAGCAAGTGAAGCACTTCCAATGAAGTGACTGAAAACCACTCTGTACTCAAATAAGCAGACTGTACGTACAGATAACAGAAGGATCTTCTTGCTAATGCAGCAGAACATCTGTAGAGTAAAAGCTTACATGATCACTTAAAGAAGCAAGGGAAACATTCATTTTGTAGAATGACTGATTATCTAATAAAGGTGGATTAGATATACGCCTCATGTTTCCAAAGAGCCAGAGATCCCATCCTTTCCTTCCTTTCCCTTTCCCTTTCCCTTTCCCTTTCCCTTTCCCTTTCCCTTTCCCTTTCCCTTTCCCTTTCCCTTTCCCTTTCCCTTTCCCTTCTGTCTGGAGGCTGCTGGCACAGCCCGACTCACACGCTCCGGGTTTTATTTCTCCCATTCTACCCCCTCCCTTTCCCTTTCCCCTTCCCTTTCCC